>NW_028274813.1:114180829-114482930 GCF_037043125.1 Eumetopias jubatus
AAAGAGGAATTTTTCATGGCAATTTGCTACCAATGAATCAAACTCTCGCAAACTGGCAACTAAGAGCTTGGTTATTTCTCCCCCATCCTTATTGCCTCTGGATGCTTTGAGGGCTGCCGCACCATCAGGTACATTACCTGTCCTGCCAATGCCTGCACTGCAGTGGACGACAATGGGTGGCTCAGGGCACTGCCCTTTGGAGCGCGCTCCCATACTGCTGACAGCCAGCCTCTGCTGGTTCCTGACCACTCTCAAGAAGTCGATGAGAGAAGCTGCCGAGGAAGGGACACCATAATCTGGCCAGCTCAGGAACTGAAAGTGGGTCACCTGGCGTTTCTGCCGCTCCTTGATGAGAAAAGAAGCAAAAGTTAATGAGGTCATTTCTGCTTGCCCCTGACTACATTTGGCTTTTCTAGATTCTCAATCCCCTGGTATCCCCACCAAGGTTCCTGCCTACGACCCTCAACTTTCTCCACAGTTGCTTCTCTACAAACCCAAAGGACAGGTTAAATGTCTGGAGAGGACAGAATTCCCTATGTAGGACCCAGATTTCTTATAAGTTTTACTCCTAAGTAATGCCACTGTTGCACTGAGACAATATGGCTATATTGGCTCTGAGCTGAATATCCATATCCTGTTCCCAGAAAAATGAAAGTAACTTATAAGCTGCCTAGATTCCTGCCTATTCCATTTGATTTTCTTTACAGTAAAAGTTCTCCCCCAGCTTAAAAACAGTGAGAAAATAAAATCGGGATTTACCTCTATGTTGTGAATTTCTAGCGTTGTTTTCTTATAATGGTTCATGTTCTCCACGCCTAGATTGGTCACCGTGAGGAAGCCAAATCTGATCCGAGAGTCTCTTTCTAATGGCCAGTACTGGCCACACTTTCTCCTGCCGCCTTCCTCAAAGCTGAAGACAGCAGAGAACAGGGTAAGCCTTCCATCCTCCCTCTCCGTAGTAGTAAGCTATGATCTGCTGTCCCCCTAGCAGCAATGTCATCTCTTGCATTGCTTCTAACTTATACCTTTGTTTCTTGGCAGAAAAGGTGGGAGACCTTCATTCTAAACAGATGTTAGCAACAGCTAAAGTTTCTGCATGTATTCATTTAGCAGACATTTATTGGGTGCCTATTATACCATTTGGCACCTCTCCTGATACCTCTTGCTACTCCTCACATATCCAGGATAAATACTGGGTGGACAAAAAAAGACATCAGAGAAACTACGGTGGGCCAGACGGAACTCTCTGCCCTGTATCTCAGCCACTGTTCATGCTTTTCCCCAATAAGGGCCCTTGGCTGAGAGGAGGGGGAAACCCACACATTTTTCTCCTCATCTGAAATAGGTTCTAATTATCATAATGATAATGATGATACTAATGAATTTGTAATTCCCCAAGTTTTGGCAGATATGTAGACCAAAATTTCAAAAGGATTCCTTTCATCCAGAGCCTCCTGCCTGACCAACTATGTTTCATCTCTCTTTTTGTAGTTCTCTTATAGGTGGAAATACAAATGAGCAGAAAAACTGTCGAAAGTGGTAGGGAAGGGGAGCTGGTAATTCAGAAGCCAGGAAGACAGCTGCCCTTTGGAAGTAGGGAGCAGATTAAAAGTGAATTGCCCCACATTTCCCACACTTCCTTTAGTGGATAAGGCCAGGACCTTGGAGTAGCCTGTAACTGGCACAGGGTCACCAGAGCCAAGGATTAAAACTCTGACAAGTTAGATCTATCAATCTCCACCATATCCTGGCTATGTTAATTCTGGGTCAACTAAGAAAAAGCTAAAACGTCTCAAACTCTTTGCCATGGTTTTCCTAATCCTCATTGTTTTATGAGCTAAACAGGAGGAAAAGGGAAGAACTCACCGGGTGGTCATGACAATCACCAGGACTTTTTGCTCCCATACCATGAGCCAGAAATCACGGTAAGTATTCTCCAAAGGGCCTGGAATGGAAGGATAAGACAAGGAACATTACCCTGGGAAGCCCTTCTTTCCTCGCCAGGCATTTCTGGTTTTGTCCCCAGCTAGTAACTCCAAAGCACAGATGCTGGCTCCCTGCTCTTCTCGCTGCATCCCTGCTATTCAGGGTGGTCCTTGAACCACCAGCTCCAGCATTGTATGAGAGAGTATTAGAAATGTGCAATCTGCATTTTAAGAAGATCCCAGGTAAGCTGTAGGTAAGTTACAGTTTGAGAAATACTGTACGTACCTTCTCAAGAGCCTTACCATCAGGACTTGAGCTGGCACATCCAGACAGGGTCAACTGTGTACACGACTCTAGCGGTTTTCATCTCCCTAAAGCCTTATAATCATCAGTAGCCTACTAAACCACTCCCCTTCCATGTCCCATCATGGGTCTCCTCAGACCCAACATGCTTGCCATTCAATCTCTTCCTTCAAAATTAGCCTTCTCTTTCTGTTTTCCCATCTCTGTTCAAAAAAGTATTGGCATTCTTAAATCACTCAGTTTTAAAAAGTTGGAGTCAACTCTGACTTATCCATTTCCTTTATCTTCCAGAAGCAATCACCAAGTCCTAGAGATTTTTTTGCCTTGGATTGTTTTTGGTTTTCATCATGCCCTCCTGACCCAACTTCACTGCCACAAGGACCACATCATCTTTTGTCTGAGTTACTGTAATACCATCTTGGTTTATTTTTCTGAATAGGACTCCTTCCCTTCCAGTCTATTCTGGACACCCCTGCCAGCTGAATCTTTCTAGAAGCTTGCTTCATCACAGGGGCACCTGGGTGGCTCAGTTGGTTAAGCATCGACTCTTGATTTTGGCTCAGGTCATGATCTCAGGGTTGTGAGATTAAGCCCTGTTGGGTTCCACACTCATTAGGCTCCACACTGAGTGTGGAGCCACTTAACAGTCTCTCTTTCCCTCTCCTTCTGCCCCTCCCCTGCTCGCACTTTCTCAATCTCTCTCTAAAAAAATAAATTAAAAAATAAAAACTTGCTTCATCACAATATAGACAGCTCTTGACGGCATAGCTGGATCAAAACAGCTTAACCATTTAATGTATGTGGTCTTATATCAGTCACTTTACTTTGTGAGAATGAATCATGTCTCAACAAACATGGTGCTGAAGGTAAGAGCCACATTGTCAAGTTCTCCTTTTAGAGTTAGAACCTTCACAGGACTGGGCACTCAGGGGAAACTTTGAAGATACCTGTGGGCCACCAACTCCCTTTTAAGCAAGGAAGTAATAACTTGGGATAATTCCGTGTACTTTCCCAGTCCTTTTTCCTCTGCTTTTAGGGAAGAAGGGCAGTATCAAGGGTTGATTTTGTGCTGGAAGTCTGCTGGTTTTACTACCGTTTTTGCTAAAGCCTTTTAGGAGCATTAATGTTTTATGATACTAGAATTCCCTCTTGGCAGAAGTGGACACTGCCAAAAGCATGTGAGATCTTGGAAGCAAGCTAAATGTCTATCAAGAGAGAGTTGTTAAATTATGGCATATCCCCGATTTAAGTAGTCCATAAAGGTGATGTTGTAAGATTTGTTATTTTTGCTCTAGAAAGGTATTCACAAGATACCACCAAATGAACAAAGAAGTAACATAGAGAAAGAACCCATCTTGTTAGATATTTTATATGTCTGTATCTATTTGCACAGAAAACAGTTTGGAAGGAAATGCTACAGAATGTTAACATTATCTCTGGGTCTTAGGGTTATGAGTGAATTTCATCTCCATCTTCTAAATTTCCTACAATGCACTTACATTACCATAGTATGTATGTGAAGATAATAAGAACTCCCGTTCCCCATCTCTGACCCCAGCCTTGTCCACATCCTACTACCCTGCACCACAGCAGCACTCATATGCTTTATTTTCCACACTCAAATCACTGGCAAAAATGGTGTTCCCAATCAGAGCGCCTGACCACCCAGATACCATTCAGACTCAGGCTTCGCAAAGAGGGGTCATAATATCCTCCAAGGCGTAAGAGAGACTTAGAAGGGAAAGCTGCACCTCCCAGATTACTCTTTAACAGTGAACTTCTCTGAAGAACTCAAGTCAGTGGTTTATTCCGACATGGGTGAAACAATCCTCTGACTTGGCTTGTGAGGACTTTTGAATCAAACAGACATACTTTCAAATCCTGGCTCTGCCACTTACTGTGTGATCCAACATCGCCTAACCTCTTTGGGCTTCAGTTTGTTCATGGGTTAATAAACCTTCCTTGCAGAGTCTCTGTAATAATTAGATGAAGATTATATACCTGATATATAATAGATATTCTCAATAGATAACAGATATTATTAATAGAAATAGTATTATTAATAAGAATCAAAATACTGAATGTAGCCAAGAAACTTAGCCAGGCAAATCAAATCAGCCTGCTCCACATCACAGGACCCCCATCTTCCAGTCCTAAGAGAGTACTGATGCTGTCTAAAGGTGATCTGTGCTTGACTCAAAATATCTCTCATACTCTTAGGGGAGTTTCTTCCGGATATGGCCTTCAAAGCCACCCTAAAGAATCCAGTTCCTGAAACTCTTGAGTAGTAGCTTTGCCTTCTAAACCTGGAGAAGGAAGCATTCTGGGGTACCCTCGAGCCAATCCTTACCCTCCATAAGCCCAATCTGCCAACACCATCCTCCTCAACAAAGCCCCTACTCTCAGACAGATCACGTCATATCATATATGCCAAAAATTTTTCCTGATAATTCTCATTTCTTCTTAGGGTCTTAAAAGGACTCTTCTAGGAGGGAGTGGTCCCTCCTAGGAGGAAAATATAAACCTGTGATCATCAGACCAATTAACAATATATCAAGAATCCATTTTTTTCTCCCTCAACTTTTATTTTGAAAAATTTGAAACCAACGAAAAGTTGGAAGACTACTACAACGTACTCATAAATTCTTTAGCTCGAAAGCTATCGTTTTTAGCTATTATTTCAACATTTATTTCTATCTATAAATACACACACTTTTTATTTTGTAACTATTTAAAAGTTAGTTCCAGAAATTATGACACTTCGGGGCACCTGGGTGGCTCAGTCGGTTAAGTGTCTGCCTTCAGCTCAGCTCATGATCTCAGGGTCCTGGGATCGAGCCCCGCATCGGGCTCTCAGCTCAGTGGGGAGCCTGCTTCCCCCCCCTCTCTCTGCCTGCCTCTATGCCTACTTGTGATCTCTGTCAAATAAATAAATAAAATCTTTAAAAAAAAAAAAGAAAGAAATTATGACATCTATTCCTAAATACTTGGGCACATATTTAGAAGAACAAGGACTTTCTCCTATAGAACAATACCATTATCACACTGAAACAATTAAACACTGATACAATAATATTATCTAATATACAGTCCCCAATTATCCCAAGTTTGTCATTAACAGTTTTCTTCTCTAAACTGAAGTTCTAATAATGGGCACATGCCTTTGGTTACCATGTCTCTCTAGTCTCCTTTAATCTAGGAGAGTTCCCTGCTTTTGTTTTTCTTGGCATTAACTTTGAAGAGTCTAAGCCAGTTTCTAATAGTATGTCCCACCATCTGGATTTGTCTGGTTTACTTTTCACGATTAGATTCAGACTTAAAAATTGGCAACAAACAATAAAGGTTATGTTATATAGTTCTCACTATATCACAACAGAGGCATGATATCTATTATTGGTGATACTAAGTTTGATCACTTGCTATAGAGGTATTTGCCAGATCTCTTGCTGGCCATGCTCTGCAATGGTCAAAGGGCCTAAAGCCCATAGGGTGGCCTCTTACGTCCTCCTCTCCCCACCCTTTTTGAAGGCAACTTGGTATTCTCCTTGAGATGGCCGAGGCCAGGTCAGGAGGACTACTGGAGCCCACAGGAGCATTCATAGAAACTCTTATCTGAAATCTTCACTGTCAGACCTAGTACAGACTATCTGTATCAGAAGACTACTGGGTACTCTCTGATGGTACAGGAACCAGCAAAAGTCTCTTAGGACAGCAACACCCTTTCATAGACTGGACTCAATCTCTGAGAAGCTCCACTGCCACTTTTGGCCTCCTACTGGACATAAAAAGCATCTCACTGGCCAATGAGTTCAGATGTCCCATTCCCCTCGGTTGGCAATGCATAGTCCAAAAAACTTGTACTAGTGTTGTATGTTCAAATCTCCAGTTTATCTCTATGCAGCAAGTTTCCACATGTATCTGGTACAGAAACTCTATACCTCTCCTTTGCCTTCTCAATAACACCCAACCTTTATGAAATGCCAGGATTTAGTGGCCACATCACCACCTCAAGTTACCTTCAAAAACTATGCAATCATCTGGTGCAAGAGATCATAGGTAGTTGACATAAAACCAACTTGTAAGGAGCACCCTAACTTACCTTGTGTACCAATGTAAGCATTCTTCTGCTTGTAGCCATCCATGAAACTGGCATTGATGTAATCTGTCTAATGATAAAAAGGAAATGTCATTGCAGCTGTGTGGAATACACCATTTGGGTGGGAAAATTATGTACCAGGTAAATAAAACCCAAGGTATAGATATTCTTTCCCTGTCAGACAGACAGTGAGGAGCAAAAGCATCAGTTCAAAACTTGGTTTCTACCAATGTTACTGGAACAACTGGATCCACATGCAGGAAAAAAAAAAAAATCAAGCTGGACTGTTCTTCACACTAAACACAAAAACTGACTCAAAATGGATCACAGACCTAATGTTAAGCATTAAAATTATAAAACTCCTAGAAGAAAATGTAGGATTAAATCTTTGTGACCTTGGGTTAGGTAAAGCCTTTTTAGATATGACACCAAAAGTACAAGCAGTAAAAGAAAAAAACAGGTTCACTGAACTACATTAAAATTAAAAACTTTTGTCCTTCCAAGGACACCATCAAGAAAGTAAAACCACCTACAGAATGCACATATTTGATAAGGGACTTATATCTAGAATATATAAAGAACTCTCACAATTCAACAGTAAAAGACAACCCAATTTTAAAATGGGCAAAGGGGGGCGCCTGGGTGGCTCTGTCATTTACTCAATGACTCTTAATCTCAGCTCAGGTCATGATCTCGGGGTCATGAGTTCAAGCCGTACGTTGAGCTCCATGCTGGGCATGGAGCCTACTTAAAAAAAAATAAATAAATAAAAATAAAATGGGCAAAGGATCAGAACAGACATTTCTCCAAAGAAGATATACAAATGGCCAATAAACACATGAAAACACGCTCAACATCATTAGGCACCAGGGAATGCAAATTAAAACCATAATGAGGGGCGCCTGGGTCGAGCGTCCGACTCTTGTTCTTGGCTCAGGTCTTGCTCTCACTGTTGTGAGTCCGAGCCCCATGTTGAGCTCTGCTCTGGTCATGGAGCCTACTTAAAAAAAAAAAAAAGTGAAAAGTCAAAACCATGATAAGACACAACTTCATACCCATTAGGATAGCTACAGGTACAAGATACCAACACATGTTGGCAAGGATGTGAAAAAACTGCAACCCTCATATACCCCTGGTGGGAATGTGAAATGGTGCAGTCATGTTGGAAAACAGTGGCAGTTCTTCAAAAGGTTAAACACAAAGTTACCATATGACCCAGCAATTCCACTCCTGAGGGAAACGAAAACATATGTCCATAGAAAAACTTACACACAAATATTCATAACAGCATTTTTTATAATAGCCAAAAATGAATACAACTCAAATGGTATTCACCAGATGAATGGGTAAATAAAGGTGGCATATCCATACAACGGAATATTATTTAGCAATAAAATGGAGTGAAGTACTGACACATGCTACAACATGGATGAACCTGGCAAACATGCTAAGTGAAAGAAGCCAGACACAAAGGCTATATATTGTATGATTCCATTTATATGAAATGTCCAAAATAGGCAAATCCATAGAGACAGAAACTACACAGACTGGGAGAAAATGGTGGGTGACTGCCAAGTGTATGGAGTTTCTTTTTCAGGTGATAAAAATGTTCTAAAGTTGATTATGGTGGTGGTTGCACAACTCTGTGAATATATTAAAAAACACTGAATTAGGGGCACCTGGGTGGCTCAGTCAGTTAAGTGTCCAACTCTTGCTTTCAGCTCAGGTCATGATCTCTTAGGTCGAGAGATGAGCCCCACTTTGGGCTCCATGCTCAGGAAGGAATCTGTGGGAGAGTGTCTCCCTCTGCCCCTCCTCCCACTTGCAAGCGCCTGTGCTCTCTCTCAAAATCAATCAATCTTTTAAAAAAAGGACAAAAACCAGACCACTGAATTATATGCTTTATTTTTTTAAGATTTTATTTATTTATTAGAGAGAGAGAGAGAAAGTGTGCGTGTGAATGGGGAGAAAGGCAGAGGGAGAAGGACAGACAGAATCTCAAGCAGAACCACCTCCTCCCCCGACCAAGTGCAAACCCAGATATGGGGCTCAATCCAAGGACCCTGAGATCATGACCTGAGCCGAAATCAAGAGTCAGATACTCAACCAACTAAGCCACCCAAGGCACCCCTATACACTTTAAATGGATAAATTGTATGATATGTGAATTACATCTCAATAAAGCTGTTATTTACCAAAAAAGGAGCCCATTAAGACTTGCAGCACTGGTTCAAAACCAAATGGGAGGCAAGCCAAGCACCCTGAGCAGGAACATCCTGTCCATGCTGTCACACACAAAAGGCAAAGTGTGACTGGAGAAGGAAGAAAGCTATACCTCATATCTAGCACCATCAACAGCATGGGCCAAACACCCAGGCTCCTTTACTACCTGAATTAACACAAAGCAACAGCCAAATTCAGAAAGGTCTCAATGAACAGCTCTTGACTCATTCTCTTCTGGGGGCCTTCTCTCATCTCCTCGTGTCCTCAGTCTTATTTTAACGTCATTAGCTATCAGGGAAATTAAATAGGATTTTAATTTTTATTATTTTTATTATACCTTCTCACAAGATCTCTGCCAACATCCTTGCTGATAATCCAAGCTGGTAAAAGAGAAACACAGACGCAGCTACAGTGTCAAGTCATAGTACAACTAGTTGAGAGTATCTAGCAGGTACTAGGAATAGCAGAGGGTGTGGAGGGGAACAGGGGCACAAAAGACAAAAAGTTTCCGGGCGCCTGAGTGGCTCAGTTGGTTAAGCGACTGCCTTCGGCTCAGGTCATGATCCTGCAGTCCCGGGATCGAGTCCCGCATCGGGCTCCCTGCTCAGCAGGGAGTCTGCTTCTCCCTCTGACCCTCCCCTCTCTCATGTACTCTCTCTCTCTCATTCTCACTCTCTCAAAATGAATAATAAATAAATCTTTAAAAATAAAAATAAAAAAAGACAAAAAGTTTCCGTGTCAGACTAAAGAGAACTCATACTCGACTCCACTCTAGGGAGCTCAGAGTGACTCAAACCTGCAGGACCCAGGAAAGAAGGCATAGAAAAATACAAAGGATTTACCTGGTACATGCCAGTCGACACTATTCTGTAACACTCTTGGAACTACCTTCATGCTTTGAAAAGAAATACACTTCTTTAATGGAGACTTACTATTTCTTTATAAATAAGGATACCAGCTTTCAGTATCCTTGTCTCTGAGAGCACTGGGAATTAAAATCAACAATTTCAGAAGAATCATCAGAAATTAAAACTGAAAATGACCTCAGAGATAAAGTATAGATTTGGGGGCAAACTGAAATAGCAGAGAATCAAACCAAGTATACTATGTTATGGGCCATGTTCAATAGAAACTGTGACTAATAGCTTTATAATTCCAGGAGCAAATCTGATGAACAATTCACTAATAAACCTGAATCCACCATTTATTGTGGAAATAAAGCTTCTGCCAATGTTTGTAGTAATGAAAGGAATTTAATTCAAGTGATGATCTTTAGATTAATTATAGGATGACTAGAATAGTCTGCTGGTACACTGGGATTCACTTTCCTTCACAAATAATTTACTGAAGGTGTGATATATACTGTGCTAGGTACTGGAGACACAGCAGTCAAGAGAACAGATAAATACAGCTCACTCCAGAGCCTCAACTTAACCATTATACACCACTCCTTGAGAGCATATACTTGATGATCTCAGTAATAGTGATGAACTTACCTTAAGTCAGCCAGACTCTGAGCTAATGGTCCTGCAGGAAGACCCTTTCTTTTTTTTTTTTTTTTAAAGATTTTATTTATTTATTTGACAGAGAGAGAGAGACAGCGAGAGAGGGAACACAAGCAGGGGGAATGGGAGAGGGAGAAGCAGGCTCCCCGCGGAGCAGGCAGCCCAACTCAGGACTCGATCCCAGGACCCTGGGATCATGACCTGAGCCGAAGGCAGAAGCTTAACACCTGAGCCACCCAGATGTCCCAGGAAGACCCTTTTGTAAGGGTCCTGGACAGGGCTATAAATGCAGTTTACACATGATCTTAGCCAAAAGGCTGAGAATCGATTGAATTCAGTTTATATACTTGAAATGGTAAGGTCAAAAGAGATTAAAACCATGATCCTAGTGTCCCGATCCACATATCATATATACCCAAATACAAGGCAACGATTTTCCCAAAAATTATCCCCCAGAAAAAAGAGAGGGGATATAACAAGTCCCTATAATGTATGTCATGTTAAAGGGGCACTATCTAAATTCCTTTACTTTGAACAACAGCCTCGATCAATACTGTTTTTTTTTTTAAGATTTTATTTATTTATTTATTTATTTGACAAAGAAAGCGAGAGAGCACAAGCAGGGGGTGGGGCAGAGGGAGAGAGAGAGAGAGAAGCAGACTCCCCACTGAGCAGGGAGCCCAATGCAGGGCTTGATCCCACGATCCTGGGATCATGACCTGAGCTGAAGGCAGACGCTCAACCGACTGAGCCACCCAGGTGCCCCAGTGCTATTTTTTTGATGCATATGGAGGGCACCAGACAAAACAGGTATATCCAAAGGAAAAAGAAGAAATGTAACACATACTTAGTTGTTGACCTCAAAATTCTAAGTGTTGGATAATAAAGAGGACTTTAAAAAAGAATATGTGAATGATTATGCTACAGAAAATGCATGAGATACAGGATGAAAGGAAAGAATAAACTGTGTTAATGTTATGCTAATAGCTCTTTCTGGTTTAGGATAAACTTTTCAGTGACAATACCATATACTTAAACAGAAGTAAAAATTGTGTGCTCTGGAAAACTGTTAGATTGACTCAGGAAGTGGCTCAACTGAGGGCAAGGACACTGATGTTAAAGGTGCATGTGAAGAGTTTCACTACAATGTATATATATGTGATTTTTAAATATGAATATGTGATCAAATTAATATATTAAATAATATAATCATTTGAACATTTTAACTCTATCCCTAGATATTTATGTGTACACTAGTTGTCCAAAATTATTTTAAGATCTTCTAGATGAAAAAAATCATAGGTCACTTATAATTAGAGTTGCCTCGTATTGATACATATACATTCATTAATATGGTAGAAAATAGGACTATAATTTTACAACTAAGGAGTAGACGGAGAACTAATTGACATTTATCAAGCACCTATGATATACCAGACCTTGCGCTACCAGCATTTACATAAATTTTTCCATTTAATTTCCACTTCGTACTGTGAGATGGGCTTATAGGGACTTCTTATGGTAACAGACTAACTCGTATATAGCAAAGTTAAAACTCCAATCTGATCTCTCTGGCTTAGAGTCCATGCTCTTTCTACTATGATATTAGTAAGCTTCATTTTGGAAAATTTCCCTCAGTGCTCCTGAAAAGATAGCATTTATCTGTGTACCTGCGTGTGGCCACTTCGTTTGGTCAACTTCACTCTAGTTTGGTCCAGGCAGGGTACATCCCCATAGCGGTTCTTCTCTAGGTTTCCTGGAGACCTGAAGAAAATGAAACAGACAAACTAAAACAAAGACAAAGAAAAGGTGGAAGCAGCGTGTATGTGTACACACAAAGTCCAGGAGTGCAAAGGTGGGTATCCGTTACTGTTGGTGTTGGAGACATGGAGCAATGGTCTAGTCTATCCATATTCCATATCATTTAACATTTTTAATATGTATGTATTCCTGTGAAAATAAAGATATTTCCATTCAAAAGAGAAAATGAGAGGGAAATAGGGATATAGCACCAAAAAAATCTGGCTGCTAAGAAACCTAAGTTCCAGTTGAACGTGGTAGGTTGACAACATATGTTTGACTCCACTCTATCTAGTAGCCTCAGTATAAAGGCACTAATCAGTACAAACCCCAAAAGTGATGGCAGAGACTTCAGCAGATAAAGAGTGAAATCCATTTTGGCAGAGAGAAAACAGATGGAGGAATTTTGGCTGACTTGGCCAAATGCAGAAAACTAGGACCCACAGAGGTATCTACAGAGAGACACAATGACTCACTCTCACCACTCCCACACGCTGGAAAGCAAGGCGAGTCACAGGGTTAAAAACAGAGGAATAAGTGAAAATATGAATGACAGACAGTGAGAATTCCCAGCCCTCTTCTCCCTGTCCTCTCCTATCCTATACTTCTATCAAGCTTGGACCCTCCCAAGCAAAAGAGTGGAGAATTCCTCTATGGAGAAAGTGAATAGCCCTACATTAAAGAATTCTGTCACCTAGAGTACACCAACAACAAGCTAGCCGATCATTTAAATTTGAAGATCACTCACACAAACAGCATTTCCAAGCAGCTTTTAAGGTCCTCACCCCCAACGTGTAAAACTAACAGCCAAAAATCTCCAGATAATTACAGAAGGCTCCAACACAAAAAAGAGACCAAACACATGGCAGTGAAAAAGCACAAAAGAGTGTCAGTAAGAAAAAATAAGTTCTAGGGGCACCTGGGTGGCTCAGTCGTTAAGTGTCTGCCTTTGGCTCAGGTCATGATCCCAGGGTCCTGGGATCGAGCCCCACATCGGGCTCCCTGCTCCGTGGGAAGCCTGCTTCTCCCTCTCCCCCTCCCCCTGCTTGTGTTCCCTCTCTCGCTGTGTCTCTGTCAAATAAATAAATAAAATCTTAAAAAAATTTTTTTAACTTAAAAAAAGAAAAAATAAGTTCTAAAAGGCTATAATTAATACCCTCAGAGAGAAAAAGGTACTGTATCTATGAAACAAGAATAGGATGCTATGAGAAAGGAACAGAGACGAGAAACTCTTGGAAAATAAATAGGATATCCAAAGTAAAAACTTTAATAGAAAAGATGAAAAAGAAAGTGGAAGAAATTTTCCAGAATAAAACAAAAAGTCAAAGTGATGAAAAATTTAAGAAAACAAGACAATCATTCCAGAGCAGGAGTCAGCAACTATGGCATGGCCAACCTGTTTTTTGTAAATAAGAATTTTACAGGAACACAACCAAGCCTGTCAGTTTAGTACTGTCTATGACTTTTTTCACACTATAATGGCAGAGTTGATTACACTTGCAATAGAGATTGTAAAGGCCCACAAGCCTAAAATATTTACTATTTTGCCCTTCAAGAGAAAGTTTGTCAATCTCTGATCTAGGAGATCCAACCAGACTGACAGAAATAGTCCACAAAAAGAGAGCACTGACATAATACAAGGAAAGAGAGAATGAAAAACAGCTAATGTAAAAAAAAAAAAAAAGTCCTAGAACTAAAAACACAAGCCTTCAGAGTGCAAGAATCTATCAAGAACCCAACAAAATGAATGAAAAAAAAGGACCCACATCAAGCAAGACATATCACTGTGAAATTTTTAAATGGAAAGACAGATTATCTAAAAATGTCCAAAACATCTTGAGAAGGAATAAGAATAACATCAGACTGTTTAGCTGCATTGCTACTAATTAGAAACGGATTGTTTTAAAAGTTCTGTGGTACAATTATTTCCAACCTAGAATTCTATGCTCTAACAAGACTAAGTAAAGAAAGAAGATGGGGGAACCAGGAAACAAGAGCCAATAAAGGAAAGTGGGGGCGGAAATCAGGAAAAAGTCCAGACAACACCAACCTCAGTTTAGACTGGAGCAAAACCCCAAAAACTTCTGGAAGTGAGGTCTCCAAGGGAAAAAAAAAACAATTCATTATCTGATATATTTGACCACTTGGAAAATACTAACAATAGTGTAAAATAAATTTGATTAAGCATAGGGAAAAAAATAAAGATAGGAACATGGAAAACTAAAAACAGATGAAAAAATTAGGTAACTGGGCGCCTGAGTGGCTCAGTCAGTTAAGTGTCTGCCTTCAGCTCAGGTCATGATCTCAGGGTCTTGGGATCAAGCCCCGCATCGGGCTCCCTGCTTGGTGGGGAGTCTCCTTCTCCTCTCCCTCTGTAGTTCCTCTCTCTCTCTCTCTCTCTCTTAAATAAATAAATAAAATCTTTAAAAAATTTTTTTAAATTAGGTAATTAACTCCAGAAGAAACAAGAAATTGAATTGATAAAATTTAATATATTTGATTTCATAGAAGCCCATTTCTTTTTTTTTTTTAAAGATTTTATTTATTTATTTGAGAGAGAGAGAGAGAGCACATGAGGGGGGAGGGTCAGAGGGAGAAGCAGACTTCCTGCTGAGCAAGGAGCCCGATATGGGACTCAATCCTGGGACTCCAGGATCATGACCTGAGCTGAAGGCAGTTGCTTAACCAACTGAGCCACCCAGGCGCCCACAGAAGCCCATTTCTGCGTTAGAAAAATTTACATAGCCATAATAATGTAAACAATGACAATTGATTTAATAAAAAAATATGACATAATTATATTGGAAAAACAGTGAAAGGTGAACTGGAGACAGGGTGTTAAGAGCCAAATGCTTACCTACCATAAAAATCAATGAAAGAGTATTGTAAGTATTTTATTTAGAATCATAGAAGAAATACCAGAAGAAAAAGCTATTAAGAGTTGAAAATGGGGATGCCTGGGTGGCTCAGTCGTTAGTGTCTGCCTTCGGCTCAGGTCATGGTCCCAGGGTCCTGGGATCGAGCCCCGCATGGGGCTCCCTGCTCGGCGGGAAGCCTGCTTCTCTCTCTCCCACTCCCCCTGCTTGTGTTCCCTCTCTCGCTGTGTCTCTGTCAAGTAAATATAAATAAAATCTTTGAAAAAAAAAAAAGTTGAAAATGGATACCTAGAGGAACCAAGGGTAAGGCAGGGGATTACCATTAATTTTAGCATTCCTATTCTTTGGTACTATTTATTTAAAAAAAAAATTGTACATATATTGATCAAGAAGCAAAAAAAATTACTAAAATATAAATATTACTCTAATATAAAATAATATTCTATTGTTCATAGTTACCAACAAATATGTAATGGAATAAGCAAAATAGTCTGGAAGGAAATGTACCATATTCATACTAGTTGCTGCTTCTGGGGAAGAGGGGAGAACTGAGGGTGAGGATTAGAAGGGATTTACAACGAATTCTTTCTTTTAATAACAAAAAAAGATGGAGCAAATATGACAAAATATTAAAAATTGTCAGTATTAATTCTGGTGACAGGAACATAGTTGTTTATCATGTTATACTCTGTACTTTTCCATATTTTAAAAAATTCCCTCTTCCCACACAAATAAGTCCAACTGGTATTTTACAAAATCCCAAGAACAATTCAATGGAGGAAGGATTTTTCAGCAAATGGTGCTGGAGCAATTGGATATCCACAGACGTGCGCAAATGCATGTGCACATACACACACACAACATCAACATCAACCTAAACCTTACCTCTTAAACAAAAATTAATTCAAATGGATCACATACTTAAATAAATAAATGTGAAACATAACACTATAAAATGTTTAGAAAAAAAGGAGAAAATCTTTGGAATCTCGGGTTAGATGTTCTTAGATCTGACATCAAGAGTGTGATCCATACAAGGGAAACTTGATTAAAGGACTTTATCAGAATAAAAACTTGTGCTTCACCAGGGACCATGTTAAGAGGATGAAAAGATAAGCTACAGACTAGAAGAAAATATCCACAAAACATGTATCCAACTAAGAACATATATCTAGAATATATTAAAAAAACCTCAAATCTCAACAGTTTAAAAAAAAGTCCAAATGGAAAATGGGAAAAAGGTATGACATTTTACAAAGAGGATATACAGATGGTAAATAAGCACATGAAAAGATGTTCAATATCATTGACTATTAGGGAAATGTAAATTACACTGACAATGGGACCTCATTACACACCCATTAGGACAACTAAAACAAAAAATGGTGGTGGCAACAGCAACTGCTGGTGAGGATGCCAAGAAACTGGATCATTCAGACATTGCTGGGGGTACGTCAAATGGTACAGCCGCTCTGGAAAACAGCTGGGCAGTTTCTCAACAAACTAAGTATCTCATTACCATATGAGCTAGCTATCACACTCTTGGACATTTATCCGAGAGCAATGCAAACTTATGTTCATACAAAACCTAGACACAAACATTCATAGCAGCTTTAATTTTTTTTTTACTTTACTTTTTTTTACTTCAAGTGCCAGAAACTCTAAATAACCTAGGTGAACAGTTAAACAAACATTTGTTTAACCATATGAATGGTTAAACAAACCATTCATACCATGGAATAGTACTTATAAAAAGGAATGAACTATTGATACATGTAACAACAACTTGGGTGAATCTCCAAGGAATTATACTGACGTTGAAAAAAGCCAATCCCAAAAGGTTACTTATGGTATGATTCCATTTACGTAAGAACATTCTTGAAATGAAAAACTATAGTAACAGAGACCAGATTAGTGGTCCTAATCTAATCAGAATCTAGTCAGAACAAAGTTAGGAATCCCCAAGTCAAGCATGCATCCTCTTAGAGCAGCCCAGTACTCCTCTCTGTTCCATAATACTTCCTTGATTCAAAAGTACAGGGGGAGGGGCGCCTGGGTGGCTCAGTCATTAAGCGTCTGCCTTTGGCTCAGGTCATGACCCTGGAGTTCTAGGATTGAGCCCCGAGCCCCACATCAGGCTCCCTGCTCCTTGGGAAGCCTGCTTCTCCCTTTCCCATTCCCCCTGCTTGTGTTCCCTCTCTTGCTGTCTCTCTCTCTCTCTCAAAAAATAAATAAAATCTTAAAAAAAAAAAGTACAGGGGGAAAAACTGGTTGGGAGAAAGACTGGATGCATATAGAGGTTGTGAACTGGTAAGAAAGAAACAGCTGTGTGGGAGAAAAGGACACTCTCTCCACTTTGATATATGCTCTGCTTTTTTTTTTTTCTCTTTGCTTTGCATTCTTGCTCTGCCTATTGACTTTCTTCTCAAGTGTTTCTTCTCTCTTACCGGTTTCCTAACTCATTCTTTTCCCTCTTTTCTTTTGCTAAGTCTCTCTCCAGGCATCTTCTTTACAGTACACTGACTAAGCTGGACAGGAATTACAAGGGGGAAGACGTATTCACAGAATCATGGATACCTAAAACATTTAAGCTACACAAGCAGGTGGATATCCGAGTCTAACATCATTTATTACACACAGGAAAACTGGGGTGCAGGCAAGGGAAAAACCTGCATAAATCACAGAGGAGATTTTGGGCTGTGTTGGAACTTGAGCCTGGGACAGTTTCTCTAGTTTTCAACAGAGAGACAGAAATTTCTATTGCAGCCAATGAAAACAGGATAAAATGAGAGCAGTAAGAAAAATGATCTATGCCCTATGGCCAACAATAGTTACAAAGTAATTATGAACCAGTTATAAACTAGCCAGGTAGTTCTGTAGTAAGATTTGGATAGAAAGAAAATCCTACAAGGCCAAATTCCTAAGAGTCAACTGCTTTCTCTTACTGACTGTGGATTATTTTAAATGCACCAGCACCCCACCTAAGAAAGTAATGTTATACTATAAGCACTCTAGGGAGAAACTGCCCAAATGAAAGGTCCAGAGATCACACTGAAGACAGGAATAGAGAGCCTACATTTTTGAACCTACATTTTGAACCTATTTTCTTCCCCAAAACATTTGCATTCAGGAAAATCTTTTATGCATCCATTATTACATGGTTCCCTGTTGGTACTAAAGACCTTCAGAAATTCAGAATATAGGATATTGGCAATAGGCACCAAAGCAGGAGGTGCCTCTTTCTGGATGAGAAAGCCATCATCTGAGTGAGAATGATGCTCCTTAACACAAGGAAGAGCCTCTGTTAAGGAAATGAGATGTGGATGGAGCTGTTGCCAGCATGTACCAGAAGCATGTTGGTAACCCACTGTCGGCCCAAACTTTTCCTACTTACATAGAACAGTGGAAAGTGCCAACAGGGTTCTCACGGCGGATGTCTTCATACTCCTCATATATCCCCCGCTTTTGCCTGGTGCTAACATAGTCCATCAACTCTTGGATGGTCATGGCGTGGGGGCCTGGAACATGTACTGAGTCCCAGTCTAAGGCAGGAGGGAGGGAGAACAGGATGATCTCATCGAAGGGGTCTGGGTGGCCATTCATCTGGGGTAGGAACTGGAAATTCCAAGTCGCGAGGTCAATTTTGACGTACCCACCCAGGTTTTCTGGAAGGCACTCCCTGGGCAGGTGCTGGGTGACCTCAGATGTCTTTAATATCTGAATCTGGAAAGCCAGAAAGAACCATGTGAGTATGGACAGGAAATAAAGACAGTGAAGATAAAGAACAAATGTGTTTATATTAGGTTTGAAGAATGGGATGAGATTTGCTTGAAATACTTGGTATACTTGTAAAAGGAGTAGACTGCATTTCATCTGCCTGGGATTAAAGTCCTATAATTTCCCCAAAGGTCTGACTTCCTAGAATGTATATCAAATTCACTCCTAGAATTTGCCCCTGCCTTTTTAAAGATTTTATTTTTAAGTAATCTCTACACCTAACATGGGGCTCAAACTCACGTCCCTGAGATGAAGAGTCATGCACTCCACTGACCGAGCCAGTTAGTGCCCTGGGAGCCTTGTTATATACCTCAAAAGGAAGGTACAGTTAACAAAGCCTTTATACTATTTTTTTTAAGATTTTTTTTTTTATTATTTATTTGACAGAGAGAAACACAGCGAGAGAGGGAACACAAGCAGGGGGAGTGGGAGAGGGAGAAGCAGGCTTCCCGCTGAGCAGAGAGCCCGATGCGGGGCTTGATCCCAGGACCCTGGGATCATGACCTGAGCTGAAAGCAGACGCCCAACGACTGAGTCACCCAGGTGCCCCAAAAGCCTTTATACTATTAACAACGCTTCCCAGTGACATCTCATGTAGGTATTTGCTGTTTTGATTATTAAGAATGCACAGGTAGTGATTTTTTTTTTGGTCAACTCCATACTAAGGTAACCAACTCTAAGCTTGGTGCTTTACTCACAGCTCAGTATGGATGTTCTCAAAGGTAGTTTTCTAGGAAAATAACACTAGACCAGTCACCCAATACAGGGTAGCCCAGGAAAACTGCCAGAAAAGTAATCCTAATTCTGCTCTCTGCTTAGACACACCCTTACTGGACGAAATTGGCCTAGTTTTTCATGAAATCTGTGTGAAATGGGAATGTTTGTCACTCTTGCTGTTGTCCCTTCTTGGAATGCCCTCTTTTCCTCCTCGGCCTCTTCATGGACAAGCTTATAAAGCTCACCTCTTCTGTGAAGCCCTCCCGGACTGCTCAATACAATATTCTCCTTTGTGCTCCTATAGGGCCACAGTTCTCTGTACATGTCTACCTCTGTGTTCCCTATCAGGAACATGAGCTCTGTAAGTAAGGAAAATCTCACTCCATTTTTAATTCCCAGGGCCCAGAGCCTGGACTGTAAAGGTGCTCATATATTTTGAGTTTGTACATACATTAATACTTATATATAACAAGTGCAAGAATTTGCCTAAGGAGTCCTATCAAAGAACACCTTGGAAAAGATTTCTCCTACTCTCGGTCACTAGATCCCTAAGTACTTCCACAGAGCCAAATGTCTTCAGTTTCCCCTCTCCAACACAAGTCTCACCAGCTATAAAGATCTGCATTGTTGTTGATATAACCTCGTAATTCTATACTACAAAAAATCTCTAATAATATTTCACAACAACTATAATTAGATTGTGTCAATGTTTCATGTGCCCTTTCTTTCAAGGGTGAGAAATGAATGAATGAATAAAACCATAATCTTTTAGTTCTAGAACACTGAGGAGATAATAACAGAATTACGATAATTTTAGACAACACTTTTGAAGTTAGGAAGCAGCAGGGTGTTTTAAGAGAAAATGCCAGGAATGGAAGTAGACATAAAGAATATCTCCATAAAGGAGAGATTCTCCTCCACCACGCTGGTGGTCAAAGGACAGATTAGTATTTATACTTGAACAAATTCAAACACCAGTTCAACTAATGCAAGTGTATTAGAGATTGTTAAATATGCATGAAGAGCACAAGGCTAATTTTTGGAAGGAGTAGCTATCCCTAAGTTATCCATGGGACACACTCCTTCAGTGCTATCTCTATGCAAGGTGCTATGGCGGGAGAGTGCCAGACAAACTATGTCTAGCTCCTAACTTCAAAGAACTTGTAGTACAGTGAGAGAGGAAGCCTGTACTGTAAAGAATATAGCAGAGAATATAAGTGGATACACTAAGAGAAGCAGAATGCACCTTAGAAGACAGGCTGAAAGAATTTTATTGAAGGTAAAAAATTAATTGGCAGGTTTCAGTAGTAGAAATGGGAAGTTCACCACCTTCTTCAAATAACCACCTCCACCTACAAATAAAAGAAAGCATGCCTTACCCTCTCCCGGACTTTGTCCTTCAGGAGGAGGCTGATGATGGAATAGGGCACTCGGAACCATATTGGTGCTCCCACAATCAGTACTTTTTTCAAACGAGCAGGAAATGCTCCCTGTGGAGAACACACATGAAAATTTAAAGATATCAATTAAGGCACTGGAATCTGTGACTGTTCAAACCCAGAGTGTAGGTTTTCTGCTCTTTTCCCCATCCTTACCCAGCAGGGGGAGTCTAAAGCCCAATTCAGGTTTCATTTCAGTAATTACAGAAGTGGTTAAAAATTTTAAAATTATACACCTGAAACTAATATAACACTGTATGTTAACTATATTGGAATTAAAATTAAAAGCTTAATAAAAAAATTAAAAGGTGATTTACTTTTTTTAAAAAAATTGACAGAGAGAAAGAGAAAGAACACAAGCAGGGGGAGCAGCAGGCTGAGGGAGAAGGAATCAGAGGGAGAAGCAGATTCCCCGCTGAGCAGAGCCTGACACGGGGCTGGAACCCAGGACACTGGGACACTTTTGCTCATGACCTGAGCAAAAGGTAGATGCTTAACCAACTGAGCCACGCAGGCACCCCAATAGGTGATTTACTTTTAAAAGTTCCAATGTTATGTTGTCAACATAAGCCTTATGGATCAAAAATTGATACTGACTCTTGTCAGCATATATGTGTGCGCCTTTAAGTTCTGCTTATTAAAACTTTAAGAAAGGGGCGCCTGGCTTGTCAGTCCATGGAGCACTGCAAACTCTTGATCTGGAGTTGGTGAGTTCAAGCTCCATGTTGGGTGTAGAGATTACTTAAAAGTAAATAAAATCTTGGGGCACCTCTGTGGTGCAGTTGGTTAAGTGTCCAACTCTTGGTTTTGGCTCATGTTGGGATCTCAGGGTTGTGAGATCCAGCCTGGTGTCAGGCTCTGCTCTCAGAGCAGAGTCTGCTTAAGACCCTCTCTCCCTCTCCCAGGCGCTACCCCCTGTACTCTCTCTCTCTCAAATAAATAAATAAGGGACGCCTGGGTGGCTCAGTCGTTAAGCATCTGCCTTCGGCTCAGGTCATGATCCCAGGGTCCTGGGATCGAGTACCGTATCGGGCTCCTTGCTTGGTGAGGAGCCTGCTTCTCCCTCTCCCTCTGCTGCTCCCCCTGCTTGTGCTCTCTCTCTCTAATAGGTAAAAATCTTTAAAATCAATCAATCAATCAATCAATCTTTAAAACAATAAAATAAAATCTTTTAAAAATTTTAGGAAAAATTAGATCATGAATAAACAGAACATGAAAGAAACATCTCCCATAACCTTTTCTGACATCCGTGTATTTATAATCATTTTTTTTTACCCATCTCTTCATATAGTTATGTATTCATTTATTCAGTCAATAAATATAATCTAGGCGCCTGGGTAGCTCAGTTGGTTGCGACTGCCTTCAGCTCCGGTCATGATCCTGGAGTCCCTGGATCGAGTCCCACATCAGGCTCCCTGCTCGGCAGGGAGTCTGCTTCTCCCTCTGACCCTCTTCCCTCTCGTGCTCTCTATCTCTCATTCTCTCTCTCTCGAATAAATAAATAAAATCTTTAAAAAAAATAAAAATAAATAAATATAATCTAGTGGGCACAAGGGCAAATGAAATCTAAAGGGAAGGAGACACCCTGATCTTCACGAAGCATAAAAATAAAAAATTATTCATTCCTAATTCATAGCTCTAGGTTTCATTTAGTTTAATATCCCAGCCCTTCTCACAGGCAGGGATACCAAGTAACTGGGAAGAAATTATTCCCAAGGAATCAAAAAACAAAACAAAACAAAAAACAACAAAAAAGAGGAAATTTTAGTTACCTATTCTTTTCCAAAAGACCGATTCTCAATTTGACATGTCACTTTTTGGCTACTTTTCCACTGATTTTGGGGGTCCACAAACATTTCCAATAGAGAATATACAGTATCTAGAACAAAATGCTCCATACTCCTCTTCACTAAAGTCTGAGATACAACAATTTAGGGGCGCCTGGATGGCTCAGTTGGTTAAGCACCTCTTGGTTTCAGCTCAGGTCATGATCTCAGGGTTGTGAGTTGGAGCCCCGAATTGGACTCTGTGCTCCATGCAGAGTCATGCAGAGTCGGCTTGAGATCCTCTCTCCCTCTCTCTGCCCGCCCCCACCCCCGCTTGCATGCGTGTGCTCACATGCACTCTCTCTCTCTAAAATAAATAAATAAACAAACTCTTTAAACAACAACAATTTATTTCAGGACCTAAATACCAAGGCCCCTGCCAAGTCAAAAAGCAGTCTGGAAAAATACCTATATTTCCACAAAATGGTAACTAAAAAGCAGAAGCCATTATATCTACTTCTTCAGAGCAAAGAACTACACACTCAGGCCTGTTCCACTTAAATGACTGTATAGCATCCACATATACTGTTGATGGGACAGTAAATAGTTACATCTTCTAGAAGGCATCTAGCATTATATATCCTTAAAAATGTGCATATTTGGAGTGCCTGGGTGCCTCAATCGTTAAATGGCTGCCTTCGGCTCAGGTCATGATCCCAGGGTCCTAGGATCGAGCCCCATATTGGGCTCCCTGCTCAGTGGGAAGCCTGCTTCTCCCTCTCTTACTCCCCCTGCTTGTGTTCCCTCTCTCGCTGTCTCTCTATCAAATAAATGAATGAAATCTTTTAAAAAAATAATGTGTATATCCTCTTATCAAGTAATTCCATTTCTGAGACTCTATCCTAAGGAAATAACCAGAAACACAAAGATTTATGAACAGAAATGTTTATTGCATCTTTATTTTTGATAGTTAAAAATAGTACTTTAAAACTGGAAAGAATATATATGTCTGAAATGGGTAGGGGTTAACAAAAATGGTATTATCCTATAATAAGATTATATAACCTTTAAAATGAAGATTTCAAAGATTTTTTTGCAACTATGGAAAATACTCACAATATAATCTTAATTAAACTAAACAGGATTAAAACTATAACCTTAATTTTGTTTTAAAAATGACACATACATTTATACTTTCACAGAGAAAAAAGATTATAAGAATTATATCAAAAGTTCAATAGTTTATCTCTGAAAAGATTATGAGTTGTTTTAATTTTATTCTTTTATTGTATTTTCTATAATATTTTGTATTACTTTTATTTTTTTTTACAACCTTATTTAAAATGTTTATATCCTGGGGCACCTGGGTGGCTCAGTTGATTAAGCATCGCCTTCTGCTCAGGTCATGATCCCAGGGTCCTGGGATCGAGCCCCATGTCGGGCTCCCTGCGTGGGGGGAGCCTGCTTCTCTCTCTCTCCGCTGCTCGTGCTCTCTCTCTCGCTATCTCTCTCTCTCTCTCTCAAATAAGTAAATAAAATCTTTAAAAAAAAAGATATGAATATAAAAGTGTTTGTTGAAAAAACTTTATTATAAAAAATGGGAAAAAATATCCAACAACATAGAACTGGTTAAATAAATTATAGTAAATACAGGATAGACTATTATTCAGCAATTACAAGTATTCATAAAATAAACTTTTAGGAGCTTATTGTATATTGAAATTGTATGAACATAATTAAGATCATACTGAAAAACATCTAGAAGGAAGTGCCATACACCAAAATGTCAAGTGTTTATTTCTGCATAATATAAATCTTAATGTTTGAGTTGTCCAAAATTTTCTACAATGAAAATTTTTTTCTGATTCTAACAGTATTTTTTCTGATTCTAACAGTATTTTAAGTATAAAAGATAAATTTTGAAAAAATTAGCCACCTTATAAATAATAATCAGCATAAAATTATAATGGTAAGAACATCTGATTTATAATAACTCTTAGGCACACATACGCTATTTCTATCCCTCTCTTTTTCTCCCTGTAAGTTACTGGTCTTACAAAAAAGATAATTTATTCTTGGTGTCTGCTGTGTTCTTAAATACATGAATATATTTTTTTAGCCTAGGAATAAACTACATAAGATACATGTAACATAGATAAAATAATTTTAAAACTTTGTTGAAAGACCTAACAAGGAGCACCTGGGCGGCTTTAGTAGGTTGAGTGTCAGACTCTTGGGTTTTAGCTCAGGTCATGATCTCAGGGCCATAGGCTCTAAGCTCAGCAGGAAGTCTGCCAGGGATTCTCTCTCTCCCTCTCTTTCTGCCCCTTCCCACCCCCCGAAATAAATTTTTAAAATCTTAAGAAAAAAAAGACATAACAAAAGACTTTTTAAAAAGTATAGCATTCTTTTTTTTAATTAATTAATTAACTTGAGAGAGAGAACACAAGCTTGAGGGGCAGAGGGACCCATAGAGACAATCTCAAGCAGGCTCTGCATTGAGCATGGAGCCCTAAGTGGGCCCCATCTCAAGATGTGAGCTGAAACCAAGAGTCTGACGCTTAACTGTGCCACCCTCGCACCCCAAAAAGTATAGCTATTCTTGGATGGGAGATAATAAATTATAAAGATGTCAATTCTCCCTAAATTCATTCATTATAGCCAAATAAAATCCAGAGTCTTTCATTTCCCCAAACTTGACTGAATGACTCTGAAGTTCATCTAATCAAAAGATGATGATTTTTTAAAAAAATTTTCTCAGAGGCGCCTGGGTGGTTCAGTCGTTAAGCGTCTGCCTTCGGCTCAGGTCATGATCCCAGGATCCTGGGATCGAGCCGCTCAGCCCCTCCCCAGCTCATTCTCCCTCTCTTTCAAATAAATAAATCTTTAAAAAGAATTTTTTTTCTCATCAAATTTAGATCTAAAATTTGGAAAAAGTGGTTACCCTCTGTGCAATGGCACCGGGGTGTCTGAGAGAGGGGGTCAGAGACATTTCCTTGAATTGCTTCTTAATTGCTTTTATAATAAAAAAAAAAGAACGAGGGGGTGTCTGGCTGGCTCAGTCAGTAGAGCATGCAGGTTTTTTTTTTAAGTAATCACTACACTCTACATGGGACTCAAACTCACAACCCTAAGATATGGAGTCACACTCCCCACCTACTGAGCCAGGCAGGCACCCATGAGCATGTGACTCTTGATCTCAGGGTTGTGAGTTCAAGCCCCATGTTGGGTATAGAGATTACTTAAAAATAAAATAAGGGGAGCCTGGGTAGCTCAGTGGGCTAAGCATCTGCCTTCAACTCAGGTTATGATCCCAGGGTCTTGGGATCCAGCCCTGCAAAGCGCTCCCTGTTCAGGGGGGAGTCTGCTTCTCTCTCTCCCTTTGCCTCTCACCCCACCTTGTGCTCTCTCTCGCTTGCTCTCTCTCAAATAAAATCTTAAAAACAAATTTAAATAAAAGCAAACAAAAGTACATGTAAAAAGAATAAAAATGCAAAAAATATAGTCAAAATACCTTTTAGAAATAAGAGTGTGACAGGAAGCTTGACCTATGAGATATTAAACTTTATTTAAGACTATAATAAATAACACAGTGCGTATGTTGGTCTAGGTGGCTAGATCAATAGAAGAGAGTGTCAGAATAGACATGCCTACCATGGGAATTTAGTGTAATATAAAGGTATTATCTCAAATGAGTAGAAAAAAATGTTTTAGTTAGTAAATGTTGCCAGGAGAGCGATTTGAAAGCAAATTATTTTATTTATAATATTATGTATCATATATGATATATATTATTAAATAAAGTATATATAGTATAAAAATTACAATGAAAAATAAAGAAACATGGCAGTATGAGAAAAGACACTATAAAACTGAGTAAGAAACTTTAAAAAATGCTGGTAACACATACTTAATAATATATATTTTTTTACTTAATAATATTTTTAATAACTCTTACAAATTAGTAAGAGATAAACACTTTGGTAAAAAATTGGGTAAAGTATATGAGAGGGGCCTGGGTGGCTCAGTAGGTTGAGCAACTGACTCTTGGTTTTGGCTCAGGTCATGATCTCAGGGTGGTGCCCCAGGCTCTGCGCTTAGTGGGGAGTCTGAGATTCTGTCTCTCCCTCTACCTCTGCCCTTCCCCCCATTTGTGTGTGCTCGCTCTTGTGCACCCTCTTCTCTTTCTAAAATAAATAAATATTTTTTAAAAATTGAGTAAAGTATATGAAAAGAAAAAATATTTAAATAGCTGTTGGCAATAAACATGAAAATACACTGAAGCTCATCAGTAATAAGAGAAACACCACAAAAACATGAATATAATTAAAATCCAAACAACAAATCAATGTTGATAAAACTGGTGAAAAAGGATGTTGATGGGAGTGTAAATCTGAGCTAAGTTTTTAGAGGGCTATTTGGCAATATTTATCAAAATTTAAATGTGTGAACTCTTTGACCCTACAAATCTGCTTATAGCAATTTAACCTGAGGAAATGATTGGTCAAATAGACAAAAATGTATGTAAAACAATACTCACTGAAGCCTTTATAATAACACAAAAAAATGGCATGAACTTCATTTTTTCTGCTTGATATATCCATAAAAAGAATACTCTGCTGCCATTAAAAAAAGTGAGGAAAGGGATGCCTGACCCGCTCAGTTGCTAGAGCACGCAGCCCTTGATCTCAGGGTTGTGAATTCAAGCTCCAGGCGGGGTGCAGAGCTTACTTTAAAAAAAAAAAAAAAAAAGAAGTGAGAGAGAAAAGAAATGAGTAATAGCTATATGTACTGACATAGAAGGATGACGAAGACACAACTGTTAAGTAAAAAATGGCAAGTTATAACCATTGGATATAGTATTACTCCATATTTGTAAAGAAAAAAAATCATATATCATCCTCATCAATAAAAAGAACTGAATCAGGGGTGCCTGGATGGCTCAGTTGGTTAAGCGACTGCCTTCGGCTCAGGCCATGATCCTGGAGTCCCTGGATCGAGTCCCACATTAGGCTCCCTGCTCGGCAGAGAGTCTGCTTCTCCCTCTGACCCTTCCCCCTCTCATGTGCTCTCTCTCTCATTCTCTCTCTCTCAAATAAATAAAATCTTAAAAAAAAAAAAAAGAACTGAATCACAGCTAAATGCCATAATAGGGGTTTTAGTAATATGATGATGAGTGACCAATGGAAGTACCAGAAAACAACATGCAATAATAATACCCTCTTTATATACTGTTATAAAGCTATAACAGCACTTCTAAAAAAATCTACTTCCACAGTAATCCCAAGTTAGATCCTAGAACGAAGGCTACATAGACTCCTAGATCAATGATTTTCAAACTGCAAGTTGTCACTCAATGGGTCCTCAAATTAATTTAATAACTCACTTTTTAAAAATATGAAATAGAATAATTAAAGTGACTGCACATAGTAAGGGGTAAAGCTTGTTTTGTGACTTTTTTGTTCTGTGTATAAATATGTACACAAAGATCTATACACCCTCCTCATCCTGGGACTCTGAAATCTAAACAGCTCTGAAAACCCTAAGTTTCTTTTGAAGTCTAGTGCAAGAATTCATGGAGCAACAAAATCTGACCTGAAACGCCACAGGCTATTTATAGCCTTTATTATAGCCATTATGAATAATACATTTCATTGCAAAAATATTAATGTGTTTGATTATAAAATGGCACATATACCATATTATCTTTTAAAGTTCGAAAGATTACAAAATACCTCTGGACTTACGAGTTTAGGATAAGAGAGTGAGAACTTATCTATATATAGAACTCCACACATATGTGTATAGGTTAGTGTACATATACTTTTGTGTACGAAGTCAACATGTAAAACCTATTTCTGACTAGATGGAGACAAAAAGTCTGAAAGTCATTGGCTATGTGACATTTTTCAGACACTGGACATACCTAGGCCTTCATTCTTATTCAACACAACTCCAGGAAAGGGGCAATGCTCCTTTATGACTCAGAACGTTCCTGTGCATTTTCTTTTATAATTCCTCCCACTTTACTTTTAAGACATTTGGTATTCCGAGGAAGCACATATTAGTCATCATTTACAGGTGACCTTTACACTGAACGTAATGTCTGAAGTTCACATCATTCATAAGTCTCCCAAAGAAAAGAAAAAAGTCTCCCAACCAGTGAAGAATTGAGGGGTCCTCTCACAGCCTTACCTTCAGCAGGTTTAGGACCTTCTTGCCAAGATCCAGTTCAAAGTTGGTATAATTAGAACCACACATGTCATAGATAAACACCAGTCCGTTCCTCTGAGTTTCAAAGCTGTAAACCAACGGTTGAACAAAAACATATATAAGTAATAAGATAGATGAGGGTTGAAAGCCTAGGGCAAAAAACTGAGTTATGGGACACATGTGGGACCAAAATATAACTGGTCTTACAAAAAGATGATTTATCTTTGGTATCTGCTATACTTATGATATTATGATTTTATGATAAAAAATATATATTTGGTTGCTGGCACAGAGCTCCTTTAAAACTCTTGGAATTTCGTAAGTGAAGAGTTAAAGGTATCTTTTGTGATGTTAATGAGACAACTGGAATGCCCTTGGGTCACATAAGGATGGGGGTGGTTGCCAGGGGAACCAACCTTGTGATTACAGAGGGTTGGTACTTTCATCCCACACCCTCTCCCCCCACCTCCAGGGAAGAGAAAGGGATGAGTGATTGAGTTCAATCTCAAACGGCCAATGATTTAATCAGTCATGCTCATGTAATGAAGCCTCCATAAAAACCTAAAAGGATTAGGGTTTGGAGCTTCCAGATGGAGGTACTGAAAAGAGTGGCCCTCTCAGAGAGGGCATGGAAGCTCTAAGCCTCTTTCACCATACCTTTCCCTATGCATCCCTTCCATCTAGCTATTTTGAGTTATGTCCTTTTATAATAAATTGGTAACCTAGTAAGTAAAATGTTTCTATGAGTTCTGTGAGCCACTCTAGTAAATTCACTGAACCCAAGAAGGGGGTTGTTGGAAACTTCAATCTATATAGCCTGTTGATAAAAAGCTTAGGTGACAACCTGAACTTGCCACTAGCATGTGTGTATGGGAGTTGGGGTTGGGGGACTAGTCTTAAAGGATTGAAAACTTTTAACCTGTGGGATCTGATCTATCAGGCAGACTGTCAGAATTGAGTTGAATTGTAAAACACTGAGTTGGTATCAGAGAACTGCTTGGATGGCAGAAAATCCCCACATGTTGGAACTGGAATTATGCTTACTGATGTATATTTATCAAGTGCCAAACTCCTAGGTTGAGAATGTCCCAGAACATCTAGGTTATCAAAATTTGAACTGTTTCCTCCCAGGTTTCTGAATCTGCCTATCCAAATTTCATAACATTCCATGTTCAACTC
This sequence comes from Eumetopias jubatus, assembly GCF_037043125.1. Taxonomy (NCBI): domain Eukaryota; kingdom Metazoa; phylum Chordata; class Mammalia; order Carnivora; family Otariidae; genus Eumetopias; species Eumetopias jubatus. The sequence continues at coordinate 114,210,650 of NW_028274813.1, forward strand.
AAAAGTTTCCTCTTCCGTGAAGACCTCCCTGATAACCGTGATCAAAATGTACTGCTGTCCTTCACCCCCTTGTAGCCCCATAAATCTTCCTGTAGGATTTTCTTGTGGTTCTTAAAGCATTTCAAGTTTGTTTTGTTTTATTTATGTTTTTATTTATTTAAGATTTTATTTATTTATTTGACAGCGAGAGAGACAGCGAGAGAGGGAATACAAGCAGGGGGAGTGGGAGAGGGAGAAGGAGGCTTCCCACCGAGCAGGGAGCCCAATGTGGAACTCGATCCCAGCACCCTGGGATCATGACCTGAGCCGAAGGCAGATGCTTAACGACTGAGCCGCCCAGGAGCCCCTGTTGTTGTTGTTTTAAAAATTTTATTTATTTATTTGAGAAAGAGACAGAGAAAGCACAAGCAGAGGGAGAAGGAGAAGCAGACTCCACACTGAGCAGGAGCCCACGCCTGGGGGCTCGATCCCAGGACCCTGAGATCATGATTGAGCCAAGTCAGATGTTTAACCAATTGAGCCACCCAGGTGCCCCAAAGCACTTTAACTTTGTATAGCCATCTGATTCTCTCCTGGGAGCAAAAACATGTTTTGTTCACCTCATTACTCCCAACAGTCCCAAGCACAGTCCTTGCAAATAGGTACATGATAAATGGTCACTGAATTAGAATTCAGTGGGACTGGAAGCCTACTGCTAAGAAAATACTTCAGACCTGTGGGAAACTGTGAAACAAAACTCTAAGCTCAATGATGGTGAATGAAACTCTTAGGACTTGGAGGAAGAGAACAAACCCATACATAGTCTTAGGAAAGCATCTTGAAAATAAGAGCTTATTACCACACTGAGGTTAAGAACATGTGAGGAGGGGCACCTGGGTGGCTCAGTCAGCTCAGCACCTGACTCTTGATTTCAGCTCAGGTCATATCTCAGGGTCATGCGATTGAGCCTTGTGTTGAGCTCCCTGCTGGGTATGGAGCTTGCTTATGATTCTCTCTCCCTCTCCCTCTGCCCCTCTCTGGCTGCATGCACTTGGGCTCTCTCTAAAAACAACAACAACAACAAAACAAAAAACATGTGAAGATATGAAAAGTATTCCTCAGTTCAATCTCCTTACTGCCTAAAGACTTCTCAAAGTTGTATTCTTCACTAAGCCAGATCCTTACCTATTTCAATCTGCATGCCTAAAAGATCATTAGGAATAAATTTTTTGTTTGATTACTCATAGATGATAGCAATAACTTTCCTACTTACTTAAAATTAAGAAAATTTTTGGGCACAAAAGAATCCTGAAATCAGAGATCTCAATGTTATTTTGTATCCTAAATTTTTGGCATGGTGGAAGTACCCACCCATGAAGTAGCATTTCAAAAATCTCAGTTCAAAAATCTCTAATTCTGAGGTACACCCAAGTACACCCAAGTTTTACCAGCAGTTTCTGAGTTTCAAATGGTCTCGACAGGTTACAGTTAATACTAAATCTTGACTCCTTTTTTCATGATTCCAGAGAGACTATGATTCACCGAGATCAAAGATGGCATTCAAGAGTAGCACAATTACTGAGTAGACTATCCAGGTCTAGAGACTTCCCATTTCTCCACAAGCTCATCAACGGCCAAATTCAAAGAACTATAGGTTTTCCCCTCACAGCACCAGCCTGTGGCAGAGGACTGAAACAAAGAGAAGTCAGTGCCAGGGGAAACAGAATTTAATAAAAAGAAGCTATGGTTCATAATGATGCAGGTTCTATATTCCTAAAAATTGTTCATCCTATAAAGGCACAAGAAATAAATATAAATGTGGTAGGATCTTTGTTTTTCTCTGTACAGAATATGAGGTTTACAATGATAGCTAATTCCTTACTAAGAATAAATGTTTTCCTACTGAGTTTGATTCCTGAGCTGGATGCTCCCTGAGAACACCAAGATGTTTAAAACACAGTCCCTGACATTTGTTTCAAAATAATTGAGGGTAGGGGGTGGGTGAGAGGCGATCAGTGAAATAAGATTGGTTATAGATCACTCTGAAAACAGATGATGTGTGGAAGTTTATGATACCATTTCCATGCCACCCAAAGAGATCTGAGGATTTTCTATTATATAATGTGAAAAAGAAGGTTTCCCGCCCTCACAGAGCTTACAATCTAGTGGTAAATATAGAAAACAAAAGTATAAGATAAATTGCATCATAAGGCTGTGTAAAGTTCAATACAAAATAATTGGTATTATTAATAACTGCTGTTGGGGCACCTGGGTGGTTCAGTCAGTTAAGCATCTGCCTTTGGCTCAGGTCATGATCTCAGGGTCCTGAGATGGAGCCCTGTGTCCGGCTCCCTGCTTAGCGGGGTGTTTGCCTCTCCTTCTCCCTCTCCTCCTCCCCACTCTACTCCTGCTCTCAGTGAAAGTTAACATAGTAAAACAAGAATTTCTACACACTAGTGAGAATATTTTGCTTGGAGAAAAGGTTTCACATTTATTTATCTTATATGCACCTTCTGAATAATGAGGAGTCACTAAGAGTTTTTAAGAAAAGGGTGGATATAATGAACACAGTTTTAAGTATGTTTACCTGTGTGGTCTCCTGTGGGATCCAATCAATACAAGCAAGCTTTGGCCACTGCCATGCCTACAGGAATGCTCTGACTGTAAGCTGCCCACAACGGAAGGCCAGTGAATTTTCTGACAAAGAGTCTTTCATTTATTTCTCCTGAGCTAAAGCATTTCAAAGGAACCTATATTCTGGAAATAATGCCTGAAGACCAATCACAGGAAAAGAAGAACTGAGAAATTTCACACTTCTGATTGGGCAGTACAGGGGCCCTGAGACCACTGGTCCTCTCTCCTTACCTTAGTAAACTTCTCTTTTTCAGAATAATGCTGTGTGTGGCTTGGATATAGCTCCCTATTGAGCATCAAAAGCAGAAGCTAAATACTATGGAAATAACACTAACAAGGCAGTGACAAGTGAATTCGACAGAGACCCACTTCAGACAATCATCTGGCTATCCACATCCTCTAAGCCCACAGTATGACTGAAGTTGTGCACAGATGTCTTTCGCTATCTTAGGTTTTAGCCCTTGATACATCACTTCTAAGCCAGAGGATTAACCAATAACATCCAGCACAATATTAAACTGTAAATTTTCACGAGGGAAAAATTCACCAGGGTTAAGGAAGTACGGCAAGAGGACAACATAATAGGGTACAAATAGCTCTGGCCAAGAGCAAAGAAACTAGGATCCTAGGCCTAACTGGACTGGTATGTGATGACTGTAAAAGAGTCACGTAACTTCTTGGGGCTTCGGTTTCTTTGCCTAAAATAGTCATAATACCATTTACCTTGGAAACAGAAGAAGAAATGACCTAAGCGGATTCTTTTTGCTCATGCACCTGTTTATAAAGATGATTTTGCCTAACTTTGTACTTTTGGACTCTTCTCTCCTGAATGTTGATTCTCAAAATCCTGAGCTAAATGACATTATTCCTATTTTACAAAGAAAGTGAGGCCCCAGAGTGCTTTGAAAATCAATATTCAGAGCAAATGAGCAAAAGGTTAGCACAAGCCATTTCTCCTTCATATTCTCTCAATAAGTGATTCTCAATAAAATGAGGATAATTAGTTAATTGGTTTCTCAGCTTCTGTGACCCTAAAATAGAGCCTAGCAGGTAAAGATACAAAGAATACCCTCTATCTTGATAGTACCTGGAAACCTGCCAAGCCCTTAAAGACATGGAATGTTTTCTATTCACAGCACTTCCCAGGGCACATTCTAGGAGCATGGTGAAGGCACTGCTGAGTTAATCAACTTAGTCAAGGACTATCACTTCCCCATCTGGATGTAGACCAACTAAAAGATAATCTTTATGCTCACCTATCCACAGCTCTGTCTAGCAAGTAAAACAGAGCCTGAAGTACCACATGCTGGACTGACTTGTGGGGGTGATGCAATCTGGCAGTGAAGAGGGCAATGGAGGCTCCTGTTGGGTCCCGAACATTCTAGAAGCAAATAAAACAAGAAATATTTAGAAACTAAATAGAAAATCACAACAATCACTTAGGCTTCTATATTCTAGACAAAAATTTCATATGAAGAGAAGAGATGCTGGCAATACTTTTCTGACTTGCATCAGTTACTCCAGGAAGAGAAGAATGTTTATTTCATCCCATGCCTGATTCTTAGCAGCCCCTGGATCATATTTGTGTGGTAGGGAAAAACTACATTCCCTTAACTTGTCAATGGCAGAGAGATTAAAGGATGGTCTACACTGGGTGCCTAGCTAATTTCCCAGACAGGATGGCAAAAGAAACATACATCAGGGGAAAACCACAGAATACAACCATGGTTTCCATGCTCTGCCTTAAAAGTACCATTGTATACTTATTCAAAAGGCTGTGATCTCTAGGTGGAGAAAGCTTGAATCCAATAAGAATGGGCCTCTGAGCCACTGTATACCAACCCAAAGACCTTGACTAACCTTAATAGACCAATGAAGAAACTCTGCTTGACCTACAGTATAACTGATTCTTAATAATTTCACTTGTTACTAGAATTATTTTGCGTAAACTACACAGCTGCTTCATGTCTGCTCCGGAATGCTGAGACTCTCTAGATTCAGGATAAGGTATCTAGGAACAAAATCCAAAGAGGACAACAGCTACAAAAGGAAGTAACGAGACACTACAAGAAGGGTTCATAAAGACTCACCAAGATGGTGAATTTCCCACTAAGGATCTCAGAACGGAGAGGTTCCTCATGAGGTTTCAGCTTCACAATGCCTTCCTTCCTTCGTGTTTCCTAAGAATAAAACACAGCAGGATAAATTAATATGAAAATACTGTATATCCAGGACAGCTTTATGTAACCATCAAATCTCAGAGATAAGGGACTTCAGAAGTCAACGAACTGAATCACGAATTCCTTTGTAACATCCTACAGGCCAACTGAGTGTTAATCTGAATTTTCGTCCAATGCTACCTTATCAGCCTCTTAGGTATGATACTTTCCTTTTATCAGTGAGAATCCTAACCCTGAAGATCAACTAATACGTATTGTTAGAGTGCAGGGTCAAAGTTCTTAAGCATACATCAGCAGTGATATTGCAGCAAGATATTAAATATGCACCAAAAAAATGTCTGGAAGCAGACATCCTCACACATCCGAGGCTGAGGCCTCCTGCATCTTAAAAAGGAGCCATCCGTCCCCTCGATATGTTTTCCAACAAGACCTACCATGACCTCATTTTTCTTATATCCACAGCAAGATTCTCTAAGCTCATCCTCAGTTCCCTTATACTAAGTCTACTGCATTCTCATTCCCCCCAATCTAACTACCGCACTGAGAACTGCCGCTCCAATGCCAGGACCTTCCTTCCTGTCAGTGAACCCAGTGGGCATTTTCAGCTCTCCTTTTATATGACAAGGTTGACCACGCACCTTCCCTTTCCCCTGAGACATTCTCTATCAGAGATAGAGAATACTCTCTCTGTTTTCTTATTTCTTCAACTACTGCTTCTAAGTCTCCTTTTTTTGTTTTTTGTTTTTTTTTTAGAGCGTGAGGAGGGAAGAGTGACACGGGGCTAGATCTCACGACCCTGAGATCATGACCTAAGTTGGACACTTAACCCACTGAGCCACCTAGGTGACCCTTGTGGGGGTTTTTTTATTTGCATTCATTTGCTCACTCAATTAATTCACTGGCTCATTCATTTATTCTGCAAATATTTGTAGAGCAATTATTATATGCCAGGCACTGAGCTAAGTGCTAGGAACACATTGGTGAATGAAACACACTAGGTCTTTGTTTATATTCTTGCCCAATTCATCCTTAAAATAAAATTCAAATGCCTTCAGAGGCAGGGCAGCAAGTGAAGACAGTGTTTGTGCTAGGATTAAAGGAGAGTGCATGCCCTACCTAAAGCATTCAAATTCAACTCTTAAGACAATACTGAACCAAAGATAGCAAAAAGTCTGATGTGATATTCAGCCCTACATATCTTCTTCTCATATTCTCCTGGAATGACCTCACTCTTTCTCATGGCTCCAATATTCAGCTCTACTTTGGTCACTTGAAATCTCTATTTCTGGTCCAGATTTCTTTTCTGAACACCATTCCAACTTCTTAGAGAACATATCTATTTGGATATCCCAATGGCACTTCAGACTTAACACGACCAAACTGAACTCATGACCTATTTCAGTGTTTCCTAAAATTAGTGAATGCTACTACCATTTACCCTGCCACCCAAGACAGACCTGGGACTCTTGACTCTTCTTTCCTTACACACCAGTTTAATCTCTGCACCTGGAACATAGTACATATGCAATAAATATCTGTTGAAAAAATGAGTGAATATCGTAGGAGATGACCCACAAGATAGGCATAAGTGAGCTTTTTAGTCTTGCACTAATCCTGGCATGCCTTGTCCTCCTTTTTTAATTTAGAGAGATTCTACATGTCTTCAGAAGGATTTTCTGACTTCAAGGTAGGGCTCCTAGATACTGACCTGCTTTTTTTTAATGAGAGTGGGACCACTTCGTGTAGTGTGTGGCACAGAAAACAGCAACATAGAGAGCCCAACTGCCACAGATCCAACCCCCCCCCCCCCCCCCCCCCCGCCCAGCTACATACTCTGTAGGAGTGGAACAACTCTATGGCACGGAGCACATCAAACTTCCGGGCCATGAGGAACTTGACAGCCACATTCCAAGAGAGGGGGGAAACATTGTACTGAACCGTCCACTTGTTAATCTCTTCAAGAAACTGCTTGGTGGCCTGTTTGACAAAGAAAATAAAGAAAATTTAGTTAGTAGAGAACATATTTATGGAAACAACAAACAAGGAAGAAAAAAATATCATCCTCTCCTCAAGCAAGTCTGAACCCAGAGTTTCCTACAGGGAGCAGGGAAAGACAAAAGCTGGAAAACAGGTCTGAAAGCAGAAATAGTTAAAATTTATACTACGCAATGAGGCCAGAAGCCAGAGTTAGGTTCAGAGAGCAGGGCTTAGCACGGGGATGCATGAAGAAAAACTGAGGGGGGAAACCAAGGCACCCAAATGGGATGCAAATTACTGGCCCCAAAGCTAAAAAACAGCAGTCTGGGTTTTTTTGTTATTTTTTAAGATAAAAGAAGGTGGATGGGCCCTTTGAAGGGTTATTACATAATGTGCATCATGGTACAGCAGTCTAAGCTGCTGTTTTGGTCCCAGCAAGCCAACTGGATATACAGCAAAACCATCAGAAAATGGTTTTGGCTTTGGAATTAGCAACACTATTTGAGAGCGGCAAAGCTATTAAGAAGAATTTAACAAATCAAAAGGCCAACTGTTCTTTGCCTGACTGACCCCACAGGACCTCTTCATGCTTCACATGGCATCCCAAAAACCAGACACTAGTGCCCAGAGTCATTAACAGCCCCTCTGGATAGTGGCTGTTGGGAGAGGGTGGAAAGCCTCATATTGGGGGAGGAGGAGTAGGAAATTTTCATTTTCACTGTCTGATCCCAAGCTGGCAAGATGCCTGTTTCTAGAATTGTTCCTAACCCATATCCTTCTATCCTCTTTCAACCTATTTCTCCTTACATTTATAACCCAGTTTCTGCTCTAGCCAAACTACTCCTCTGTTTCTTGAGTTTTTGAATAGGATTTACATCAGGATTTTTTTTTTAAGACTTTTTATTTTTTTTACGTAATCTCTACACCCAATGTGGGGCTCGAACTCACAACCCCGAGACTGAGAGTCACAAGCTCCACCAACTGAGCCAGCCAAGCACCCCTACACTGGGATTTTTTGCATGCATGTTCTCAATTGCTGAACACTTTCTGCATGGCTATCTGGTCCCTTCCACCCAGAAACTTTTCTCACATGTTGGTCCAAAATGTGACCAACTCGATGAGAATTCTGAAATTTAACTGATCATCCAATCAACCCACAGTTAAGATGCATTTATTCATTTAAAGATTTTATTTTTTTATTTGACAGAGTATGCGAGCATAAGCGGGGGAGTGGCAGGCTCCCCGCTAAGCAGGGAGCCCAATGCGATGCAGGGGCTTGATCCCAGGACCCCAGGATCATGACCTGAGCCTAAGGCAGATGTTTGACTGGGTGAGCCATCCAGGTGCCCCATTACGATGTATTGATTTTTTTTTAGGATGTTATTTACTTATTTGACAGAGAGAGAGAGAAACAACAAGCAGGGAGTGCGGCAAGCAGAGAGAGGGAGAAGCGGGCTCCTGCTGAGCAAGGAACCCAATGCGGGGCTTGATCCCAGGACTCTAGGATCGTGACCTGGGCCGAAGGCAGCCACTTAACTGGCTGAGCCACCCAGGCGCCCCAATTAAGATGTATTTATTAAACTATTACATATTTATTAACTACTTGTTAATATCTGTGCTAAGAAATACAAGGAATGCAAAATAAGGTTTGCTCTAAAAGGTGTAATACTAACCTACTATGTGGCCATGGACAAGGTAATATTCTCTTCATCTCTAATTTTTCAGTTGAAAAACAAGGGGAGGGGCACCTGGGTGGCTTACTTGGTTAAGCATCTGCCTTCAGCTCGGGTCATAATCTCAGGGTCCTGGGATCGAGCCCCAAGGCAGGCTCCCTGCTCAGGGGGAGTGTGCTTCTCCCTCTCCCTTTGCCACTCCCCCACCACTCATGCTCTCTCTCTCTCTCTCAAATGAATAAATAAAATCTTAAGAAAGAAAGAAAGAAAGAATAAAGAAAAAAGACAAGGGGAGAAAGAGTAACAAGCAACTGACTTCAGAATCTTGGCAATAAGTCCTACCTTGCAAATACAATTTGAATTGCTACATAGTATTTTTAAAAAAATTTTTTAAAAGATTTTATTTATTTGACAGAGAGAGACAGCTAGAGAGGGAACACAGCAGGGGGAGTGTGAGAGGGAGAAGCAGGCTTCCTGCTGAGCAGGGAGCACAATGTGGGGGGGGGGGTTGCGCTCGGGGCTCAATCCCAGGACTCTGGGATCATGACCCAAGCCCCAAGCCAAAGGCAGACGCTTTAAACGACTGAGCCACTCAGGTGCCCCACTACATAGGATTTAAACAACTAGCAAATTAGAGTCCCAGGAAAGTCAGCAATACTTCATAAGAGAGCACCTGATTCATTGCCCAATTTCTAGGAAAAAGACACTATAAATCAGAGTAAAATCTAAGAGGACAAAGGCTGCACCTGAGCTTTAGAACCTTTCAATGGAGGCAATATAACTTACACCACTGGAAAAGGAGAGAACAAGCAAAACTTATCAGGAAAAGTGCATAAAAAGAGCCAAGAAATAAAGGCCATGAAGAAAAGCTTTCAGATGATCACTTTGGCCCAGAACCAGTTTAAGTGGGACCAGAGAAATGAGTCCCGGAGAAGACAACAGGACAAACTTAGAATGCTCCACCAGAAAACAGTTTGAGTTGCCTCTGTGGGGTGAGTGGCCAGCATCAGAATGAGGAAAGATGGAAGGGAAAAAAAGAGAAGTGGGCACAGAAAGAGCCCAGAAACAAAACCTCAGCCAGCCTGGAAGGTCCCCAGGAGATTTTGTAAAGGGTTGTTTTTTAATTAACATATCATCTTTAAATCCAGCCCTCTCCTGGGCTTGGCTGAAGCTGCCTATAAAAAAAAACACCAGAGTAATAATAAACAGACAAATCAATATGCAGGTAGGAGGAGGAAATATAGTTAAATAGCTAGGGGGTGATATGAACTCCTAACACATCCAATTACTAAGACGGTTTTTCATTTTTCATAAATAAGCCACGTCTCAATAAGAGACATGCAGCTTTCACACACTTCATACTGTCTTCCTTCTTATTAAACTCAGTTCCTTCAAAGTTCTTAATGTCCTGTAGCTCCCAAGAGCTACTGCCTTGAGCTGACCTCTGTCCCCTGCTGGTCAGGATGTTATTCTTGGCTTTAAGCACGGGAACAATTCCTCCTGATTTGGCCTGACCAGGCCTTGCATGAACAGAGTCCAGTGTACTGTAAACAGTGATGTGATATTTACAGATACAAATACACATACACACACACCATCTGTTATGTTCAGCCTCAGATTCACCATCCTGCATTCCTATCCCTCTTGTGGAAGAGACAAACCTCTTAAAGAAGTCAGAAAAGATGGCCTCAGCTTCAACAGTTTTTCTCTAGAAAGTTAGTAAGTTATCTTCCTCTGTTTACACATGAATTCAGCACAACCACTAAGTATAGACCAATTTGTGGTCCTATTGGTACCAGAGAAACAAGTCCCAGCAATTTTAATGAACAACACACTCTTCATAAGGGATAATCAAAATTCCTGAAATTAATATTGTGTTATTTCCTGGTGAACAGAAGAATGAGCCAAAAGATGAGTCACGGCTTATAAAATACTTCAACTCAAGGTCAATGGTTTGAATCTATCTAGGTTTATGAGTTAACTGTAAGTTGTTAACACCTGGCAACTAAGGCATGGGTCACAGTTCAAACAACTTTGGTCTTCCTTTGGGAAAAAGGTCTGAACTGAAGTACAGAAAAACTAACATTACCACTTATAACCTTCCTCAATCCACTTTTTAGGTACAGGTAAGATTGGTTTAATCATGTTTAAATAGATAAAAACAAGTTTCTGGACTACAGCCATGAGGATAAAGATACTAGGGAACCTGTAGATGTAAGATGGCTGATATATCTGTCAATTAAGTGGATTACACCCTAGACACTATCCACTGCTGTTAAATATGTTACTGGAGAGAATAAAATCAAAAGTCTTCATGTTACCTCAAATTCTCAAAAGCAGCTATGATTTTGAGACGAGCTCTAGGCAAAGGCCTAGCCAACCAAAAGATCAAGAAAAAAGATGCTGGCATGCTCAGTTCCACAGTATCTTAAATCCTGTGTTCCAACACAAATGGGAGAGAATGAAGAGCCAGACCTATAACAAACCTAATTTGAAAGAAACAGAAAACTTCTGTCTCCTGGTATATATCAGCCACTGAACCACGAAAGAACAAATCTACTAGTCTAGTGGGTTTGGGAGTCAGAAAGAACCCATCCTCTCACTCTCTGCTGTGTGATATTTCGGCAAGTCATTTAACCTCTCTCAGCCTCAATGCCCTCTGCAAAGATAAGGCATGAATGAGACAATGGATAGAAAAGCACCACAGTATCTGGCAAGTAGTAGGGAGTCTCTGAATGGATGTTCATTCTTTTTCTTTACTGCAGTCATTTCACATTAAAACTTATTTCAATAGTTAGAGTTCCTCAGAATCAAGTGATATGTTTCTCTTTAGCCTTTAGCAATTCAATCTCTCTAATCCACTTTACCCAAAAGCATAAATTTAAATTAGAAACCTCCAAAATGTGTTCAACTGCAAGACAAAAGTCTCTAAAGGAGCAACTTCTCATTCAGGGCTCTGCACAATACAGAAGAAGCTGGGTTGGGAAGTATTTATACCACTCCCCCTCCCATCTCTAAATCCTTTTGTCCCTACTTTCAGACTACACTGGCAGCTCTGGGGATTAACACTGCCATCCGAGCATTAAACTGACTAGAGAATATTTCTCATTAAAATAAAGGAACAACTTTGTACAGGACACACACCATGCAAAAAAATGCAGTTACCCTGCACTGAATACCTAAATAAGGAAACTGATTCAATAGAAGACTGCAACTGCCTACTACCTCTAACATGTTTTTGATGTTACCTCTGTATTTCATCAAATATGCTTTTTCATCAGTTTCAGTGACACGCATTAGTAAACTATCTTTCTATAATGCCTGTTTTCCTATCTTTCCTTCATTGTGAACAGTTGTGTTTTTTCTTTAAAGATTTTATTTACTTATTTGACAGAGAGAGAGAGAGAGAGAGAGAGCACAAGCAGGGGGAGCGGCAGGTGGAGGTAGAGGGAGAAGCAGGCTCCCCACTGAGCAGGGAGCCTGATGTGGGGCTTGATTCTAGGACTCTGGATCATGACCCCAGCTAAAGGGCACATGCTTAACTGACTGAGCCATCCAGGCGCCCCATGAACTGTTGTTAAGCCTAAACTCTTCATATCAATCTGCAAGGAAACAGAATTTAAGCTAAAGCACACTAGCTTGCTACCATGCAGTGAGGTGATATTTGTTCCATTTCTAAACTGAAAACTATCATCTTTGCATTAGCCCTTTGTTATTGTGCCTAATATGGAAATAAACCTAGTTCCTTTGAATTAATATTTACTTGTTTATCTCAAATATCTTCACTTTATCCGGAAAAATTTGCCTTTCTTTAAAATGTAATTTTGGGGCACCTAGTTGGCTCAGTTGGTTAAGTGTCTGCCTTCGGGGGTGCCTGGGTGGCTCAGCTGGTTAAGCATCTGCCTTTGGCTCAGGTCATGATACCAGGGTCCTGGGATTGAGCCCCGCATTGGGCTCCTTGCTTGGTGGGGAGCCTGCTTCTCCCTCTTCCCCTGCTCATGCTCTCTCTCTTGCTATCACTCTCTCTCTCTCTCTTTCAAATAAATAAATAAATAAATAAATAAAATCTTTAAAAAAAGGGGGATCTGCTTTCGGCTTGGGTAGTGATCTTAGAGTCCTGGGATCCAGCCCCACATGGCGCTCCCGAGTAGGGAGCCTGCTTCTCCCTCTCCTCCCCACTTGTATGGGGGAGAAAATTACATTTTCTTTCTTTTTTTTTTTAAGATTTTATTTATTCATTTGAGAGAGAGAGAAACAAGCAGTGGGGAGGGACAGAGAGCAAGAGAAGCAGACTCCCCACTGAGCAGGAAGCCCAACGTGGGGTTGGATCCAAGGACCCAGAGATCATGACCCAAACTGAAGGCAGACGCTCAACCAACTGAGCCACACAGGTGCCCCAAGAAAATGTTATTTTAGAAGAGCCAATGCTTTCTTTTTTTCTAAATTTTAATTCCAGTATAGTTAACATAGTGTTGTTAGTTTCAAGTGTACGGTAGAGTGATTCAACACTTCTATATATTACTCAGTGCTCATCAAGATAAGTGTACTCTGAGCCAATGCTTTCTTTTAAAAATTATTTATTTTAGAGAGAGCACGCCCAAGTTGGGGGAGCAGCAGAGGGAGAGAATCTTCAAGCAGACTCCCTGCTGAGCTCAGAGCCCACACCAACACAGGGTGCTAAATCTCACAACCCATCAGTTCATGACCCGAGCCAAAACCAAGAGAACAATGCTTAACCGACTGAGCCACCCAGGCACCCGGAGCCAATGCTTTCTTAAATAGGATTTTATTGCATCTGGGAAGGAAAAAGTTTTAAGAAAAATTTCTGATTTTATCATATTTTAAAACAAAGGAAATTTGCAAAAAAGAAAGTTATCCATGATCCAATCATCTTATATAGTTTTCATATTTTTAATAATTTAAAAATTAAAGTCAATGGAAAAATACCAATAAATATATAATTATCTAAATATACATCCCACAACCTTCCCCCCCCAACTCTTGAGGGGTGTGAAGAAGAAAGAGGGACTATTCGAGGGTATATTGTTCTAGTTGAGGGAATCCTGGCCTCTCTGGGAACCTGCCGTAACTAGCAGCAGTAGTATTCCCTTCAAGGCGACCAAACAGTAGAGTTCTTTCAGGCAGGTGGTCATGTAGTCAGGCAAACATTCACAAGTATTTGCTGGGGGCCTACTCTGTGCTAAGCAGTATAGTAGCTGTACAGGAGATAAATTTAGAGAGATAAAGACTACTCTGAGCACTTTACAGTCATTTAAATATGGAGACAGAAATATAAAATCACTGTCATATAATTTTATACATTCTAGGACATATCTACACAGAGTGCTATGGAATTCAAACTATCTCTAGGACAATTTTTTTTTTTTAACCTTTTTAGAGGAGTGCCTTGAAGGATGCGTAGGAAATTGCCAGGCAGACACAAGCATTCTAGATGGAGAAAACAAAATGTGTAGAGACAGAGTTGGGAAAGAACAGGAATTATTGGAGACATGGTATAGCTGGTGTGTCCAGTTTGTATCACAGAGAATGGAGGGAATGACCTGACTTGGAGACTAAGCCACAACTGGAAGGCCCTTGTATACTGTGCTCTAGATTCCAGGCATGATCCTATAGACATGAAGGAGTCAACAGAGATCTTTAAGCAAAGGGCTGAGATGATCACTTTGGTCCTCCTGTCCCCCTCAAAATTATTGTTAGCAGTAGGGAAGCCAAACTGGAAAAGGAAAGTTTAGCAGCAGGAAGGCAAGTTCTGTGAAGGCAGGGATCACTGTCTATTTTATTCACTAGTTCCTAGCACTATGCCTGGCACAAAAAAAAAATCTCTAATAACATCTCCTAACAAATATATATGACAAGTGAATGAACAATAGAACTCTGAAGAACATTAACATTTAGACAGAAGAAAAAGGGAGAGCCAAGAAACTTTTAGGATTTACTTTTAAAAATGCCAGTGATTACTTCTGAAACCAATATGTTAATTGAATTTAAATAAAAATTTAAAAAAATAAATAATACCAGTGACCACTGAGTATCAAAGAAATGTAAATTAAAAAACAAGAGTTGTCAAATATCCCTTATTTAAAAAAAAAATACTAACAGACTCAGATTAGTTTTATATAATGTTCTCCTAAACCTTCATGGGACAAATAGCTCTCATGTTACATAAAGTGCAGTATAACAGAGGAAATACACATCATAACCAAAGAGGGCTTATCCCAGGAATGAAAAGGCAATTTAACATCAAGAGACCTATCAAAGCAATTTTTATGTTAACAGATACTAAAGGAGAAAGAGTATATAACCTTCTCAACAGATGATGAAAATGATGGGATAAAATTCAACACCTATTTATGATCTTTTTTTTAAGATTTTATTTATTTATTTGACAGAGAGAGAGAGAAAGTGAGCACAAGCAGGGGGAGAGGCAGAGGGAGAAGCAGGCTTCCCACTGAGCAGAGAGCCTGATGTGGGGCTCAATCCCAGGACCCTGGCATCATGACCTGAGCCGAAGGGAGACGCTTAACCAACTGAGCCACCCAGGTGCCCCTATTTATGATTTTTTTTTTTAATGTAGCAAACTAGGAATAGAGGGAATTACCTTAATTTGGTAAGGGTTATTTAACAGAAACCTAAGCAATAATCACATTAAATGATGAGACATCAGAAGTTTTTTTTTTTTTCCTGTTAAAGATTGGAAGGCCAGGAGGCCGCTTACTACCCCTCCTATGCAACATTGTACTGAAGGTCATATACTGCAACTAAGACAAAAAGAAACCTGGTGCATAAGGGCGCCTGGGTGGCTCAGTCGGTTAAGTGGCTGCCTTCGGCTCAGGTCATGATCCCAGGGTCCTGGGATCGAGCCCCATGTCCGGCTCCCTGCTCAGCAGAGAGCCTGCTTCTCCCTCTCCCTCTGCCTGCCACTCTGCCTACTTGTGCTCTCTATCTCTCTGTCAAATAAATAAATAAAATCTTTAAAAAAAAAAAAAAAGAAACCTGGTGCATAAATAGAAGAACTTTAAAGAACAGAATAAAATCCAGACATAATCCTATGTATGCAGGATTTTTGTAGCCAATCCTTTGTTTATGTATGATAAAGTGATATGCCAATTAATTGAAAAAGCATATTTTAAAAAAGCACATTATATGAATTTGTTCATTTCTATGCATAAAATACTTATAGAAGGATACACAAAAACCACAGAATATTGATCACCTCTGGAGAGAGGAACTGAATTGGGAAACAGGCTAGGAAAATATAAACTTCCATGTTTTTTCAATTTTAAGTCATGTCCATGCATAACCAAGTCAAAAGCTAAATAAAATGTATAGATTTAAAAAGATAAATGTTAAAAAGATGCCATCTGTCTACCAATTAACAAAATTAAAAAGACTGAAACCATAAAGGATAGGCAATAATATGGGAAATAGGTGCATACAATGTGGCAACTATATATAATTCATGCTACTTCTTTATATCAATTTGCCACTGACAAAGCACAGTTTTAAAAGTGCAAACCCTATGACCCACACCACCCCTCCCAGGAATGTAGTGTACAGAAATATAAGCATGAACGTACAAAGCAGACAAATATGTATATATATATATATATATATATACACGGGCTCATGTTGTTTCTAGTATTTTGTCATTAGAAACAATGTTGCAGTGAATACTGGATATGTGGATATTCACTGTAGAGTTCTTTTTTTTTAAGATTTATTTATAAGACAGCAAGAGAGCATGAGTGGAGGGGAGGGAGAGAGAGAGAATCCTCAAGCAGACCCTGATGAGCATGGAGCCTGATCTGAACAGAAATCAAGAGTCGGCCCCCCAGGGGCGCCTGGGTGTCTCAGTTGTTAAGCGTCTGCCTTCGGCTCAGGTCATGATCCCAGGGTCCTGGGACCGAGCCCCGCATCAGGCTCTCTGCTCCGCAGGAAGCCTGCTTGTCCCTCTCCTGCTCCCCTTGCTTGTGTTCCCCTCTCTCGCTGTGTCTCTCTCTGTCAAATAAATAAAAATCTTAAAAAAAAGAGAGTCGGCCACCCAATGGACCCAGGCGCCTCTGTAGCATTGTTTCTAATGACAAAATGTTAGAAATAACCTAAATGACCAACAATAAGAAAATGTCCATATAATTGGCTACTATCCAGCCAAAACACGTTACATTTTTCTGTTAAAAACACTAAGATACCCCAAATATGGCATTAATCTGTAAAACACTGAATCAAAACCTTTTGTTTCCACATTTTTAAATTTTCTTTTAGAAGAAATAAAATGGAAAAATATACATGAATTTCAAGTTAAATCCAAATTAGTTCTATTTGCTTACTTAAATTACTATCAATATACTTAAAGTAGGGGCATCTGGGTGGCTCAGTTGGTTAAGCGTCTGCCTTCGGCTCAGGTCATGATCCCAGCGTTCCTGGGATCGAGCCCTGCATTGGGTTCCCTGCTCAGTGGGGAGCCTGCTTCTCCCTCTCCCTCTGCCTGCCTGCCTGCCTACTTGTGATCTCTGTCAAATAAATAAATAAAATTTAAATATATATATACTTAAATTATACTATAATTACTACTACCACTAAAAACTTTCTAAAAATGAAAAAAAATCAAAACCTCCATGGACATTTGGACCTCCAAATTTCTAATCAAAAAAAGCTGGAAATTAAAACCAAATTTGTACAGCCATTTCTAACTGTAAATGGTCCTCATTTTAACGGCAATAACTTTTTCATTTATTTTCCTTTTCAAAAAAATTTAATTCCAGTTAACGTAGTTATATTAGTTTCAGGTGTATCATATAGTGATTTAACAAATCCGTATCTTAGTTAGTGCTCATGATGATAAGTGTACTCTTAATCCCCATCACCTATTTCACCCATCCACTCACCCACCAACTCCCTGGTAACCATCTATTCTCTAAAGTTCTGAGTCTGTTCTTTGGCTTGTCTCTCTCTCTTTTTTTTCCTTTGTTCATTTCTTTCTTAAATTCCAAATATGAGTGAAATCATATGGTATTTGTCTTTCTCTGACTGGCGTATTTCACTTAGCACAATACTCTCTAGATCCATTCATGTTGTTGCAAATGCCAAGATTTCATTCTTTTTTATGGCTGAATAATATTCCTCTGTGTGTGTGTATGTGTGTGTATGTGTATCTACACACACACATCTTTATCCATTCATCAACTGATGGACATTTTGGGCTGATTCCATATATTGGCTATTGTAAATAATGCTGCAATAAACATAGGAGTGGCATGTATCCCTTTGAATTAGTGTTTTTATATTCCCTGGGTAAATACCCAGTAGTGGAATTACTGGATCGCAGGGTAGCTCTATTTTATTTTATTTTTTTTAAAGATTTTCTTGGGGCGCCTGGGTGGCTCAGTCGTTAAGCGTCTGCCTTCGGCTCAGGTTGTGATCCCAGGGTTCTGGGATCGAGCCCCACATCGGGCTTCCTGCTCAGGCAGGAGCCTGCTTCTCCCTCTCCCACTCCCCCTGCTTGTGTTCCCTCTCTTGCTTTCTCTCTCTGTCAAATAAATAAATAAAATCTTAAAAAAAAAAAGCCTTAAAAAAAGATTTTATTTGAGTGATCATGCAAGCAAGCACGGCGGGGGGGGGGGGCGGAACGGAGAACAGAAGAAGGAGAAGCAGGCTCCCCACTGAGCAGGGAGCTCAACTCTGGGCTAGATCCCAGGACTCTGGGATCATGACCTGAGCCAAAGGCAGACGCTTAACAGACTGAACCACCCAGGCGCCTGGGTAGCTCTATTTTTAGTTTTTTAAGGACCCTCCAATAGTATTTTCCACAGTGGCTGCACCAGTTTCCATTCCCACCAATAGTGCAGGAGGGTTGCTAGTTCTCCACATCCTCACCAACACTTGTTGTTTCTTGTTTTTCATATTAGCCACTCTGACAGGTGTGTTTTTCATTTATTTCTTAAAAAGAAAAAACAATTTTTTCATTAAAAAAATGAATATACCATAGATCAATTAACCAAGTAAAAAACTGTTAACCTTTCAGTGGTTTATCATGTGCGTTTCTAGTCTACCTCCACCTTTCAGTGGTTTATCATGTGCATTTCTAATCTACCTCCAGCTGGGGTCAGCTCCTGGATCATTCTTAGAGCTGCCAAAAAATATATACAGGAAGGCGGGTAGTGCTTTCAATCAGACCTGCTTCACATCACTTTTTTAAAAAAAGTATTTATAGTATGCTCAAGTTTATTCTACTCATTGAAGGGAGGGCAGGGGCGCAAGAACACCTTGCTCCAGGGGACCCAAACAGACCAGGTTCTGCCACTAGCCACTGACAGAATGCTGAGGCACAGAGACAAGTGGTAATGAAACAAGAAAGGAGGTAATTGCAGCAAAGCCGACCCTGGGAAGAGAGTGGACCAGAGTCTCAAAAGACTGTCTCCGAAGTGGCGAAAATACTTCAGGTTTACATCAGCAAAGTGTGGGACAAAGGTGGGTGCGTACACACAGGTAGGAAATAAACGTCAAGTTGAAAATTGTCTTGAAGTCAATCACATTGTCTTGCTGCTCAGGGGAGTCCTTATTCCTTGAGGGAGTCCTTTCGGTTCCTAATACAGGATGCTTTGCCCCAGGGTCTTTTGCCTGAGTTAAGAGATAAGCTGGAAAGAATTTAGTCAATTTAAAAGTTTGAGGTCAAAATGGAGGTAGCTGAAGTCCTCTTTCACTCACTTTTCCTTCATTGTTTCTACTTAACTGCTCTATTTCCAAGGACCAAACTATTTTTTTTTAACATGGATAGAAGTTTTTTTTAGGTGGGGAGGGGCAGAGGGAGAGGGAGAAAGAATCTTAATTAGGCTCCACACCCAGCATGGAGCCCGAATCAGGGCTCAAACTTACAACGTGGAAAACATAACCCGAGCAGAAATCAAGACTCTGACACTTAACCAACTGAGCCACCCAGATGCCCCCCATGGATAAAACTGTTTAAAAATTATTTTCATCGTCATTTTCTGTTTTTTTAATTTTCTTTTTTTAGAGATTTTATTTATTTGACAGAGAGACACAGCGAGAAAGGGAATACAAGCAGGGGGAGTGGGAGAGGGAGAAGCAGGCTTCCCGCTGAGCAGGGAGCCCGATGTGGGGCTCGATCCCAGGACCCTGGGATCATGACCCGAGCCGAAGGCAGATGCTTAACGCCTGAGCCACCCAGGCGCCCCCATTTTTTTTTAAATATTTTATTTGTGTGTGTTTGTGTGTGTGAGAGAGAGCGAGAGCACGCAAGCGAGCAGGGGGAGGGGCAGAGGGAGAGAATCCCAAGCCCTCCCACTGAAGGGCTTGATCCCACAACCCCAAGATCATGACCTGAGTCAAAATCAACAGTTGGATGCTCAACTGACTGAGCCACCCCAGAGCCCCTCTTTCTTTTTTTTTTTCTGAAAGTTTTATTTATTTATTTGACGGAGAGACAGTGAGAGAGGGAACACAAGCAGGAGGAATGGGAGAGGGAGAAGCAGGCTTCCCGCTGAGCAGGGAGCCCGATGTGGGCCTTGATCCCAGGACGCTGGGATCAGGACCTGAGCCAAAAGCAGATGCTTAACAACTGAGCCACCCACGCGCCCCTCCTCTTTCTTTTTTTAATGCTATCCTTCAAAAAGTTAGAGAAACTACAGGATATTTTAATGTTTCCAAAATTTTTTCTTCTGTAATAAAAGAAATTCTGTATCTCACTCTTCCTCATAAGACATGACATACAATTCCTAGGCCCATATATTATAATGGGTAAACATTTCTATCTTCCAGTGGTTCTCCAATTAGGTTCTCTTTACCAATATTTCAAATACCAAGTCCCTTCAGAAGATACAGTAAATGTATCTGTTTATGAAAGATAAATCATTAGTAAGACTACTCCTGGCAATCTGGATAACTCAGAACCAGTGACTTTGGGAACTCACAACCAGCGGCTTAGAACACTGCATGGTGGGTATTCAAAAATTCTCTTACTTTAAAAAATAACCCCACATTATCAAGTCTCTTTATTCTGGTATCCATGTATTTTTTTTTTAAGATTTTATTTATTTATTTGACAAAGAGAGAGAGAGAGATCACAAGTAGGCAGAAGGGCAGGCAGAGGGAGAGGGAGAAGCAGACTCCCCGCTAAGCAGGGGCTTAATCTCAGGACCCTGGATCATGACCTGAGCCTAAGGCAGATGCTTAACCTCCTGAGCCACCCAGGTACCCCTCTGATATCCATGTATTGCAAGATACAAAATCTCTTTTACGTATGAAGAGACCAAGTGAACTTCAAACGCAAAGCCCTACAAATCCCATCAAAAATACTAAGGCCAGGGATACCTGGCTGCTCAGTAGGTAGAGCATGTGACTCTGGATCTTAGGGTCAAGTTCAAGCTCCACACTGGATGCAGAGATTACTGAAAAACAAACAAATAAAATGAAATTACAGTTTACTTTAAAAAATGCTAAAGCAAGATAACCAACGTCCTGATGAAATAAAATGGGAATGGTACTAAACCCCAGACTCTTCCATCTATTACATCGAGCACTGTGTAAGAACCAAAAAGAAAAAAGAGCTAACTGCTATTAAAAGGATTAACATCAGGGGTGCCTCGGTGGCTCAGTTGTTAAGCATCTGCCTTTGGCTCAGGTCGTGATCCTGGGGTCCTGGGATCCAGCCCCGCATTGGGCTCCCTGCTCCGCAGGAAGCCTGCTTCTCTCTCTCCCACTCCCCCTGCTTGTGTTCCCTCTCTTGCTGCGTCTCTCTCTGTCAAATAAATAAATAAAATCTTAAAAAAAAAAAAAAAAAAGGATTACCATCACACCAGGAACTGAACAGCAGGAAACTCAAAGTAGGGCTGATCACGTTTTAAGCTTCTCACAGGAGTCCAAAGCTTCAGGCAATACAGAAGGGCCAGAGTTAATTGAGCTATTAAAAGTGAAAATCTCCCGTGTTAAAAACTTCCTAACCAGTGGAGTGAAGGGCTAGGGTTTATCAAGCACTCCAAAAGTCAAATGTGAAGGCCCCAGATCAGGAATAGCCAGTCTTCAATTGAGGAGCAAAAGACGTTCTATTCCTTTCACAACGCAGAGTACTATAACCACTATAAGATCACGGCGTGCCACCCTCCTGGCGGCCTATTCCTTTCAAAATGCTATTTCTGTCTCTGCTGGCTCATGATTCCCATCCATATGTAGGAGAGCATTTATCACATATTACAGTAAAGAAAGCAATTTAAATCCATTCACTTCTTCCTTCTCCCAGTTCACACAGGCCAACGAGTATGGTGCAGCAAGAAATAACAAAGGTACCACCCAGGTGTGAAGCATTTAACATGCACCAAAGAAGGAAATGTACCACAACATACTCAACAGCCTTGGCAAGCTAAGTATTATTAACCACATGAAGAAAGCACACAGAGCTTATTAATAAGCAAGTTGCCCAAAGTCACTCAACTAATAAATGACAGAGCTAAGGTTTTTAGGTTTGAATTTAAGTCTTTTCAAATCCTATAGTCTTTCCACTCCCTAAGTGGCCTTGAGAAATACAAGACATCTTGTCAGATAATATATATATCATGTGTTTGCCTAGACCCAAAATTACTCTGGAAGAATATATAAGAACTGGTGACACCGGTTGTCTCTGTCAGGGGAAAAAAAGACCTTACTCTGCCCTTCAAGGTCCTTCTAGATGGACTTAGTATCAAATTGACATCAGACAGATTAATAGGAGAAAGTAAAATTTAATAGAGTATATATGGGGAATCCACACAGACAAGAAATTCCAAAGGCAATGAGACAACATGAAGTTTACAGGAGCTAAGGAGAGGGGTAGGTCTGAGGATACAAAGGGGAAGAAAGCCAACAGCAGGAAGGTGAAAAGAGATTTTGAAAAACAAAGGTTGCCCTATTATGCAGATAAGTTTCTTAGGTAAAGGGGAGCCTGTGTTAATAGCTCTCTTCCTTGTATAGGCTCTCCTTTCCAATGTAAATTTAGGCAGCTGAGGACCAGGAAGATAGCTTTTCCTGCATCCGCTGGGTTTTGATTACTTTTAACCCAAAATAATGTTCTTGCCAAAGTGGCCTCTCTTGGGGCAGTCTACATCTCAGAGAAGAGCTAGGTGGCTCACAGACATGGCAAGAGAAGGGAATATTTACCATTTTCTCTTCTGTACCTTTTTAAGTTTAAATCATGTGGCTATATTTACTCAAAAAAAATAAAATGTTATTAATTTTATATAGCTTTCAACTAAAATATATATAATAGGGATATTTGAACATAATGCTTTTATAAAGTATTTTAAACTATGCCACCAAATGATTGTTGACAGTCTTCATATCAGGGCAAAAGGGAATGAGTTAGAGAGCTCTACAAAGGGACAAACGATTATAGTTGCTTTTAGGAACTCCTAGCCGTAGGGGCACCTGGGTGGCTCAGCGGTTAGGCATCTGCCTTTGGCTCAGGTCATGATCCCAACATCCCGGGATCAAGCCCCGCATTGGGCTCCCTGCCTCCTTGGCAGGAAGCCTGCGTCTTCCACTCCCACTCCCCCTGCTTGTGTTCCTGCTCTCGCTGTCTCTATCTTTGTCAAAAAAATAATTAAAAAAAAAAAAGGAACTCCTAGCCCTAAACAGGGGATGCGCCAAGGCACTGCAGAAATTGTGTCACGCTCACTTTCTTGCTGGAGGCATTTGTGAAAAGCCTGTTTAGTAAACACAAGCTGGCATCTCTCCTCTCAGGCTTAAAAACCTGACTCTCCAGATAAAATTTATCAAAGAGAATGAAGAACTCTCAGAGACCATGGAGGAAATGATTCAACAAGAAAGCAAGGAAGTAAACATTTCTAAATTGTCGTAAGAGAAAATTCATGTCAAGAGATGGGGGCAGGGGCGCCTGGGTGGCTCAGTCAGTTATGCGTCCGCCTTCGGCTCACGTCATGATCCCAGAGGCCTAGGATCGTGTCCCACATCGGGTTCCCTGCTCAGTGGGAAGTCGGCTTCTCCCTCTCTCACTCCCCCTGCTTGTGTTCCCTCTCTCGCTGCGTCTTTCTCTGTCAAATAAATAAATAAATAATCTTAAAAAAAAGAGAGAGGGGCGCCTGGGTGGCTCAGATGGTTGAGCGTCTGCCTTCAGCTCAGGTCATGATCCCAGGGTCCTGGGATCGAGTCCCACATCAGGCTCCCTGCTCCTTGGGAGCCTGCTTCTCCCTCTGCTTCTCTCTCTCTCTCTCTCTGTCTCTCATGAATAAATAAATAAAATCTTTAAAAAAAAAAGAGAGAGAGAAAGAGAGATGGGGGTAGGAGACTATAATACAGAGGAGAAAAAGAAGAAAACAGAAATCTGGAGAATAAACAGAAAGCTCCTCACCATCAGCAAGGGTACAATCATCCAGGTTCCCAGATGGAGTCAAGGGGAATGGGGGGGGGCGGGACGGAAGGGATAGTTGGTCACTCTCCTTAAAGAAAAACCTGAAGGCATTTTCCCAGCTGCTACCCACTCCAGTTGGTTAATGAAGGGGCGAACTAAACAACCAGAAGAGGGGCGCCTAGTGGCTCAGTCTGCCTTCAGCTCAGGTCATGATCTCAGGCTCCCTGCTCAGCGGGGAGCCTGCTTCTCCCACTCCCCCACCCCTCCCATGTGCCTGCTCTCTAATAAATAAATAAAATCTTTAAAAAATAAACAACCAGAAGAAGCCTGAAAAGTCATTCTAGGGGAAAAAAAATCTAAAGGACATGGAGGACCTGCTGGGTTAGGGAGGCCTTTGCTAACAACGTTCATCTGTTTTTCCAATGGATAGCTGAGACCTTAGAAAAGAAAGGAGACATGTGTCTGTCAATAAATTGGAGTTGACTTTCCAGATCATACTAGAACATTCTTCTTCCCCTACACCCAAACCTGGTTTACTCCTTATCACTCTTTAGGTGTCAGTTCTAAATCCTTCGTCTTTTTTTTTTTTTAAGATTTTATTTATTTGTCAGAGAGAGCACAAGTAGGGAGAGTGGCAGGCAGAGGGAGAAGCAGGCTCCCCGCTGAGCAGGGAGCCTGATGTGGGACTGAATCCCAGTACCCTGGGATCATGACCTGAGCCGAACACAGCTGCTTAATGACTGTGTTATTAAGTTAACCGACTGAGCCACCCAGGCGCCCCTAAATCCTACTTCTTTATCCTGTAAGTTTTTACCGCCTTCCAGCCAGGCACACAGTATTATAAAAGCTTACGCTACTATCTAAGCTCCCATTAGACTCTAAGTTTAGGGAAGTGCAGGGGCCACGTCTTCCAGGCTCACAATTGCATACTCAACACCAAGCACAGTGCTTGGCACCATTCGGATGAGTAAATGTATAAAAGATTATGGGCTCTCAGAGTGCTGTTCACAGGGAGTAGGAAGAACATGTTTGCCTGAACACTTGCCAAGCTGATTATGAGAGCTCAAAACTGATAATAGAGGAAAAGAGAAAAATCCCAAGAGCAATAGGATTGCAGTGGGAGGATGGATTTTTAAAGCATATAAAAAAGATTATATATATATATTTTTTGTTTTTTGTTTTTTTCTTTTTGAGAGAGAAAGGGAGAGGGAGAGAGAACTCCTGCGGGGGAGAGGCAGAGGGAGAAGGAGAGAAACAATCTTTTTTTTTTTTTTTAAAGATTTTATTTATGTATTTGACAGAGAGAGACAGTGAGAGAGGGAACACAAGCAGGGGGAGTGGGAGAGGGAGAAGCAGGCTTCCCGCTGAGCAGGGAGCATGATGCGGGGCTTGATCCCAGGACCCTGGGATCATGACCCGAGCCGAAGGCAGATGCTTAACGACTGAGCCACCCAGGCGACCCCGGAGAGAAATAATCTTAAGCAGGCTCCACCCCCAGCATAGAGCCCAACTCAGGGCTTGATCCAATGACCCTGAGATCATGACCTGAGCCAAAATCAAGAGTTGGATGCTTAACCAACTGAGCCACCCAGGCACCCCCAAAATAAAAAGATTTTTAAAGGAATTCCCTGAAAGGAGGGAGATGAGTAGACTGTTTATTGAATGCCTACAGTATGCGAGGATGTCCATGTCCTTTAGATTTTTTTTCCCCTAGAATGACCTTTCAGGCTTCTTCTGGTTATTTTTTATTTATTTATTTGAGAGAGAGCGGGCACACGGGCACATGAGGCGGGGCGAGAGAGTGGGAGGAGCAGGCTCCCTGCTGAGCAGGGAGCCCGAGATCATGACCTGAGCTGAAGGCAGACTGAGCCACCATGCGCCCCTCTTCTGGTTGTTTAGTTCGCCCCTTCCTTAACCAACTGGAGTGGGTAGCAGCTGGGAAAATGCGAAAGCACTATGCATCCATGTTTTATTCACCCTTTCCAACAGGCCAATTTGTAGGTATTAAGGCATTTTACATATAAGGAAACAGAGGCCTAGACAAGTTAAGGACCTTGCCATGTCACACAGCACTTGGGATGACACAACCAAGATTCCAAAACCAAATCTGACTCTAAAGGCCGTGCTCTTTTCCTTGATTTGCTCTGCATCCATCTCTGGCCTGGTCCCACTGCTTATAAATGATTAAGGTAACAGCAGTGGGTCATGCTGACCATATGAGAGGGCCTTTAGCTAAGAGAACAAATATATTTAAAATAGAACACAGATCTCAAAGATCAAAACAGGATCAAACAATGGCCAAGGATGATATTCAAAAGCAAGAGGCTTTGGAGTCAGTAAGATGGGTTTGAATACCAGATTCTATCAATTCATTGTTTTGAATGCAAGCAAATTACTTAACTTCTTTGAGCCTTAATTTCTACTCTATAAAAGTGGAATTATACCTCACAGAATTGTTGAAGATAGGAGAAACGGTAGTATTTGTAAAGTTCTTGGCACATAAGGCTTAACAAAAATGTTCACAAAATGTTCAGTGAACATTCAATCTAACAAAATGAAATTTATATAGGATAAGTGCAAGAAAATCAATTTTAGAAGCACCAGAAGAAATTTAACAGAAACACATAAGAAAAGACTTAGAGGGGGCGCCTGGGTGGCTCAGTCATTAAGCGTCTGCCTTTGGCTCAGGTCATGATCCCAGGGTCCTGGGGGGTCTTGGGATTGAGCCCCACATTGGGCTCCCTGCTCAGCGGGAAGCCTGCTTCTCCCTCTCACTCCCCCTGCTTGTGTTCCCTCTCTCACTGTGTCTCTGTCAAATAAATAAAATCTTAAAAAAAAAAAAGACTTAGGGATCTCAGTTGACTTGAACCTATGAGTCAACAGTTTGCTAAGACTGCCAAAAATTATTGCAAATTGGGAACACATTAGAGAAGCACAGTGTCCAAAACAAGTAAGCCCAAAACAAGGAGGCCTATCAGACTTTACTTGTAAGACCGTCTTCAATCCTGAAGTGCTAAATTTTAAGAAGGTCACTGGCAAATTACAATCAATTCAGAAAAGATCAGAATGCTGAGAAGCTTTGAAAACATAGTTAACTAGGGAAAAAAAGAAAACATAGCAACTAGTTCCTTCCTTTCTGGTTCTCTATTTCCTCCACTTCACACAACTGAAATAACCCTTCAACTGCTTCTGTTTCTCAATAACTAAAATATTTCTCCCTTCATCTTCATCTCCTTTTTCTCCATCTTTCTCTCCCTCTTCCCCTCTAACCTCTCCCCACATGCACCTCAAATTCAATTTTGCCAATGTCACATGGATCTGACAGGAGTGACCTGATGACTTCTAGCTTAAAACTCTAGGACCTGGCATGTCAGACCTGTTGCTAATCTGGCCCTGGCCTGTAGATTAGACCTGCTACTGCTAATCTACACCAAATTTAACTAGCCCCTTGCTTTTTTCCTGAGATAAGCCCCACAACTTGTGCCTTAGGTAACTGAATCCTAAGTCTTCATCACATACTCAAGAAACTGGGGCTCTTCCTACATGTCTCCATACCCTGCAGCTCCATTACCCCTGAAGGATACAGCTGGCCAGAAGACTGCATTAGGCAACATCAGCCATCGCAGACCTCAGCCATTTCAAACTTACTGGATCAATACTTCCCAACCTAAGGAAGCTATCAGAGCAACTCAGGGGCAAACCTATGCATGCTCATAAAATAGTACAAGTAGAACAGTTTATTGTACCTAAGGGGCCACTTGTAAACCTACAAAGAAGGAAGCCTGGAAAAGCTAACTGCAATCTGGTTGTCCTCACTGCAGCGCCCCATTTTCAATTCCAATTAGAACTGGGCTCAGCTCCCTGGCAGGACCCAGAAAATAAAATCTGGTAACTCCTAGGTCCAGATTATCAGGGCAACTGACATTGCAATAACACAAGCTTCCCTGTGGAATAGCCTTGTCAAAGTTGGCAGGTTTTCCTGGCTGAATCAAAACAGCCTGTGTCTCCTTTCATTCAGTACTCCCTTGGAAGCCAAGCATCTCTCTAGGGAATGCATCTGCAATGGACATCAGGTGTCTCAATGTCCTGCTGTTTTAACCATGTAGACATTGTGGTTCCATTTCTATTTCTCAAGTAGACAGAGGCTCTGCTCTTTCTTTGGATGAGAGAAACCACGGTAAATGCTAGTCTTTTGAGAGCTTTGTCTTACTGTCCCTTTACCACGGAACAGTACAGTTCTAATTTAGAATCAGATAATTCCTGGAGCTTTCATCCAGTTCAAACTAGTTCTAGACTCAATTTGTAAATCCAGGTCTTCTCTTCCTGAAGTGAGCCTAGGTATCTAAACTTTTAGATGGTTCCCCCACTAAGGCAACAGCACTCTACTTATTCTCTAGATCACTAGTTCTCAAACTTGAGTGAGGCCTGTTAAAATGCAGATTGTTGTACCTCACTGATTCAGTAGGTATGGGGTGAGACTTGAATATGTGCATTTTTAACAAGCTCCCAGGGCATGCTCATGTTGCTAGTCTGGAGACCACTCTTTGAGAACCACTGCTCTAGATCAGTAATATTTCAAGTCATTCCCAGAACTATATTAGGAGTGGGGCAGGGGAAAGGAAGATGCTATAAAATCAGGTCCGTTTGCATCATAACATTCAGTGCTTTGTCCTACAAAGAAAACTCCTTCTTCTGCTACACAGTAGACCTCAACTGGATCTCACAGTGAAATATTCAGGAGTTTAAAACATTACAATTTACATCCTAACAAATTATTAACATAGATACATTCTGTAACCAAGAAATGGCACTTACATAAGTGATTCTAGGTTCAAAATCAGCAGCCAAACCAGAAGCGGAATGAACACCTATTCTCCTTCCTATGCCTCATGCTATTCATTAAATGAATTAACACCTGTAAAAACACTTAGAATAGTACTTAGCCATTATTTCATTGTGGTAAAATATATACATAACATTTATTATTTTTGCCATTCCTAAGTATACAAATCAATGGCATTAAATACAGTCACAATGTTGGGTAACCATCACCACTATATATGCCCAAACTTTTTCATCAACCCCAACAAAACTCTGTACCCATTAAACAATAATCCTCTTTCCCATCTCCCCCCAGCCCCTACTGCTCTATTTTCTCTCTATAAATTTGCCAATTCTAGTTTCCTCATGTAAATAGAATTATAATTTCTGTGTCCAGCGTATTTCAATAAGCATAGTGGGTTTGGGTTTGTTTTTTTTAAGATTTTATTTTATTTTTTTTCTAAGATTTTATTTATTGTCCCTCACCGGGCTCCTTGCTCAGCAGGGGGCCTGCTTCTCCCTCTGCCTGAGCTCCCCCTGCTTGTGCTCTGACAAATAAAATCTTAAAAAATATACTTTATTTATTTGCCAGAGAGAGAGAGAGAGAGAGAAAGAAAGCAAGCACAAGCAGGGGGAGTGGCAGGCAGAGGGAGAAGCAGGCTCCCTGCCAAGCAAGGAGCCAGATATGGGACTTGATTCCAGGAACCTGGGATCATGACCTGAGCCCGAGGCAGACGCTTAACTGTCTGAACCACCCAGGCGTCCCCAGGATATTATTCTTAAGTATTCTCTGCACCCAATGTGGGGCTTGGACTCACAACCCAGAGATAAGAGTCAACATGCTCCACCAGCTGAGCCAGCCAGGTGCCCCAATAAGCACAGTGTTTTTGAGGTTCATCTACATCGTAGCATATATCAAAATTTCATTCCTTTTTAAGACTAAATAATATTCCATTGTATGTACATACCCCATTTCGTTTATCCATCTGTCAATGGAGTCTCAAGTTGCTTCTACCTTTGGGTTATTGTGAATAATGTTGCTATGACATGGACATACAGCTAGCAGTAAAATTGCTGGGTCATATGGTAGTTGTTATGTTTAATCTTTTGAGAAACCACCAAACTGTTTTCCACAGTGGCTGCACCATTCTATATTCCCACCAAGAGTGCCAATTCTTGTTATTTTCTTTCTTAAAAAAAAAAAAAATTATAGCCATCCTAGTAGGTAATGCTTAGCCACTGTTATTATCACAAGTTTTGATGTGGACTTTTACCAGTATTTGAAGCACTATAAGGACAGCACCACAACAATCAGAGGTTCTGGGGCACCTGGGTGGCTCAGTTGGTTAAGTGACTGCCTTCGGCTCAGGTCATGATCCCAGGGTCCTGGGATCGAGTTCCGCATCGGGCTCCCCGCTCAGTGGGGAGTCTGCTTCTCCCTCTGACCCTCTTCCCTCTCGTGCTCTCTATCTCTCATTCTCTCTCTCAAATAAATAAATGAAAATCTTAAAAAAAAAACCAATTAGAGGTTCTGACTAGAGTTCCAAGCATTTTCATTCAAAACACAAATTTCCAGTTGCTTCTAATTTTCTAAAAAATCACCTCCAAAGCTAGCATTTCCTTAGGTTGACATCAACCAAGAAAGAAAACGATGCTTTGGGGGGCAAGCCTAGGTGGCTCAGTCAGTTAAGCAGCTGCCTTCGGCTCAGGTCATGGGACTGAACCCCACATCAGGCTCCTTGCTCAGTGGGGAGCCTGCTTTTCCTCTCCCTCTGCCTGCCCTTCCCCCTGCTTGTGCTCTCTGTCAAATAAATAACTAAAATCTTAAAAGTAAATAAAAATTTAAAATTTTTTGTAAATTTGAAAAAAGAAAATGATGCTTTGGGTAGCTAAAGAAAAAAAAGATGGATGGTTATGTTTTTGAAAACAAAAGTATGCTGGAAATCCTGGATATTTTAATCTTGATAGCTATATCACTTTTAAGTCCTTGACCTCATCAGAAATACAATTTTCTCTTCACTTTTGGGGTTTTCCTGGCATGGAAGAGCTAAACTCTCAGTGAAACAAC
Organism: Eumetopias jubatus; assembly: GCF_037043125.1. Classification (NCBI taxonomy): domain Eukaryota; kingdom Metazoa; phylum Chordata; class Mammalia; order Carnivora; family Otariidae; genus Eumetopias; species Eumetopias jubatus. The sequence goes on from NW_028274813.1 coordinate 114,241,358, forward strand.
TTTTCCCAAATAAAACTGTTTTCTTGTGCTCATGTATTATGTTCAAGGTTTCAGGACTTCCTCTCAGTAACTTTTTTTTTTCCTTTATGAATCTAAGAAAGAGAAAATCTGTGAGTACAGGAAGTAAAAACAAGGGGCACCTGTCTGGCTCAGTTGGTTAAGGGTCTGGCTTCAGCTCAGGTCATGATCCCAGAGTTCTGGGATTGAGCCCCGCATTGGGCTATCTGCTCAGCAGAGTCAGATTCTGCTTCTGCCCCTCACCCCACTTGTGTTCTCTCTCTCTCTCTCTCAAATAAATAAAAAAATCTTTAAAAAAAAAAGGTAAGTAAAAACAAGGAGAAAAAAATCCTTTTTGTTTTTTTGGAAAAATTTTCCTCTACTTTTACACTTGGCAAGAATTGAGAAATAGGGGCACCTGGGTGGCTCAGATGCTTAAGCGTCTGCCTTCAGCTCAGGTCATGATCCCAGGGTCCTGGGATCGAGTCCCGCATCGGGCTCCCTGCTCCTTGGGAGCCTGCTTCTCCCTCTGCTTCTCTCTCTCTCTCTCTCCCTCTCTCTCTCATGAATAAATAAATAAAATCTTTAAAAAAAAAAAAAGAGTTGAGAAATAAACTCTACTAGGAGCTTAAGCACAGCCAAAAAAAAAACAAAAACGGGCAATGTGTAGGTATCATGGGAAAAACAATTTAAAAAGCTGTAGTTTCATCCTAGTTATTAGTAGGCAAGTATACTATATATGCTTCCCCATTATGCTGATGTTTATATATGAAAGATTAAACATTACATATAGAAAACTAATGACTGGATTTATAAAGGCAAAGGAGACTTATGACATTCCGAGAGGTACAGCCAGAGGCCTACACGAACCCCCAAGTTCGATAACCCCAGTAAAGCATATGATTTCTTTCATAAATAAATGTACAATAAGGGCTGCCTGGGTGGCTCAGTCATTTGGGTGTCTGCCTTCGGCTCAGGTCGTGATCTCAGGGTCCTGGGATTGAGCCCAGCATCAGGCTCTCTGCTTGGCGGGGAGCCTGCTTCTCCCTCTCCCTCTCCCTGCCTCTCTGCCTACTTGTGATCTCTAATAAATAATCTTAAAAAAAAATAAATGTACAACAAGCAGCTAGTAACAATGTAGCCCCATCTCTGTAGGAAAACTTGTGAAGGGCAGAAACCAGGAATGTTCAATCCCCAAAAGCCAAGAGAGCTATTTTTGGTGTATATGTATATAGGTATGTCATACACAGAAATACGTAGGTAAAACAGATGAAGTTTACTAGAAAGAGCACTGCATTTAGTCAGAGTTGTCTTCTTGGTAAATTACTGAAAGCTTTTGAACATCATCTCTATTATCACAAAGACAATCATCCTGAGCAAAATACCAGCTTCATGGGTTATGTGAAGAATTTCAATATAGTTTCACTCATTCTTCAGTAAATGTATTTTGAACTCTCACAATGTATACTAAGGATGCAGAGAAGACTGAGACCCTGCCCTCACTATGTATAAGAAAGAGGTTCTTTTCCTTGGTGGGTAACCCCACAATTCAAGAACTGCTCAGAGAGAACTAGAGGGCAATTCCTCAAAGACAGAGAGCCCCTCATCCATGTTCAAGAACTGGGTACACAGTGGACAATAAATGATTGCTGAATGAACAAATTGTATTTTGTTTATAATCTTCCTCTCAGTGAACATTAACATGAAAAGGAGGAGACTGATACATAATAATCACCTTACTCTCCTGGGAAACAGAAACTCAGAAACATTAAGAGGGGAAAGCAAAACTGACACTTCCCATTATTATCATTACATGACAGAGCTCAGTAGTGTTCTGCTAGTCCTATAAAATCCCCCCATCTCTGAAAACCCATCTAAATGGCTCATTTTATCCTGCGGGATAGTTATGCTATAAAATAATAGACTAGAGTTTTTCATTTTTTCAGTAGGTAAAGTTAATGCCTGAAATCATTATCTGGGGATACATATCTGAATAAATACTAAATGTGTTAGCCAAAAACCTATCTTTAACTAAAAAGTATGAACTTGTATCTCTGTTCCTAAGAACTACAAAGTCCTTCAGATATAGTTTCTTTTTTTAATATTTTTTTAAATGTTTTATTTATTTATTCATGAGAGTCAGACAGAGAGAGAGAGAGGCAGAGGCAGAGGGAGAAGCAGGCTCCCCGCCTAGCAGGGAGCCCGATGTGGGACTCGATCCCAGGACCCTGGGATCATGACCTGAGCCGAAGGCAGATGCTTAACCATCTGAGCCACCCAGGCGCCCCTAAACTAGGGTTTCTTAACCTTGGCACTATTGCCAGTTTGGGTCAGTAATTCTTGGTTGTGGTGAGCTGTACTATACATTATAGGATGTTTAGCAGCATTCCTGGCCTCTACCCACTAGATGCCAGTAGTACCCTCCAAATGTGACAATCAAATGTATCTCTAGACAGAGACATTTGTTTGGGGGTGGGGGGTGTTTGAAATCATGGTGGTTGAGAACCACTGAGATAAACAATGGAATGAGAATGTTTTCACAAAGGCTATAAGGCTGTTTATGAAAGATATGGCAGATAAGTTGTTATTCTTTGCACTCCACGTATGAGTCATTTTTAGATCAGACGACCTTTTAAAATTTTATCTGGAAAAAAAAAAAAAAGACGATGACCAATGTACCTAAAGGTAATCTATAACCCAAGAAATTAATCAGTGAACCAATGGATGGTACAGAAAGTGTTAACAGCATAAAATGAGTTACAGGCAGCCCTGCTACCATCTTGTAGATACATTACTCATGCATGGTAACTGCCAGAAGTCAGACAATCTTGAAATCACCCAGCTCATTGCTACAAAGTCAGATTCTTAATTTTTCTTCCTATTCTTATCTGAAAAAAAAAATTTTTGTTTCCTGTAGCACAGGGAACAAGAATACCATCATCACAACTATTTATTGAGCATTTTGTAACTGTAAGGGATTTTACTTATATAAAATAAAACTCCTGGAGCCACAAAGGAAGCTGGGGATTCCTGATGTTTACTTAAGACTCATTGCCATCACCTCCCCAAAGGCCCAGGTTTTACTTGCAAATAGTTCTGTTTAGAAAAAGGTCAGGGGCGCCTGGGTGGCTCAGTTGTTAATCGTTTGCCTTAGGCTCAGGTCATGATCTCAGGGTCCTGGGATGGAGCCCCACATCGGGCTGCCTGCTCAGCAGGAAGCCTGCTTCTCCCTCTCCCACTCCCCCTGCTTGTATTCCCTCTCGTTCTCTCTCTGTGTCAAATAAATAAAAAAATCTTTAAAAAAAAAGGTCAGATTTGCATTAATTTTAAATACTGGGATCTCAGCACTTAATAACTTAACCCCAAACTTGTATAGAGCATGCAGCACCTTTTACAAGATGTTACTGATTTTAATTATAAAAGAAACATATGGTCATTGCAAAGAATCTAAAAAGACTATTTTTAAAGGATTATTTTAATAATGATGTATATCATGTAATAATGACGTATATGAAAGCAAATGCAAAGGTAAAGATTAGCCAGTTGTTCAAGGAATGAACAAGTAATTCATAGATTAATGTCCCTAGAAACCTCAGTACGAAAGTCAGAGATGGCTCTCTTTAAAATCTGCCTACCAATTCTGAGAATAAATTCTGGTATCATAATAATTCCATAAGCCTAGTCAGATCTGTGGCACCCGTGCTGGATAAAAAGGCAAGAACTATGCATGTGTGTTTTGAATGGGTTTGGTATTTCAGAGGAAACCAATACATAAAACAGAAACTGTCTTTCCTAGAGAAAAATGGAATGCTTTTCTTAGAAGGAGAAACTAAAAAAAAAAGTCACTTCTAATCTACTGTTTTGGTCTATTTTATAATCTGGATCTAAGAGATAACCAATCTTTAACAAAAACTCTTCCCATGGGCTCGAGAACTTCTCAGACTCTCACCCCTATTCTGCTGCCTATCCCGTGCCGTCTCAGTTAGGTACTCAGGAGATCTTTTCAAAGTCAGATATGAAAGTGCTCGTTCCAGAAGGTACCAGCCCTCCAGCTCTGAAGAGTGCAGGCTAAATGACCAGTTTGAGGAACATCTGCCCCTACTCCAGAGGAAGAGGAATAGAAAACAGTGACTATTCCAGGGGCGTCCGGGTGGCGCAGGTTGTTAAGCATCCAGCTCTTAGTTTCCACTCAGGTCATGATTTCAGAGTCATGATCTCAGGGTCATGGGATCAAGCCCCACATGGAGCCCTGCATGAAGCCCTCCCACTCAGTGTAGAGTCTGCTTGAGATTTTCTCCCTTTGCCCTTCCCCTGCTCAGTCGTGTGCACTCATAACCCCCCCTCGCAAATAAAATCTTAAAAAACAAAACAAAACAGTGACTATTCCAGTGGCCAGAAAGAGAGCAACCAAGGAGCTCTTATACAGAAGTATGCATAGGGGGCAAATGTGATAATGATTGATTTGGAAAAAGAAAATACGTTATGGGAGACATAAGTTATGGGAGACATCAAGGCAGGATGGAAGGAAAAGTATGAAATGGTTGAAATTGCACTGCAGATTTTAGTATCTGAACAAATAATCAGAGTTAGGGTAATGGCGTCTAATCTTGACACTGCTGTGGATGAGCCATTTTGCTATGAGGCTTAAATGAGGAACCTGGCTGGCTCAGTCGGTAGAGCATGTGACTCTTGATCTCCCGAGTTGTGAGTTCAAGCCCCACATTGGGAGCAGAGTTTACTTAAAAAAATAAAAATAGGGCGCCTGGGTGGCTCAGTTGGTTGGGCGACTGCCTTCGGCTCGGGTCTTGATCCTGGAGTCCTGGGATCGGGTCCCGCATCGGGCTCCCTGCTGGGCGGGGAGTCTGCTTCTCCCTCTGACTCTCCTCCCTCTCATGCTCTCTGTCTCTCATTCTCTCTCTCTCAAATAAATAAATAAAATCTTTAAAAAAAATTAAAAAATTAAATTAAATTAAAAATTAAAAATTAAAATAAATTAAAAATAAAATAAAACGAGGCTTAATATTTAAAAGACAAAATTGGAGTATCCCAACATTATTAAGTCTTTTCCAATATAATAAAGGTATACAAGTCAGAGAATGAGACTCAAATGTACTGACCTACGAGGAGTTTTAACTATTACCTCTGTGAAACAGTTCAGCTCCTTTCCAAAGCATGGTCTGTCTTACATTTCAACTCATTAATAAGTACTAAAGGTCAGGTTCCTTTGAGAAAACCTCCAGGTTCCTTAACATTCACAAAAGTGAAGTCAAAGACCCTTGATATGCTCAGAAATTTGTTAACAGAGTAAAATTCTCACATCCAGATGAGATTTTCACTTGATTATTAATTACAACATCAGTAGTTACGGGCAATAACAAAAATAATGAGAATTCTTCACCTTTCCCTCATCTTCTTTCCCTTTCTGGAAGGCCTCTACTTAACATTATGAATCATCTGGTCCTTGACGTATGGTTACTTCTGGGGGGACAGATGACATTTAGCACAGGACATGTGAGGCTGTGGGAAAAGGGAAGTTCTTGGCCACAAGAACCAGCACAAAACCCTTGCCCTTGGGAAAAATGCCAAAAATCTCTGAAGTCCACTGCAAGGCAGTTAAAATTTTAACTTTAGATGATCCCTGTTATAAGAACACAAACCACAGCACAGAATTAGACTAGGTTTTTGAAACTACATTATAAAGTTGCAAGATAACTTTTTTTATTTTACTCATTTATTTTTTTTTTTTTAAGATTTTATTTGACAGAGAGAGAAAGAGCACAAGCAGGGGGAGCAGCAGGCAGAGGGAGAGGGAGAAGCAGACTCCCCTCAGAGCAGGGAGCCCAATGTGGGACTTGATCCCAGCAGTCTGGGATCATGACCTGAGCTGAAGGCAGACACTTAACCGACTGAGTCACCCAGGCAGCCCTATTCATTTATTTTTTTAATTAGGCTCCATGCTGGGCCTCAGGACCCTGAGCTGAGATCAAGACCTGAGCTGAAATCAAGAGTGGGCCACCCAACAGACTGAGCCACCCAGGGCCCCACAAGATAACTATTTCCTGACATTCATATGAATCCATGCTAAATGATGGTCCCCAGGGTGAATACAAATATTTTCCCCCTTGGGATTAGTTTAACCTAACTTGGCTCTAAAAACTTTCACTATTCAAAAACGGAGAATATCATGATAATGGCTAACTTTACAGAGTGCTCACTAGGTAAGTGTTCTACATGCACTAGCTTATTATCCTTACAATAATGCTCTAAACAACATTAACTCTAAAATAGGAATTTTCTTGGGGCGCGTGGGTGGCTCAGTTGTTAAGCGTCTGTCTTTGGCTCAGGTCATGATCCCAGGGTCCTGGGATCCAGCCCCACGTTGGGCTCCCTGCTCCATGGGAAGCCTGCTTCTCCCTTTCCCACTCCCCCTGCTTGTGTTCCCTCTCTTGCTGTCTCTCTCTCTGTTAAATAAATAAATAAATAAATAAATAAAATCTTTAAAAAATAAAAAATAAATTAGGAATTTTCTTTAGAGGTTTTGAATATAAATATTATTTGTTACAGCAACTTTAAAGAAATTCATGAATTATTTTTAATGTGAGAGAAGCACCAAAGTTATTAAAACCATCTTTGGTCTAAAATGAAAATATGTATAAATGCATAAGTATTTTAGAAAACTACTCTATTCTATCTTATCAATCACTACTGGGAAATCCATGCAAAATCAAAAGACCCTAAAAAGCTATTGCAGAATTCGAATATCCTTAGAATCCTAGCTGAATCTTTATTTTATGGCTTATTACGAAGAGGGAGTTCTCCTCACAATTTATGCCCAAACAGATGTAACCCAGGGAGCCCCACTTAACTTTCTGTAGGTTTTAGACCTAGAACAGATGAGGAAATCCTTAATAATCCGTGATGGTCAAGTTAATTATAATTACATAGAAAATTCAATAAAATTACCAACTTCAGGTCCACTTACAGATGTAAGTATACGCTCTGAGCAAGTAAAATTAAGACAATTAATAACATAGTAAGAATGGAGGTCGAAAATTGCGGCAGTGGCGGCAGCTGCGTCCCACTGTCCGCACTGCTAGGTCCATCCAGGGCACAGCCATGTCGAGTGGCGCCCATGGCAAGGAGGGCTCAGCTCGCATGTGGAAGGCCCTCACCTACTTCACAGGTGCTTCATAGAGCTCCCCAGCATGGGAGTGAGCATGCTGAATGTCTTCCTCAAGTCACATCAGAGAGCACAATCGCCCACCCTCATCTCTGCACCAGGGCCAAGCCCTTTCCCCGGGGAGACGGTACTCATACTCTATTCCATAAGTCTCATGTGAATCCACTTCCAACCTGCTATGAAGATGAATAAAGAGAACCTGGACCACCACCCAGTGGGGACCACAGCACTGGTTTGGACCATGACTCTGCACATGGACCAAAAAAGTCTATGGGACCGTGGGACTGGGGTGCCTGGGTGGCTCAGTCGTTAAACGTTTGCCTTTGGCCCAGGTCATGATCCCAGGATCCTGAGATCAAGCCCCGCATCAGGCTCCCTGCTCAGCGGGGAGCCTGCTTTTCCCTCTCCCACTCCTACTGCTTGTGTTCCCTCTCTGTCAAATAAATAAATAAAATTTTTTTTAAAAAAGAAAAGTCTATGGGATCTTAAGCTCACCTTCCTTACTTGATCAAATGATGACCAATATACTGATCTTTCATCCCTTTGCTTATGGGAGGAGATGGCTTAAAAAAATAACTTAGATTGGTCCATGGAAAAGAAAAAAAAACAACATTAAGAATGAAGATAAGTACTGGGGCGCCTGGGTGGCTCAGTCGTTAAGCGTCTGCCTTCCGCTCAGGTCATGATCTCAGCGTCCTGGGATCGAGCCCCGCATCAGGCTCCCTGCTCCGTGGGAAGCCTGCTTCTCCCTCTCCTACTCCCCCTGCCTGGGTTCTCTCTCTCTCTCGCTATGTCTCACTCTGTCAAATAAATAAATAAAATCTTTAAAAAAAAAAATGAAGATAAGTACTGATATGCAGAAATTACCCTTCATACAGCCAGATTTACAATTTTGCCAGCCCATTAAGAAAGGCTTTTATATTTACACATAAACACAAAAAATGCATTCCTGATACAAAACACCTGGCTTTTTAAAGTTTGGAGAGATAATATTCTTCATACTTGGCCCCATGAATAGTTATTTCTCTTGTACAAAAGATAAAGAAGATATCAAAAAATTAAATTTTTATTGTGACCATCTCAAAATGGAGAGCTGTCAATTCTATCTTAAAGAACACATTTTGGGGGGGGGGCACTTGGGTGGCTCAGTCAGTTAAGCATCTACCTTCAGCTCAGGTCATGATCCCAGGGTCTGGGATGGAGCCCTGCATGTGGCTCCCTGCTCAGCGGGGAGCCTGCTTCTCCCTCTCCCTCTGCTGCTCCCCCTGCTCATGCACTCTCTCACTCTGTCTGAAATAAATAAAAATCTTAAAAACAAAACAAAACAAAAAAGGAACACATTTTTTCCCCAGAGTACTTTCATCACAATTTCTTGCATAGACTAGATGATATGTCTCTGTTGATAATACATAGGTCTGAATAAAGGTTTCCAAAATTTTTCTTCTGTGCATTAAAAAAATATATTTTATTTATTTATTTGAGAGTGAGCAAGAGAGGGAGAGCACAAGCAGGGGCAGAGGGAGAGGGAGAAGCAGACTTCCCGCTGAGCAGGGAGCCAGGCACCAGGCTCTATCCCAGGACCCCGAGATCATGACCGGAACTGAAGGCAGATGCTTAACTGACTGAGCCACCCAGGCACCCCTCTTCTGTGCATTTTTCAAACCATATTTTAAGAATCATAATCAAAACCAAATATACACACATCAATTCCAAAACCAACAAAACTGGCTAGTATATGTCCATGTAGACATTTTAGTAAGTTGACTAACCGCTTCATGAGAGGTTACGTAGTCTAATAGAGGGAACCTTTGCAGTGGAGGCAGAATAACCCAGATCTGAGTGGAAATCATGGTTCCATCACTTGTTAGCTATGGGACTGACCTTGGGCAACTTCCTTCTCTTAGTCTGAGTTTTTTTATTTGAAAAATGAGATAATAATTCCAATCTTGTGAGGATTAATTGTATGTGAAATGCCCAGCACAGAGCTGGACTCAAAGCAGGAGCTCAGGAAACAGTTACTGTTATTACCCTGTTGTTATTCACGTAAGCCCCTTAAAGGCAAAGCACACTTTTTCTTGTAACTCAATTGTAGGCTCTGTAATTACTGAGAACTGAGAAAATAAAGGCAAGGAACATCAAAGTTACAAATAAGGATGTGGGGGGCGCCTGGGTGGCTCAGTCAGTTAAGCATCTGCCTTCCGCTCAGGTCATGATCCCAGGGTCCTGAGATGGAGCCCTGCACTGCACTGCATCGGGCTCCCTGCTCAGTGGGGAGTCTGTTTCTCCTTCTCCCTCTGGTCCTCCCTCCTCCGGCTTGTGCTCTCTCTTCTCTCGCTCGCTCTCTCTCTCAAATAAATAAATAAAATCTTTTTAAAAAAATGAAGAAAATAAAAAAAAAAATAAAATAAAATAAAATAAATTAAAAAAATGAATAAAAAAAACGAAGATTTGGTATAATAGTTCAACACATGCCTAGATAGGAAAGGAGACTATGAAGCAATAATGATGACCTTTAGACATATATATCAAAATGAACAATATCCTTAGCATATCAAAATAAACAATGCCCGGGCACCTGGGTGGCTCAGTCATTAAGCATCTGCCTTCGGCTCAGGTCATGATCCCAGGGTTCTGGGATCGAGTCCCACATCGGGCTCCCTGCTGGGCGGGAAGTCTGCTTCTCCCTCTCCCACTCCCCCTGCTTGTGTTCCCTCTCTCGCTGTGTCTCTCTCTGTCAAATAAATAAATAAAATCTTAAAAAAAAATTAAATTAAAAAAATAAAAAAATAAACAATGCCCATATTTTTATAAGCCCCTCTGAAAGGAGATGATGCTCCCTGTGTACAATTCACGTACAGAACCACTCTTCGTTCCACAAGTATTTCCAGAATGTCCATACACTAACTGCCAGCCATTATGCTAGGCAACGTACGTTATGATAGTGAGCAAAAGCAGACACAGTTCTGATCCTCATGGAGCTTCCAGTCATGCAATCCCACAAATAGTGTAAACTTGTGATAAGTGATATAAAGGACAGTACATGGTACTCTAAGAGCCAGTAACACAGATCTAAACTAATTGGGGAGATCAAGGAAGGCCTTCCTGAGGAAGCAAAAGCTAAGAGCTGAAGGCTGAAGAGGGAGTTAACAGTTGAGGCTGTTTCCAGACAGGGGAAAGCAGTTTGTGCAAAGACCCGGTAGCAGGAAAAAACAGCAAGAATAGGGGACCAAAGGGCCAGGGTGTTGGGAGGAAAGATGAGGTGTGAGAATTAGCTAGGGCTCTAGACCACACAGGGGCTGAGGCATTGTAGATCATGTTCAAGAGTTGTAATATCCCAAGAGAAGTGAAAAGCCACTGAAGGGTTTTATAAATGCTTATTTTAGGGACAGAGACTAAAGGGAAGATGCAATTAGATTTGCAATTTGCCTTTGCCTTCTCAAATAAGAGCAAAGGAATGCAAATAGATCACGTGGGAAACAAAAGTTCTGTCAAGATATGACAACAGCTTGGGGAGTAGGGTGATGGTGGTAGTGGAAGAAGTAGATAAATTCAAGAGATACTCAGAAAAATCTGATGATGTGTTGTGTACAGGGGCTGAGGGAGAGCAAGCTGTCCAAGAAAACTTCTGGGTTTCTGATTCACATGACTGTACAGAAGGATATCTATATTCAGGAGAGATCTGCTCCAGAACATCTTTAAGGTAGTTGGTTACTTACCCTCAAAAGGACCAAAAAGCATAAATGCATTTTACTTTTGCCTGAACCTGTGTTAACCCAGCGGGATATGCTACTTTACTTATGATATAGGGTTCCAAAAGACTTTTTGCTATTTCTGAAAATCAAATTGACTCTCAAAAGTGCAAAATGCTTCCAACACTGAAGATATTTCAAAGATTCTGCCATAAGCTTTGAAATCAACTCCAAATGAGTTCTAAAACTGGTTTGAGCAATGGGGCAGCATTATGGAATGAATGTGTCATTTCCCATGATGACTACTTAGATAAGACTAACGAATTTGCTGCTGCTTAAGGTAAACATTTTAAATAAAGCTTAACAGTAAAGAGTGCTCTTATGTGATATTAAACTAAAATATGACATTTTATCAGGCATTACTATTGGAATTATGCTATTTTTGTTTCAACATTTTGAAATGCCTGTAGAAAATGTGACATTTTGTAGGTTTAAAAACCCCACATTCCTTGTTGATCTTAATATGTATTTTACTGTTCCCATCCAGTTCTTGTTAATGCCCATCACGTTATTCACTGTAAAAGATTTTTACTAAACACACTGGTATATGTATATATTCTATGCAGAGTAAAGCACCGACTTTATCAATACTTCAATACTTAAATATTTACTTTCCTTAGTTTTAATTTTTTTTAATGTGCACCCTAGTGCCACTTTCATAGTGGAATACTAATGCCTTGAAGTATTAGAAACATAGAAACTCTAACTAATCCAAGGAAAAGAACTGAACAAGTGTTGCCTCTTTAAAATCAATCTAGGAGCGCCTGGGTGGCTCAGATGTTTAAGCGTCTGCCTTCAGCTCAGTTCATGATCCCAGGGTCCTGGGATCGAGTCCCACATCAGGCTCCCTGCTCCTTGGGAGCCTGCTTCTCCCTCTGCCTCTCTCTCTCTCATGAATAAATAAATAAGTTTAAAAAAAATAAAATAAAATCAATCTAAAACATCACACCATAGTACTGAAGTATTTCCCTAATTCTGAAACGAGAGGGGCTCCTTGGCCACCTGCTTGCACTAGGCCCTGACAAGCATTTTATTAACACTCAACTGCAATTACCAGGATGTTACCACTGCTTGTACAGAGCAGAATTCTTTTTTTCTCCCATGCTGATTTTATCTCAAGGCGTGAAAAGGCAAGACAGTGGTCTGAGGCCAAATGTGAAAAATGTCATCTCCACAAATGAGGAGAAAAGTCAAGAGCTTTTTAAAAATTAGTTTGTAAAACCAGACTGTCTCCAACCTAGAGACTGTGCTACCAAAAGTGGTCCTTACGAATAAGGGCTGAAAAGCTTGAAATGAGTTACCAGTATGGTTCATCTTTTTTATTTCGGGGTTTTTGTTGTTGTTGTTTTAATATGAAATCAGACTATGGCTATATTTGAGCATAGCCAAGGCTGGGGATGGGCAGTGCCAAGGAAGAGACAGCGAAAAGGCTTTAGGGTTCCCAATCTCAGCCTGCAGACTTTCCGATCTTCCCCTGAAGGAGCTGTCCGTGTCTCCCCAGAAGGAAGGTGGGGGAGGGAAAGTTACAACGCCCCTGGGCTTTTCCCTTACCCAAACCCCCAGAATGACACCGCAAACCACTTCCTTCAGGGAACTGAAGGTCATAAGCTTTAAGGGACAATGGAGCTCAATGTAGACTCCAGAAAGATGGAGACAGCGAGATGAGATGGGGGGCAGGGAACTGGGGGTGAAGGGATGCGCCCAGTCTGAGAGAGCTGAATAGGGCGGTCCAGGCCAGGGACTTCGGGAACATGAAAGGGCCTGGATCTTCCAGAATCTGCCTAAGTAGGCCTGCCACAGCCAAATCTAGGGCATCTATGTACCCAGTGCCTACCACCACTCTCCTCCGGAGGGGGGATGGTACCCGCAAGGGCCCTCCCCCCAAACTGGGGCTTTGCCTGTCCTTAAAAAAACCACAAACCCTCAAGTAAAAAAGCTGAACATTTATAGGGGTGGAGGGGCCAGAGGACAAGTAGGTGTTCAGCAAACCTACCGGTTGGGGGTGGTCAGAGGGACAGGGAGGCCCCCCCCCGGTCCGAGGAACTTTCATTACCATCGAAACGGGGGGAGGGGGCGATGTGAGGCCCGCAAGCCTCAAGAACAGAGGTGGCCGGGAGCCGCGTCCAGCGGCGTCCGCCGGGTCGGGGACTGACGGCCTGGGGCGCGGTCGCCGGGGGAAGGGGCACCGGGGGCCGTGGAGCGCGCCGCCTCGGCGGGCAGAGGGCCGGCCTAGGCCTCGGGGGTCCGGACACACCCACCGCCGCGGCCAGGGGCCCGCTTACCTGCTCCTCCTCCGGGGTCAGCTCCGGCGCCATGTCGGGCTGGGGCGCGGTCGCGGGCTCCATCCCGCCGCCGCCGCCGCCGCCCGGCCGACCGAACGCGCCTGGGAGCGCGGGGAGCCGGGTGCCGCCGGCCGCCGCTTCCGCGTCTCCGCGCCTCAGCAGCGCGAGGCCGGCTCGCGCATGGTGGGGCCGGCGGGGCCGGGCGGCCGCGGCGGCCGCGAACGCCGCTTCTGTCTCCTGAAGGAAAAGCTCTCACAACTGTCGCTCTCTTCGGAGCGGAAATCCTTTTTTATTTTCTTCGTTCCTTTCCCCGCACTCCCCCTCCTCTCCCGGAAAAAAAAAAACAAAACCGAACCAAAGTGCCGACGAGGAGCTAATAGTCGAGCGGGATTTAAAAAGGAAATAGGAACTCAAGAACTTTCTACGCCCAGAGCGGAGGGTCGCGGCGGAAATTTCCCGAAGGCCGCTGGCCTCCTCGGCGTCCTGCCTTCCCCCGCCGCGCTCCTGCTCCTCCAGAGCGTGAGGAGTCGTCCTCGGGGCCCCGGCGACCTGCGCAGCGGCCTCTCAGCCCCGTTCCTCAAAAGCCGCGGCGGAGAGAGGGAGGGACGGGGAGAGGGAGCGAGGAAGAGGCGCCCCCCTCCGGGCTCAGGGCCAGCGCTGCGGCCGCGCTGCGTCCGCCCGAGCCCCCCGCGGCTCCATTGAGAAACCGAGCGCCTCATTCACAAACAGGCGGCGGAGAGAGCCGGCCGCGCGCGGACGCTGTCCGGGAGGGGGAGACAGAGAGGAGCCCGGGCGGGGGAAGCAGGGGGAGGGGGAGGGGAGACCGGAGGGACCCGCGCGGGGAGGGGCTTCGGCGTCGCCGCGGGGTGCGGGGACGAAGAACGAGGGAGAAAGGGGCGTGAGTTTTACGGTTCAGCTCCGTGGAGGAGGAAGAGAATACATTCGTTTGAAAACGAGCTGCTGACGGGCACCTCGCCGGAGTTATTAGCTGCTACCCCCGACGTGTGAGGGGCCCACCATCCTCGTCTAGCTCCATGTCACTTGTGACTGGAAGACCCTGGAAATGTTGCCTGCGAGTTCCAGGATGTCTGGTGAGGGAACAGACCCTGCTCATCGAGGCGCGCGCGCGCTCTCGTTCTCTTTGCCGGCGGTATCCTGTAATCCCTCGCCGGTACAGCTGATTTTAGTACCTCACAAGAACAGCACCCGATTTCAAACTTCATTCAGGAATCACGCAACCTTTGCAAACCTTGGATTTTCACTCTGGCAATCACAGCAAAGAGCTTGGGGGTGTTACAGGATACAGTCTTGGAGTCAGTTTGAGAAGCACAGGGAAGGCAGGGCTGGTCTGCTGTGTTGTTGTTGCATCATTTCAGACCAAAAAGAAATATTCCAAAAGGGATCCAGCTAACAAGCAACAGGTAGTCCCAAGGGCTGAAGCCCTGGAGAGCTAGGAGAGAGACCCAAGGGAGAGATCTGCAGACAACTGAGGAAGGTGCTCTGGCTTCTGGTGCTCCTTCTAGGACTTCAGAAGCAACCTCTGACTTCACCTCATTTTTGCATCATTGCAATAGGAACTTCAGGTTGCCCTTGGTTAGAAAAGTATTGTGCACTGACTTGTCACGATTTCAAATCTATGTTTTGAAAGCTTGTTTTGGACAAAGTTATTTGTGGTTTGAATTTGTTTTGATGAAATTCTTTTGAAGTTGGGTATTAGGACTTTCTTATCGAACTCTTGCACCCTGAATGGAGAGGACCATTACATCACTGACACCATAGTAACAGCAGTGGTGTCCATCATATGATGGACTTTTAAACTTTAAAAACCAGGAGGTTTGACCAGTAACCCTAGAGTGTTCAGTTTGGGCAAGGCTATTCACTGACCTTAATGGCTCTCCAAAGATCTTGAGACACTTTGTTCCTACTGTGGCCAGGCTACTCATGGTTAGCAGTGGTGTTAAGCTGTACAGCAGTTTGAGGAAGAGAAGGGATATCTGTTCCAGCGGTGGCCAGGCTACTCCTTGTAGACAATGGCACAAGACTTGTAAATATTCCTGGAGTGATAACCTTCGGAGCAGCCCACTCTGCCTGCCAACACTGGTGCTGTAGCCTGCTAGCCACATGCCCCAAGCAGAGAGGGACCAAACCTGGCAGCTGATAGCTCACTTTTATTTGGAAGGGCTGACTCTACCAAGAACCAACTGGTAGAAATGTACACATCATCTAAATTTGGACTTTATTTCTTTCATTGTCACTTTGCCTGAAACAACGGTGTAATTAATCTATCATTGGTTTAGAGTATGTTATTTCTTTATTGACTTATTAAGAGACATTATCCTGTATGCTACTGGCTTGTGAAATATTATAAGTTATAATTCCTGCAGTGAACCTGTGTTAAATTATTGGCAAAGATAATCTCAGTCTCTGGGCATAATTTGCTATGAATAAAACAAGTAACCCCTGGTACTTGGATCTGTTTCTATCTCAGGTAAGTCATCATCCCATATAAGAGTTACAGTTTCAGTATTGCAACCAGATACTCCTCTGGATGACAGTCTATTTATTAAACAAGTATATTTTTATGCCATGCACTGGGCTATCCACTGGGGTTACTACAATGAAGAAGACATGGTCTCGGGGCGCCTGGGTGGCTCAGTTGGTTAAGCAACTGCCTTCAGCTCCGGTCATGGTCCCAGGGTCCTGGGATCGAGCCCCGCATTGGGCTCCCTGCTCGGCGGGAGGCCTGCTTCTCCCTCTCCCACTCCCCCTGCTTGTGTTCCCTCTCTCTCTGTCTCTCTCTGTCAATTAAATAAATAAAATCTTTAAAAAAAAAAAAAAAAGACATGGTCTCTTCCACATGTAAGGATATGGAATGATCCTTGAGTTATATTGTAAAGTGGAAACAGCAAGACTCAAATAGTGTACATAATGATGTCATTTGTACAAAGGGAAAAAAAGAACATATAAACTTACTTATAGATAGAAAAGGTTTGGCAGGATACACAAGAAAGGTCACTGCATCTTTCAAGAGGGGAAAGAAGGGAGAGAGACTTTTCCCTATATGGTCTTTTGTACATTTTAAATTGTTTGGTTGGTTTTTTTTTTTAACTTTTTATTGAAGTGGGTGCCTGGGTGGCTCAGATGGTTGAGCGTCTGCCTTCGGCTCAGGTCATGATCCCAGGGTCCTGGGATCGAGTCCCACATCGGGCTCCCTGCTCCTTGGGAGCCTGCTTCTCCCTCTGCCTCTCTCTCTCTCTCTCTCTCTGTGTCTCTCATGAATAAATAAATAAAATCTTCAAAAAAAAACCTTTTTATTGAAGTATAATATGCATACAGAAAGGAGAAAATGTAAGTATACAACATGATGACTTTTCACCCATGTAACCAGCACACAGATCAAGAAAGAGAACATTCCCGACTTGCCAATGTCCCCCTATGTCCCCTCCTAGTCCCTACTCTCCTCAAGACTAACCACTATTTTGGCTTCTAATGGCATAGTGTGTCTGTGTTTAAATTTTGCATGTGGATATATAACCTTTCCCCCAAAATTTTAATAATAACTTAAATATAGTTTTTCTCCCAGAGCAGACAAATGGCTCTAGGACTAAGCTGGAGTGGGGCGCCTGGGTGGCTCAGTCGGTTAAGCGTCTGCCTTCGGCTCAGGTCGTGATCCCGGGTCCCAGGAGGGAGCACCACTTCTCCCTCTCCTATACTCCACCCCCGCTTGTGCTCTCTCTCTCTTTCAAATAAATAAATAAAATCTTTAAAAAAAAAAAAAAGGATGAAGCTGGAGTAGGAAATGGCAGGACCTGAGCAGTACACACCACTGAGTGGACACAGGAGAGGTTTTGCCTAGTGATCCTCAGGACACCAGGGGTCAGTGATTTGTCCAGATTCACAGCTAATTGATTAGTATTGAGCTAGAACTTGGATCCAGGCATTCAAACTCCTAGTACAGTGATCTGGTGAAGAGAGTTAATAAAGGGAAAGGTTTCACAGAGCGAGCTAGGAAAGAGAACTCAGCAGTGTTTTTGGAGGCACAGCTGTGTGTGTGGGCGTGTGGGTGTGTAAGGGAACAGTTCTCCAGAACTGCTTGCATATCACAGTCCTAAGAGGACAACGTTCGGAAGTTTCTGAGCAGACACATGGGTAACAAAACTAAGTGCAAGGGAGCTGGCTGGATTTGCTCTGAGTGGTCATCTCAGGAGAACCAGAGTACAAAGTCTTGCCTTTAACCACAGGCTTGAACCAACAAAATCAAGTATGCTACTGTCATCCTGCTCAGTTAAATCTTAGAGAGGCCAAATGGTTTCTAATAGCAAAAGACTGGAAACAATATAATGGCCCATCAGTAGAAAACTCAATAAATATACTATAGTACACATATACACTGAAATAAGTTCGTATTTATTCATTATGTCCCTATCATGTGCCAGGCACTGTTCTCATGACTTTCATTCATCTAATCTCACCATCTCAGTATGAGATAGCTGAAATTATCCTCATTTAAAAAAAAACATCAAGGTAGATCCACATGTATTTACATAGCCTCCTCAGATTTTTTAATGCTTGGCTACAGGGCCTTGGGAGGTAGGTGAGGGTAGGGTTGGGGGAGTGTAGGTGACAGACAAAATGAAAATTTTTTTTAAGATTTTATTTATCCATTTGACACCGAGAGAGAGAGAGAGAGAGAGAGAGAGAGAGAGAGCACGGCAGGCCAGAGGGAGAGGGAGAAGCAGGCTCCCCGCCGAGGAAGGAGCCCAATATGGGGCTCAATCCCAGGACCCCAGGATCATGACCAGAGCCGAAGGCAGACGCTCCAATGACTGACCTAATCGGGCACCCCCCCAAATCACATTTTTATTAAATTAACATGAACTGAAATCTGAAAGTAGAAAATACATGACAAAGAGGGAACCTTGGGGGGAGGTGTGTTATGAATTGCACTTTTGTCTTTTGCTTTTAAAGCAAAGGTTTCAGGTCTCTGTCTAGAAAGCTTTTCCTCCGCTTCCTCCCACCTTCTTCACCAGACAAATGTGACTCATCCTTAAGGTCTCAGCTCAAAAGTCACTTCCTTAGCAAGATCTTCCTTGGCTACTCCCTAAACTGAATTAGACGCCCTGTTGCCCTCTCTCTCCCTCTTATTATTTTTTTTATCAGAGAGCCGATCACAGTTTCTAACTGTGCTCTTGTTTCCATGTCCATCAGCCTAGTCTCTGCCTGTACTACTAGACTATAAGCTCCAGGAGGGCCGGAACCACCTCTGTCTTGTTGGCCCCTGGCCCCTCAGACTCTAGAGCCTAGTACCCAGTAGGCAGGCCCTTCATAAATGTGTTAAATGACTGAATCAGTGAAGACAGCCACCTTACAAAAATAAATAAATGAAATAAAACTTAAAAAGATAGCCACCTTAACTCTGAGACCTCTAGCTTGCCATTTTCTCCTGCCTTTCTTATACTTGCTCAGGTATATTTGTTTGGAAAAGAGATATTTCCAAAACTGTGATTGGAATTTTACAACACTTTCCCCCAAAACACCTTTACTTCTAAAATCCAAAGCTTGGGGCACCTGGGTGGCTCAGTTGTTAAGCGTCTGCCTTCGGCTCAGGTCATGATCCCAGGGTCCTGGGATCGAGCCCCGCATTGGACTCTCTGCTCAGAGGAAAGCCTGCTTCTCCCTCTCCCACTCCCCCTGCTTGTGTTCCCTCTCTCACTGTCTCTCTCTGTCAAATAAATAAAATCTTTAAAAAAATAAATAAAAAATAAAAAAATAAAAATAAATAAAATAAAATAAAATCCAAAGCTCATGTGGTGCCCGGGTGGCTCAGCCAGTTAATTATCTGCCTTTGGCTCAGGCCCTGATCCCACGGTCCTGTGATCAAGCCCCATATTGGGCTCCCTGCTCAGCGGGGAGTCTGCTTCTCCCTCTCCCACTGCCTCTCTCTCTCTCTCTCTGTCAAATAAATAAATAAAATCTTAAAACAAAATAAAATAAAATCCAAAGCTCCTCTCAAACATTGCTCCAAAATGTCTACTGCCTATGGAAAAGATATGTTGTGTTATACACACATGCTTTGGCTATAAAAGATTCCCCCCCAAATTCTTACTGCCTTTTTTCTAAAAGGCAAACAGATACAGGCTAAATAAGATCATACTGCTAACCGATGTCTAGGGGGGACTTTTTTTCTTATTTACTCATAGGCTAAATCTATCACCACTAGAATGGCGGAAGGTGTGCCTTGCAAGGAAGGTGAAAAACCCTATCCCATGTAGATTACATTCCCCCATTACCCAAAATGCTCCAGGGACCATCCTTCCCTATTGCTGTTCTTGACTGTTTTGCTTCTGTCTTCTTTTTAAACTAGAACATGAGCTGTCTCTTTCCACATTCAATTTTCTCATCTGACATCCTATGCACCACTCCTAAATCACAAGCTAATCAGACACTATTCTATGTTACTTTTGTATCTGACACCTGTGTCTGCAGTTTACCTAACACTCTGAGGACAATTATTTGCTTCCTTGCCCATTTCTCCCACTAGACCATGAGCTCCTTGGGGGTAGGGAACATGTCTTAGTCACTCCTCTCTCTTCAGAACCTAGTGCGATACACTGTACACAGCAGGTGGTGCTCAATGTTTGCTGAAAGAATGGATCTGTCCTTTCCCAGCCAACGAGGTCCAATTTTTATCAAAGAATACCAAACTGGTTTGGTTACCCTGGATACTTCGTTGCTTGTAAAAAAACATTCAGTGTAAGAGGGAGGTACCATCTGAGTTACACTGCTTTCACTCACTTTGACTTATCTGTGTTAACAGGAGTCCAGAACAGAAGGGATAAGTTAAGTCCACAAATAGACAGAACCTTGTCTGAACCAGTTTCAACTTCCTCCCTTACAAAAGCTTTTGTTAACGTTGCCAGCAAGAAGCAGAACTGACAGACTGGAGTTCCACCTTTTATTTCCCCAGTTTGACAGAGGAGAAAACCTGCAGGGCAAAAGCAGAGGGAGAGGCTTGAAGGGACCTCCAGCCAGCTGGAAAGGAGCTTGCTACAAATGCTAGTGGTCTGTGCCAACACTTGGCCAGAAGAACTCTATAGGTTTCAAATTTTGTCTCTTCTGGTTCCATACTGTCTCTGAGGATGAGGAGAATGCCTCTGGGCTGGGCCCCATAGTGAGGCCTACCCCCCAGTTTCCCAGGTTGTCTCTGGCCACTTTTCTACCTCCTCAAAACAGACACAAAAATCCACTTTTCAAAATAATCACTATCACTGGGAATGGATGTGAGAAACAAAGGCACACATCCTAGATTAGGGACTCTGTCTCTTCCCTCAGTCATTTCCTGCCTGAGGCCACTCTTGATTCATCTTCACTACGGCCAACCTCCAGCTCCCCCAGGCCCCTCCTCTTGCCTCTGCCTTGCAGTAAACCCACTGGGGAGGGGCGTAGAGGGTGAGTCACAATCAAAGCAACACCCAAGACCAAACCTCTCAGGACTTGGTGGGGAAACAAAAATTTTATTTTATTTTATTTTATTTTAAGATTTTATTTATTCATTCGACAGAGAGATACACAGCGAGAGAGGGAACACAAGCAGGGGGAGTGGGAGAGGGAGAAGCAGGCTCCCCGCCGAGCTGGGAGCCCGATGTGGGGCTCGATCCCAGGACCCCAGGACCACGATCTGAGCCCAAGGCAGACACTCAAGGACTGAGCCACCCAGGCGCCCCGGAAACAAAAATTTTAAATTAATTTGGTTCTCCAGGTGCCTGGGTGGCGCAGTCCGTTAAGCGTCAGACTCTTGGTTTCAGCTCGGGTTGTGATCTCAAGTTCGTGAGATCTACGGGCTCCATGCTCAGTGCAGGGTCTACTTAAGACTCTTTCTCGGGCGCCTGGGTGGCTCAGTTGGTTAAGCGACTGCCTTCGGCTCAGATCATGATCCTGGAGTCCCAGGATTGAGTCCCGCATCAGGCTTCCTGCTCAGCGGGGAACCTGCTTCTCCCTCTGGCCCTCCCCCCTCTCATGTGCTCTCTCTCTCTCTCTCATTCTCACTCTCTCAAAATAAAAATAAATCTTAAAAAAAAAAAAAGACTCTTTCTCCCTCTCCCTCTGCCCTTGCCCCCTGTACGCACATGCACTCTCTCTAAAATAAATAAATAAAATCTTTAAAAAAAATAAATTTTCTTCTTTTTTGACATAAGCACTGGGTATAATCACAGAATCCTCAGACAGGATAGAAACTCAGAAATCAGCCCATCTTACCAAAACAAGCAGTCATACTCTTGCCAAGATCTCCAGGCTTTTGTCCACTTTTCCTGCCCTACATAGCAGAATGCATAAAACAAAAGGCCATATCTGCTTAAAAATATGTATTGTGAGGTTTTTGCTCACTTCCTTACTAGAGAGGAAATCTGTAGCTATGAAGATCATTTCTTTCCCTCCTCCAATGTATGAGAAGTTTTTAGGTTGTCCTTTTAAGCACATTCGGAGAACTAAATATAGTTCTTGTTTTTAGAACTCTGCAGCATATCCATCCACCCATTAGCAGCCCACCACAGACTTCCACTCAGCCTCCTCTCCAGGGTCACTGCTCTGTGCAGAAGAGAAGAGGGACCGTCCCTCAGACTGCCTTCTCATTCCAGCTCATCATCTCATTCACCCAAGCAACATTTTTTTAAAGATTTTTTTTAAGATTTTTTAAATTTATTTGACAGAGAGAGACACAGCGAGAGAGGGAACACAAGCAGGGGGAGTGGGAGAGGGAGAAGCAGGCTTCCCACCGAGCAGGTTGCCCAATGTGGGGCTCGATCCCAGGACCCTGGGATCATGACCTGAGCCGAAGGCAGACGCTTAACGACTGAGCCACCCAGGCGCCCCTTAAAGATTTTTTATTTTATTTATTTGACAGAGAGAGACACAGCGAGAAAGGGAACACAGGCAGGCGGAGTGGGAGACGGAGAAGCAGGCTTCCTGCGGAGCAGGGAGCCCAATGTGGGGCTCCATCCCAGGACCCTGGGATCATGACCTGAGCTGAAGGCAGATGCTTAATGACTAAGCCACCCAGGCGGCCCCACCCAACCAACATTTTAATAAATGCCAGGCATTGGGGAGCTAAAGATGAATAAGACCAGGTCTCTGACCTGAAAGAGTTTGCAATCTAGGGGCGCCTGGGTGGCTCAGTCGGTTAAGCAGAACTGCCTTTGGCTCAGATCATGTTCCTGGGGTCTTGGGATCGAGCTCCGAGTTGGGCTCTCTCCTCAGCCGGGAGGCTGCTTCTCCCTCTCCCTCTGCCTACTGCTCTGACTACTTGTGCACACACGCTCTCCCTCTCTCTGTCAAATGAATAAATAAAAATCTTTGAAAAAAAAAGCTTGCAATCTAATGGAGTGTGTAGTAAGGAATTTAATCTTGCTCAAAGGGAAGTTGGCCTTTGCCCTTGGCTCCTAGGAAATAACCTCTAAGCCTTTGAAATGTCCTAAGAAAGTTTGTTTGCCTAGGGGTCTTTGGCCACACCAGATAGCCTAGCAATGTGACTGGGGGAAAGGAGGACTTTGGATCCTGTGTTATCAGCTAGACCTCTGGAGAGTCTGGAGACTGAGGTCAGCCAACCAGGTCCAAATGACCAAGTTCCAATAAAAACTTGGGACACCAAGGCTCAGGTGAAATTCTCTGGTTGGCAGTACTCCCTGAGTACTATCATACACAGGTCCCAGGGAAGTTAATGCTATTCATGATTCTACTGGGAGAGGAAAACTGGAAGATTCACATTTGGGATTTTCAGGACTCTGCCCCATGCATTTCTTCCCTCTGCTGACTACTCTGTTTCCTAACACTGTGACAAACTCTATCTATGAATATAACAGCTTTAAGTGAGTTCTTCTGGTGAATTATCAAACCTAAGTGTGGTCTTGAGGACTATCCCTAAATTTGGGAGAGAGAGATATATGCAGTGGGATGGGGAGGGCACAAACATGAGAATGGCTAATTCTACCTGCAGAGGTAAAGGTTCAACCAGGTATCTGTTGAATGGAGTTTTCCAAAGATGAGTAGATACATTTACCAGATGAATGAAGTCTGAGTGAAGAGGGACATGGTGGTGGGGGTGGGAGGATGTGGTATGAAACACATGTTTTTGTACAAGGAACTGTAAAGCAGCATCACGGGAGAGGAGGCAGCAAAGGAAGGAAGGTAATTTATGAGGCTGGACAGATATGCTAAGGCCAGGTCATGAAGAAACTTGCACGGCAGGCTGAGAAGCTTGTAGGCAATGGGAAATCCTTGAAGCAACGCATTTTTAGGAAGGATCACTCTGCCAGTTATGGCAGGAGTGGATGGCAGCGGGGGGAGGATTAGTGGCACGGAAACTAGGTAAGAAACTCTGGCAGTACTCCAGGATGATGAAGACTTGAATTAAGGCTTTAGGTCATAGAGGAAATGAAGAAGAGAAAGGTGGAGTTTAAAGGATTGGGTGACTACTAGCTGTGAAAGGTAAGGAATGGACAGGAATCATCAGAATAATAGCTAGGTTCCTAGCTGGGGTGACTAAATGCTATTAACAAAGACAAGGATCGCCGGAAGAGAGCATGATTGAAAGGGACTGTGGGGGAGAGATAATGAGTTCAGTTTGGGATGTGCCAAGTTTGAAGTGACTGGGAGATTGACTGGTAAGGAGTGAGATATATAGACCAGGCTAGAGCGTAGGGAAGGCATCAGCACATATACAGCAGCTGAAGCTAGGAAAGAGAAAGGCTGGGAAATGTCCCTTACATTTGGAAAAGAGGAGAACACCAGTCCCTTGATGAGAGCACCCAAAAGTGGTAGGAACAGAAGTCAGATTTCTGACACAAGTAAGTGTGAAGTGAACTAGTGAAAAAACAGTGGGCGCCTGGGTGGCTCAGTCGTTAAGCGTCTGCCTTCGGCTCAGGTCATGATCCCAGGGTCCTGGGATCAAGCCCTGCATCGGGCTCCCTGCTCAGCGGGAAGCCTGCTTCTCCCTCTCTCACTCCCCCTGCTTGTGTTCCCTCTCTCGCTCTCTCTCTGTCAAATAAATAAATAAAATCTTTAAAAGAAAAAAAACAGTGATTATAGACAAACTAATATCAAACACAAGTGAATTAGGATGACACCAACTCTTTGATGCAGGCATTAGAACCTAGCATGGAGGGCGCCTGGGTGGCTCAGTTGGTTAAGCGACTGCCTTCGGCTCAGGTCATGATCCTGGAGTCCTGGGATCGAGTCCCGCATCGGGCTCCCTGCCCGGCGGGGAATCTGCTTCTCCCTCTGACCCTCTTCCCTCTTGTGCTCTCTGTCTCTCATTCTCTCTCTCTCAAAATAAATAAATAAAAAAAAATCTTAAAAAAAAAAAAAAAAGAACCTAGCATGGATTTCTGAGTTAACAGTAAAACAACCAGGACTGCTTACTTTGTATCAACTGTTTGAAAAGCCTACTCTTTTCCAGGTGTGTGGGTTCCAATGGCACTTGAGATGAAATAGGTGATCTCAACTAGTAGTCCTCAGTTAACTCATGCCAAGCTGGCCCTCTAGCCAAGGCAAGCAGGATAGGCCACGGCCAATAGTATCAGCTAGGATTCTTTGGTTGCAAGCCCAGAAATCAGCTCTGGCTAATTTAAGCAAGACTGAATTTACTGGGTGCTCGTTGGTTTAATAGCAAGAACAAGCAACACTCCCTACCTTTCCGAGAGCAAAATAAATGGATTCCAACGGATTCACTTTCTTTGTTCCTCTGCTCAGGATACAGATTCCTGGTAAGGAGCAGGCGATTGGTCCATCTTGAGTCATGAGCCTGATGTTTGGCTAAAGGAGCGCAGTTCCCCCAGATACAGTCCCATCAGATCACACTGCATAAGGAAGAGATAATTCCACAAAAAAAGAAACTGGTCGCTATTCAGAAGGGTGGCCAGAAAACTAATATCCAATCACAACAACTTATTTACACAGCCATCTTTGAAACAGGTGGCAGGAGGTGGTTTTACAATTCACAAGAAATATGACCAGAGGACATGCTATTCAGTGATTGATAATATTGACTCCTCAGTTAAAAATAGAAGGGGTACTCCTCTGAAATACATCCTTCAAGCTATCATTCAACAATATCAAGTTGTGCTTGGTTGTAAGTTTGCCTGGTATATTCTGTGACTTGTGCATCTGTCTCCCAAGAGTGTCCTTTTGTGGAAATAGTCTCTCCAGACATGCTTATTTCTGAGCAGGGCCCAGCCAAGTCTCTACTGAGACTAGCTAGCATGCGCAGCTCCTGAAATGATACAGTTGGCTTGCTAAGAGCACAGACTAGTGCATTCTCCTTGGGAAGATCATGTAGCGTCTAGGCAGCTGACAACATGCTTCTTGGCAAGAGGAATACAATGTTCCTATTGCAGCATTGACCCAAATTCAGAAAAGAGCTTATTGATGTAGGCATGCTTAAATCTGCAGCCAGCAGGATCATTATGGGGGGGGGGGTGTTGTCTTCCTTCTCCGATTTTATAGAGTCAGCTTGAGCAGCTCTGTAAAAGCCCAACACTGAGGCTAGTTCCACTGATGTGCTGAATTTGTGTAATCAGGCTCCACTTAACCACAACTTCTGCCCAGATCTGTTCCCAGAATTAATCAACCCAAAGGAACCAACTGCAAGTCAGACAAGATCCGACCTGCATGCCTCCAAAATTTTGTCCACAGGACACTAGCTAGTATTGTGGGAGTAAAATAGTGAACTCTTTTTGTCTGATAAAAGAAATCCTAGAAAGGTGGAAAGCAGTGTGAGCAGCAGATTGAGGCCACGGGAAATGGGGACACATTTCCTGAACACAGAGCAGAAATGAATTGGTTAGTTTTAGACACTATCTTCCACTGCCACAGCTGCCAAAGAGCCCTAGTTTACAAATCTAAATGGATCTGGCCTGCTCAAAGCTCTGCCATGACATAAAATCTAAAACCTCTGCAGAATACCCAGGCCCACCTCTCTCTCCAGCCTCCTCCTGGGTAGCTCCCCAACCCACATTTAAGCCTGAGGCATGCTGAACCTGCTTCAGGTCCCAGAGCGAGTCTGACCCCGCTCCAGAGGGGGCAACTGCATACCCTCCTGCCTCTGTGAGAAACTCCTGCTCTCCTCCTCTGCAGAGCCCTTTCTGTCCTGCTCCGAGCCTCAGTCTAGCTCCAAACCTCCTCTAAGGAGCCTCCCTCTGCTTTCCCGCCCAGGGTTCTCTGCATCTTTCAGCCGGAAAGCAATCTTCTCACCACCATGCCGGTGGGTTTCTTTCCTCAACCGGACTGTTAATCCTCAAGGGCAGGGTCTGAGTCCTACCTATCTGCATAACCCCCTCTACATCACTGGGGCCTAGCACAAGGCTTATCTTCTGAAAGGCGCAATGTTTGTTGAAGTTGTGAATGAACTCCATTTGCATTTTATCTCTGGCATTGTCTAAACCAAAGAGAATCACACTTCTCAGAAGAGGGAACATATTCAAATACCAAGAACTGCAGTTCCTGGTAAGACCTTTTAGAAAATGACGTTACTAACAGCAGCGACTGGAAACTCAGCTGAATGCTTAAGTGCTAAAAACAGTGAAATGGGCCAAGACTTGAACAGTCATGGTTTAGGTAGCCTGGGGGCGGGGGGGGGGGGAAGGTGAGGGAGGGTCACGACCATCTGAAGTTTAAGAACCACAAACAACTTCTTTCATAAGAATTACATATATTTACATTGTGGATATCTGGGATACACTTTTCACAGGAATTACTGTTCAAATCCAAAGACCACCCAATCTGGGAACCTCTCTCAACGGTCTGAGCCAGCATTTCAGATAGGAGATAAGCAGTAGCCAACTGGAGTGGCTTTGGAAAGGCCACTCTAAAATGAAATAACCTGTTGTTGTCACTGTCTTCCTCCCCAGACTTCTTTTTGGGATGAAGCACCATCCTATGACTCCCCAAGGAGCCACCCTGTTCAGTTCTCCATGAAGCTCCCAGGGGGGTCCAGGCTATGGGGAGGGCTCTTCAGCTTGGGGGTAGACAGGTGTTCCAACTCATAGCGTCCGTTCTCAGACGCCTTGTGTGTGACATTCTCCTTCATGCCTTCCTGGCTCCTCTTGTGCTCAATAATCTGCTGGAGCTGGTGCCCAGCATATTCTGGCTTGGTGGTCAGCGGGCCGGCTGGCACGGCTATGCCAAGAACATCGGACACCATGTAGGGGCGCAGCCAGCCCACCAGAGGAGTGCTTCCAGGGCTATAGTGGGTCTGCTTGTGGTAGAAGAGAAGTCCATCTACCTATAAAAGGGGAAACCAGGGACCAAAATGACTTCCCGGGCCCCATGTTCCAGGAGAGTCCATGCACACCGGGGCAGCTCTAGGGTGCCAACTCCCTTTCCTGGATCACTGCCAGGGAAAAAAGAATCCTTGTTTCTCACACATGCAATTTCTCTAAATGAAGAAATGGCCTAGTAACTAAATTTTAGAAAATAAAAACATAAATAGCACTTTCTTGTTTGCAGGGTGCTTGCTACCCACTACTTTATCCTCTTACCCACTGCTGAGGGTGTTTAAGAAAAGGGGCTAGGGCTAGTTCTGGGGTCCTCCCTAAAAACACAGTATGGGGGAGCCTGGGTGGCAGAGTTGGTTGAGTGTCCGACTCTTGGTTTCAGCTCAGGTCGTGATCTCAGAGTCTGTGAGATCAAGCCCCGCATTGGGCTCCATGCTCAGCACGATGTCTGCTTGAGAGTCTCTCTTCCTCTCCCTCTGCCCCTTCCGCTCGGGCTCTCTCTCTCTCTCTCTCAAATAAATAAATCTTAAAAAAAAAAAAATAGGGGCACCTGGGTGACTCAGTTGGTTAAGTGTCTATCTTTGGCTCAGGTCATGATCCTAGGGTCCTGGGATTGAGCCCCACACTGGGCTCCCTACTTGGTGGGGAGCCTGCTTCTCCCTCTCCCTCTGCCTCTTCCTTGGCGTGTGCTCTTTCTTTCTCTTGCTCACTCTCTCTCTCAAGTAAATAAATATCTTTTTAAAATAAAATAATTAAATAAAAATAAAAATACAGTATGAAGCAGAAATTCAACTTGAACCCAGGTTTTCTGTCCCCAGATCCCATGCACTTTTCACCACTCAGATGTCTCTGTAATGGGGAATGTGCTCCACACAGGGAACAAAGCAGGGGAATTGGACAGGCCCCTCCAAGATGCTGGACTGCTGAGCACAGGGGAAACAGGCTGTCAGGAAGCCCTGCTCCCCATGCCATTGTTGGCTGCCTAACCTCCCCCTAAATTGTCTGCAAGCTATGTTCTGGGAAACTCAGTTTTTCTCAACGGGAAGACCTCCTACAGTCCCACATTTTCTTTTCCATGATTCAGTGACTCATCTCTAAAAAGCATTTATTGTCACTGGGGCATAAGGATTATAAATAAAGATGGTGTTTTTACCACCTTCTTAATTGACTCCCAGAAATGAAGGCAACTTGGCTTTTGCCATTTCCTCATTTGGGAAGCTGTGATCCTTTTAGCAAAATTATATCGAGTTCAAGCAAATACTTGTGGGTGACGAGGCAGAATTTTAAAGGGTATGAGGGGCAAAGGAAAGGTTGTGTGCTGAGCCTGGAGAGGGTAACTGCAGGTTCTGAGGATGACAAGAGATTGCCGAGGACTGAGGAACTTCTAGGGACATGAGACTTGCAGTGCTAAACTGGGAAAGATCTGGACAAACCAGGGCAGGTTGGTCACCCTGCTGCCGTGCCACTGCTCAACAAGCAGCGCCACCCCCAGGGACCATCTACTCTCGGGAGGGAGGATAAGGAGTTCGTGCCCCCTTGGTCTGTCAGTCACAGGAGCCCCCAACTTTACCATCAGCTATGGCAGTCAAACAAGGGGCCTGGCTATCAGGCTCGTAGCAGGAAACAGGCACCCAAGAAGGACCTGGGAATGGAAGCCTTGGCCCTCCCTGCACCCCTGCCTCTCCATATGTACAATGAGGGGTGTAGATGAGCTGTCCTTGCAGGGCCCTTCCAGCCCTGGCATTCTGACTTAACTAGCAGGGTGGAGCTGAGGCTCTGAAGGGCAGTGGCACATCCTTTCCCAGGAATCAGCTTTCAGCCCTTCTCTGATGCTCTGACACAGCAAAGTCAGAGGATATCCTAAGACTCTGTGTAGCCAAGGGTCCCTGCATCCTGCAATCGGGTCAGAGCAATAAAGACAATAGTTGTTACCTCAAAAGGGAAATCCATAGACAGCACCTTACACAGGCTCTCAGGAGTACAAGGGAAATTCTTTAGCCCCACAAATTTAAACTAAAATATAAATTAGAGCAAAGAATTAGTACATGTTACAAATAGTATTGGTTCCAGCAAGTGAAAAATTGTATCAAAGAAGAAAAGTTCAGTCTCATCCTTCCCTACCCGCCTCCACCCTATGAATTACCGGGTTGGTAGTCCTCAACCTTGCTTTATCCACAAGAATCACCAGGGGAACTCTTAAAAATCACTGAAGCCCAGGCCCCACCCCGAGACTCTGACTGAATTGGCCTGGGTCCCAGGCATTTTTTTTTTAAAGCTATCCAGTTGATTTTGACACACAACCAGGACTGACAACCACTGTCCTGTGCTAGGTTTAGGGACTGTATGTTATTCTCGAAGCCATATGACAGTGCTAAAGAAGGACTAGTGCAGCCCCTTTCACATCAGCAAGGATTTTTAGACTGAACAGTGTAACAAAGTGATTAGGACTAAAACTCTAAAGTCAGATTGCTTGGGTTTGACTCCCAACTCTGCCAATCATTTCATCTGTATATGCCTCTGCTGTCCCATCTATAAAACAGGATAATAAAAGTATCTCCCTCATAGGGTTGTTGCACGGGTTCAGTGAGATAATACATGCAGAGCACTCAGAACATTTCAGACCCAGCTGCTCCCATGTTCCCCTTCCTCAATATATGTTCTTTCAAGACCTTCCTGGTAACATCACTGGATACTGACCCCATTTACTGTCCTGTAATTGGTTATCCGAATCCCTTTAAAAGTGTTGTAAGCAATCCAAGCAAATGCCAATCTATGGGGCTTTGCTAATAAAATGCCCTGAACACAGCTGTCACATATTTCATCGCTGAGTGGGTAGCAAAGACACATGGGCTGTCATCCTGGGCTGTGGGACCTTGGGGAAGGCAGTCCCCTCTCTGAGCTTATCCTCATCTGTAAAATGAGGCAGCTGACTAGATGAGGTCACTCTCAGCTCAGATACAAGAACAGAGGTTCTCAAAGTGTGGTCCGCGGACTAGCAGTACCAGCAACACTGGGGAACTTGTTAGAAATGCAAATCCTCAGGCTCACCCTGACCTACTGATTCAGAAACTTAGGCGAGGAAGCCCAGGCATCTATGTTTACCAAGCCTCCAGATACTGCTGACAAATGCTACAGTTTGAGAACCACTGTACGAGAGCTATTAGCATTTTATATCAGTTACAGTGATTAGCATTTTATATCAACCACTATTTACTGAGTGACTACCGTTAAGTATCATGTTAGGAGAACTTGCTCATTTGTATCACTTGGTTCTTAGAACAACCCGGTAAAGTAGGTGTTATTAACCCTATAACACAGATGAAGAAATTAAGGCCAACTGAGGTTATTAACTTTAGCTAGTAATTGTTAAAGCCAAAACTAGTTCAGATCTGGATGACTGTTAAGCCCACATCCTTCTCGTTGTGCCACGCTGCCTCAACAACAAGATAATTTCATTTATAATGATTATATTCAGATAATAGAACAATCCAAACCAATCCCCCTAAAGAATCCTATAGTCCTAACACCAGGCCTTACGGGATTAAGCTTGGTTTTCTCTCCCAGTCCTTGTTCTTCTGGTAACTTTGAATGCATCCAGTAGAATCGGAAATCAGTCTGCCACAGAGAAGGGAAATAGAAAGATGAAATGCTGCTCATTTCAAACTATAATCTGAACAAAAACACCCCATTCTAAATGGCCACCTAATTTATAGAGACCTAAGCTCCTCTATCATTACCTCATTGTCCCTTCAAACACTGCCATAAGGTCAGGAAAATGTTTATAAAATCTTTGAAGATTTTTTCTTAAAACCCAATAAGATTTTTAAAAGCAGTTGAGCCAACATATATTACTGATGGCCTACTTTGTGTCAGGCTCCATGCTAAGGACTTTATGCACATAATCTTATTAATCCTCAACCACACTCTGAGAATTGGATTGCCATTATTTCCATTCTATAGGTGAAGACTCTGAGGCTCACAGAGCTTATATCATTTCCCCATAGAAAATACAAGGTGACCCAGGACTCTAACTCCAAAGCACATTATGTTAACCTTTGTTTTATTTTATTGTTTTTTTTAAAGATTTTATTTATTCATTTGACAGAGAGAGACACAGCGAGAGAGGGAACACAAGCAGGGGGAGTGGGAGAGGGAGAAGCAGGCTTCCCACTGAGCATGGAGCCCAATGTGGGGCTCGATCCCAGGACCCTGGGATCAGGACCTGAGCCGAAGGCAGACGCTTAATGACTGAGCCACCCAGGCACCCCAACCTTTGTTTTATTTTAATTCTGAGGATAGGAAACTACTATATAGTTGTAACTTCTCATAAACTACTTTATTCTCTGAGTTACTGATATGTATACTTCTGTGGCCATTAAGTGCCTTTTGTTTCTTGTACATTATTTTGCTCTTAAAAATAAAAAAAGGCTATTCTATATATTACAGAAACACAGGTAATTTTATTTATTTAAAGATTTTATTTATTTGAGAGAGAGAGAGCGTGTGTGCATAAGCAGGGGGAAGGGCAGAGGGAGAAGCAGACTCCTCGCTGAGCAGGCAGCCCGACCTAAGGCTCAATCCCAGGACTCCAGGATCATGACCTGAGCCGAAGGCAGATGCTTAACCCACTGAGCCACCCAGGCACCCCGAAATACAGGTAATTTTAGTATCCAAATTTACAAGTTGTGAATACATGTTATAAAACATCCTTCAGCAGAATTAAAGAAAAATATGTTCTAGATTAAATTTATGAGATCTGAGTTTTAGGTGTGGCTCTGCACTAGAGCAAGGTACTCACCATCTGTGGTTCTCAGCTTCCATACCTATATGAGGAATGACAACAGTACTCACCTTATGGAGCTGTTGTAAGGGCTTCAGTGAGATAGTGCTTAGAAAGTGCTTGGCAATGCAAGTCTTAGCTATATTGTTAGAATGAGGCATGTATTCGAATTCTGAAGCACCACCATCTAGCAGCATGCTTTGGAAAATCACGCTTCGGCTAATGGCTACGGAAAGAAACAGCCTATAGTGACAACCCGTGATTCTCACACTTGGGCCTGCATGAAGATTGCCTGGAGGTTTGTTAAAACATGAGTTGAGGGGCACCTGGGTGGCTCAGATGGTTAAACGTTTGCCTTCGGCTCAGGTCATGATCCCGGGGTCCTGGGATCGAGCCCCACATTGGGCTCCTGGCTCGGCGGGGAGCCTGCTTCTCCCTCTCCCTCTGCTTCTCCCCTGCTCATGCTCTCTCTCTCTCTCTCTCTCTGTATCTCTGTGTCTAAAATGAATAAATAAAATCTTTTAAAAAAAAACAAACAAACATGAGTTGACCCCAGAGTTTCTCATTCAGTAGGTCTGGGAATTTGCATTTCTAACCACTAGAAAACTGAGACAATGATGGGGGAGTGTGGGGAACAGAAGTGGAGTCTGAGGGGCTGACCCAGCCTCACTCCAATGACTGCCACCGTCACTCATAGGAATCACCGATCTCAGAAAAACCTTGGGGGAAGGTGAAACTTGAGGGGAGAATATTGGGGCATCTCCTCACTCTCACTTGGAAAATCTCCTTCCAGAGCTGGCCCCTCAGAGATTTGCGCCATTGTGTCATACAAAGGAGGCCCTTCTGTTTTCAGGGTCAGGATGTGGTTGGTGAGGCAGCAGAGCTGGCTGGAGACTCTTCGGTGGTGACTTAATTCCACCTTCTCTTCCTTGTGCTGCCTGCACAAGGTGGCATCCCTGTTGCCCACAGTCTCCCCTGCCAGCAATCCTCCCCCACTCTGGGGAGGCAGGGCGGCGGCGGCAGCTTCTACAAAGTCCTAGCCTACCCCTCTGCTCTGTTTCACTCTTTCCTCCCCTCAAGAATTGCTGTACTTCCCTTAATTCCTCCTACTTCTTTTTTTTTTTTTAATGAAGCTAATTTAAACACATTCAAAGATGCAAGGAACATTAGATAATGTTCTTGATATACCACATCCTGTGCACACCAAGAAGCTGGTCACGTACCAAACCCACATGCTGAGCCACTTTCCTGGGAGGAGAGGAGAAAACAGGAGAAGATATGAGGAGAGTATCAATCCTTACCTGGCAGTCATAAAAAGGGTGTCCCCGCCAGCACATCACGTCCAGAACATAGTAGGTCTGGTTCACCTCGCTGTAAATGCAGTCCAGAATGGTGTAGTCTGGGGATACAGAGCAGAAAGTCAGTACAGGGTACCCCTTCCAATCAGAGTTCATTAGGGAGAAAGTTCTTCATGGCCCTTTCTTGTTCCTGGTGTGCGTAAGGGTGATGTGAGTAGGACAGCATGAGAGAGATCAAGGCAACCCTTAAGCGAGGTGGGAATTCTAAACTTTTAGATAAACTGGGACATTTACTCACCTTAGAAAAGCTCCAGTCCAAAAGCAAGTAATCCATTTTAATTTACATGCACTTTTCTTTTTTTAAAGATTTTATTTATCTGACAGAGAGAGACACAGCAAGAGAGGGAACACAAGCAGGGGGAGTGGGAGAGGGAGAAACAGGCTTCCTGCAGAGTGGGGAGCCCGATACGGGGCTTGATCCCAGGACCCTGGGATCATGACCTGAGCCAAAGGCAGACGCCTAACGACTGAGCCACCCAGGCGCCCCTTACATGCACTTTTGAGTTCCTATCATATGTGGTGTGCTCTGTGGGGAATATTAACCATAAATAGTCCCTGCCCTTAAGGAAGTGACAATCCAGTTAAGGAGATAAGATGATCATAGAGAAAAGAACCAAGAGCTGAACTATACAACACAAACTAAGAGCAACAGGAATTCCAGAAGAGGGAGACTGGCATAGCAGGAAATGCTTCACAGAAGAGATGGTACGTGAACGTAGTCTTCCGGGATCAGAGGATTAAAACAACAGGGCAGAGGGGAGGTGGAATGGCATTTCAGACCAGAATACTGATGTGGCGTGAACAAAGGCCTACAGGTAGAACGAACGGGGCACATGTGGGCAACAAGCAGGCAAGCGAGGTGAATAGAGCTAGGAATGTGTATAAGGAGTAGGGGAAAGACATGAGGATGGGTGAACCAAAGTTCATGTGTGAAGCACTCCAAAAGCAAACAGAAAAGTCTAGGCTCAGTACCAAGCACACCAAGGGAGCCTGAGCAGGCAGGGAAGAGAACAGGGTTCAGGCCCAGCTCTGCCACTTCAATGAACGGCTGTTGGCAAGTGATTTAACCTCCATGATCTTAGTCTCCTCAGCTGAGCCTAGGTTGGAAGGAGAGGCTAAGGTTAGAACAACGATAAAGGAGAAAAGGGAATTTGGCAGGAAGCCCCAGCAACAGCTCACTGTACTTTACGCTCGGCATTCTGAGGAACCTAACCCCCCAAAACTGCACATGTCACCTTGTAATGGATGTCCACAGGGAAGGTGTGTCGATTTTAATTCAGGGATTTGTTCCCCAGCAGGCCTCACAGGGCTGCATCTATTCTGCAGTTGAGGAGGCCTGACCTTGAAGAAGATGGCCTGAATCCAGATGTACAGTTTCAAAGGTATGCTTTCAGAGTGAGTCTTTAAAGCAAGTAACCAAGGACCTTCCACTGTCTTTTACTAATTATAAACTTAATAAATAGGGGCACCTGGCAGGCTCACTTGGTAGAGCATGTGACTCTTGATCTTGGGGTGGTGAGTTTGAACCCCTGTTGGGTGTAAAGATTATGTAAAAAAATATATATATTTCTAAACAAACAAACAAACAAACTTAATAAATAGATGATTTCATGTAGGTACCTTTTGCTGTTGTTGAGTTTCGCCTATTGCCTCCTGGCAGAAGGGAAGAAAACCTGTTGACACAGTAACCACTCTTGGTGTAGGCGCTGGTAGAACCCTGTGTGGAAAGTTACCATTCCCATTAGGTATCAAGGTCTCCTTACCCTCTTGCTTCCACAATCTGCAGCGGTGTCATCAGCCCAAAGATGGCTCTCAGCAAATCCTCCCGGAAGGAAAGCATTTCAACCCCCATACCAGGCACAGCTGCTGCAGCAGCTATGGAACGCAAAGTGTGGGCAACCCTTCAGGCACACTCCCTCCTCGGGAGCTTTGTACTAGCACTTTGCTGTCGCTCAATAAACCTTGCTTTGCTGCCCACTACTCTGTCTGGTCTACCTCTTCATTTTTCGAAGTGATGTGACCAAGAACCATGGGCACCGATGGAGAAAAAAATCCTGAAACATTTATGGGGGCTCGTCCGGGATCTCCACCACCATTAAGGACAACTAACCAATAAAGGTCATCAAACTCCAAATGGTGGTTCAGATGGAGCCTCACATGGAGGTCAAACCAGACATCCACAGGGGACCTCTTGATAGATCAGGACGAGATGCCCCTGACCAGCAGAAGGTAGCTATGAACGGTTGTCATCCTTCTTCCCTAACAGCAGTTACGATTACCTCTTCAGAGGGGGGAATGATGAAGGACAGTTGGAAGGCAGACAGGTAGGGACAAGAGGCCCCCGCCCTAAGAGAAACCACCCTTGAAAGGATCTTACACCACCCTGAAGGAGCCCTCCACCCTTTCTCATGTGATAGGTAGATGACAAAAACCTGATTCGATGACAGGCGCAGGGAGGGTTCATCAGATGAAAACAGCCCGCTAACAAGCCCATAAAACCCCCTAGACTTAGAAACTCCAGTGGCAACCCAATCGGGTCCCCTTCCTCCTTGGGAGCTTTGTACTATCACTTTGCTATCACTCAATAAACCTCGCTTTGCTGCCCACCAAAAAAAAAAAGGAACACAAAGTGCAAAGAATTCCTCCTGCTATAGACCAGCATGCTGGGATAGGGAGGAAGAAGCAACTCACCCTGGAGGCCACAATCAGGGCTCTTTTTCCAACAGGGCACACGACCACAATCCATTCTTGCCCCAAATCTGAAGGGACATCAATTAACCACTCAGACAGCATCAACTGGGAACACAAAAAAAATGGCATTAAAAATCAACAGGGGTGGGGGCTGCCCAGCTTGATCAGTTGGTAGAGCATGCAACTCTTGATCTCTCAGGGTTGTGAATTCAAGCCCCACTTGGGTGGAGAGATTACTTAGAAAAATGAAATATTAAAAAAAAAACCAACAGGGGTGTGCTGCTGCAATGTTTGCAGTGACAAAGAATTCACATCCTATATATATATATATATATATATATATATATATATATATATATATATATATAATGAAAATACATATAAGGCTGATGGTAGACCTCTGCCCACTTGCTCTTAGTCGACTTGTCTCAGCTGACAGAATGGAGGCCGCTCACTGTGAGCTTCAACTTCTCTCCTCGTCTTCATTTCCTGCATCCATAGTACATTCTTTTCTTTTTTTTTTTGAGAGATGTTTCTTTTTTATTTTATTTTATTTATTTATTTCAGAGAGAGAGAGAATGAGAGATAGAAAGCACGAGAGGGAAGACGGTCAGAGGGAGAAGCAGGCTACCCGCTGAGCAGGAAGCCCGATGTGGGACTCGATCCCGGGACTCCAGGATCATGACCTGAGCCGAAGGCAGTCGCCCAACCAACTGAGCCACCCAGGCGCCCCTCCATAGTACATTCTTACTACCTCGCCTCCTGTGTCTGGGTGACAGGACCTCCTTCTTCCTCTTACTTTGTCCATCCACCTGCTGTTCTCATAACTATTATGTTCCAGGGGCTATACCTCAGAGATGAATAAGGTCCCTGACCTTGAGATGCTCTTAATCTAGATCATCATTTCCCAAACTGGTGACCCCAAATACTGTACAAAGGATGTTAGGAAATCTGCCTCAAGAAAGGGGGGGGTGAAGAATGAAATCTTGCGGGGTGCCTGGGTGGTTCAGTTGGTTAAGCGACTGCCTCCGGCTCAGGTCATGATCCTGGAGTCCCAGGATCGAGTCCCGCGTGGGGCTTCCTGCTCAGCAAGGAGTCTGCTTCTCCCTCTGCCCCTCTCTCATGCTCTCTCTCTCTCATTCTCTCTCTCTCTCAAATAAATAAAATCTTAAAAAAAAATGAAATCTTGCCATTTGCAATGACGTGGATGGAGCTAGAGTGTATTATGCTATGTGAAATAAATCAGTTAGAGAAAGACAAATACCATATGATCTCACTCCTATGTGGAATTTAAGAAAGAAAACAGATGAACATATGGGAAGGGGGAAAAGAAAAAAAGGAGAGAGGGAAATAAGCCATAAGTGACTCTTAATGATAGAGAACAAACTGAGGGGTGACGGAGGGAGGTGGGTAGGGGATGGGCTAGATGGCTGATGGGTATTAAGGAAGGCACTTGTGATGAGCACTGGGTACTGTATGGAAGTGACGAATCGCTGAATTCTACTCCAGAAACCAATATTGCACTGTATGGTAACTAACAAAATTTAAACTAAAAAAAAGGGGGGGGTGGTGGTGGTGGTGAAATGAATTTTGCAAAGAATAACTCTTCCACTCTTGGCTCACAATTCCTCCCATTACACAGAGACTGGCCTATCAACGAATCGCCCCCACAGAATCTTTCATCTCTCCTTCCCCTTGGCCCACAAAATGCTCACGCCCTAATCTTCAAAAACAAAACAAAAATGAAAACATTTTATCACTCTGCATTTCTGTTAAAGTATCCCACTTCGTCCTTCTTAAGACGACTTCATATTTCTAGATGCTGCCCTCCCGCCCACTCTGACACCTTCAGTCCAGATTTGCTACCCCGCAGCCCGTTCAGAGGCCGTCAGGGACCCGCTTGCTGCCACGTGTCTCTCTTCTCTCTCCTCCCCCTTATCCCCCTTGCTCCACTGCTCATGTCACCACCTCCTCATCCTCGACACATGTCCCCTTGGCCGTGTGAGCCAGTGCTATTCTTTTTTTTCCTCCAAACGCTCCTCCACACACTCCCCCAAAACATGTAGAGAATCTTCAGGAGGCTGTCTTAGGTTCCTTTTCTTTTCTCTCAGAGGTTGTCCGCTCGGGGCTAGGTCGCAACTACTTCTGCAGCTTCACCTGCCACTTCTGAGAGGACACCCCCCAATTCTCCTTCTGTTTCTTTTCTGTCCTTGCTTTTGTTTTCTTAAGTAAGCTCTACACCCAACACGGGGCACAAACTCACAACCCCGAGATCAAGAGTCACACGCTTCACTGACTGAGCCAGCCAGGTACCCCAATTCTCCTGCCTTTTCATGTCCAGACTGCTTTCCTTTTCTCCAGACCTGTATTTCCAGCCATCCACGTGGTATCTCTTTCTCTGCTTGCTCCCTCTGTACCTTAAACTCAGGGTCCCCAAAACAGGATTCATGGTCTTTGGTCACCCAAGTAGCTTCCATCCCTGAAACCCCCCTACTTCCCCTCTGCATCCTGTAGCCCTGTTAATGGCAATACCATTCTCTGTTACCGAATCTTAAACCAAGCATAATCAACACATCCTTAAAGAATGGTAGTGTTACACCACCAAAAGCACAAGTGACAACACAAAGGATAAATAAGACTACATCAAAATTTAAAACTTCAGTGCTGCCTGTAATACCATCAAGAAAGTAAAAAGATAACCCACAGAATGGGAGAAAATATTGCAAATTATGTATCTGATAAGAGATTGTTATGTTGTTTTTAAGATTTTATTTATTTATTTGACAGGGAGAGAGAGAGAGAGAGGAGCACAAGCAGAGGGAGTGAAAGGCAGAGGGAGAGGGAGAAGCAGGCTCCCCACTGAGCAGGGAGCCTTATGGGGGCTTGATCCGAGGCCCTGGGGATCATGACCTTAGCTGAAGGCAGATGCTTAACCGACTGAGCCCCTCAGGTGCCCCCTGATAAGAGACTTGTATCTAGAATATATAAAGAACTCTTACCACTTAATAACAAAAGACAACTCAGTTAAATGGGCATAGAGGGGTGCCTGAGTGGCTCAGTCAGTTAAGCACCCGACTCTTGATTTTGGCTCAGGTCATAATCAGGGTTGTGAGATTGAGCCCTTGTCAGGCTCTGTGCTGGGCGTGGAGCCTGCTTGAGATTCTCTCTCTCCCTCTCCCTCTGCCCCTCCTCTTTCTCTCTTTCTTTCTCTCTCTCTCTCTCTCTCCCCCTCTAAAAGAAAAAAAATGGGCATAGACATTTCTCCAAAGAAGATATACAAATGGTTAATAAGCACATAAAAAGATGCTCGATATCATCAGTCCTCAAGGAAATGCAAATCAAAACCATGAGACACCACTTCATACCCTCTAGGATGGCTATACTCAAAAGGATGGACAATAAAAAGCATTGGCAAAGATGTGGAGACATTGGAGCCCTCATACATTGCTGGTGGGAATGTAAAATGCTCTAGTCACTTTGGAAAACAGTCTGGTAGCTCCTCAAAACGTCAAACATAGAATGATCTAGTAATTCCATTCCCAGGTATATGCCAAAGAGAAATAAAAACATATCCATGCAAAAACTTGTTCGTGACTATGCACAGCAGCTTTATTATTCACAACAGCCAGAAAGTGGGAGCAACTCAAATGCCACCACCTGATGGGTAGACCAGCCAAATGCCGGGTATCTGGACAACAGAACATTGTCTGGGAATAAAAAGAAACGAAGTTCTAATGCACACTCCAACACAGATGAACTTAAAAAACCTTATGCTAAGTGAAAAAAAACAGACACAAAGAGCACATCTCATTTGATTCCACTTATAGCACATGTCCAGAAGAGGCGAATCCAGAGAGACAGAAAGTAGATTACTGACTGTTAAGGGCTGGGGGAAAGGAAGAATGGGAGTTGACTACCGATGGGTATGAGGGTCCTTTTGGGGGTGATGAAAATGTTCTGGAATTAGAGAGTGGTAATGGCTGCACAACCCTGTGACTAGACTAAAAAACACTGAATTGTATCCTGTAAATGTGTGAATTGTATGGTATGTGAATTTATCTCAACACGGCTGTTTAAAAAAACAGTAGCTAATATTTGTGGGACATCTATCATGGGCTCTGCGCTAGGTATTTAGGGTACATTATCTGCTTCAATCCTTCTAACAATCCTGTGAAATAGTACTGTAACTATCCCCATTCTACAGATAAGAAACCAGAGACTTAGAGCAGTTAAATAACTTGCTCAAGGTCAACAAGGAGCCTGATTTTGAGGTCAGGTCGATGGGACTTCAGAGCTTAAATAATTAACCACTTCTCACACTGCCTCTTCTATCCGGTCCACTGTTAAATTTTGTCCATTCATCGTGGCGACACTTCTCACACTCATTACCTCATTTCCTTCGCACCCTCACTGCCCTCAGCACCAGCAGCAGAGTGTTTTAGCAAAGCTAAGCTCCCTACTCCAGCCTCTCTCTTCCAGGTCCTTCTATACATGGACGTGCATGCCATACAAAGTCCCAACTCTGTCCCTGGCTCAAAAATTCTCGGTGGTTCCCCACAATCTAAAACACAGTCTGTACTCCCGCAGATGTTTCTGCTGTATTCCTCCTCCCAGCCCTATGCTGCTCCATCCTCACTGGCCTGCACGCTGCTCTCAGCACACCATAGGGCTCTTGCTCTTCCTCTTCCTGCTGCCTGGAAGGCCCTGGAGTGCTCTGCACGTCTGCCTGTCAATGTCCTACCTCCTCCTGGGGCGCCTGGGTAGCTCAGTGGGTTAAGTGGCTGCCTTTGGCTCAGGTCATGATTCCGGGGTCCTGGGGTGAGCCCTGCCCCTGTGTCGGGCTTCCCTGCTCAGCAGGGAGTCTGCTTCTCCCTCTGCCCCTCCACCAGCTCATGCACATACTCTCTCCCTCTTGCAAATAAATAAATAAAATCTTTAAAAAAGAAACAAGCTGCCTCCTCTTTCATTAACCTTTTCCTGATTTCACAATCCTACTTCCTTCCTCGCTATTAGCTAATCTCACTTTCTTATAGCAAAAACCATCATCTCCAACTATTCCAGGAGTACAAGGGCCATTTCTGACCCTTGTC
Source organism: Eumetopias jubatus (assembly GCF_037043125.1). NCBI lineage: Eukaryota > Metazoa > Chordata > Mammalia > Carnivora > Otariidae > Eumetopias > Eumetopias jubatus. Next base: position 114,282,752 of record NW_028274813.1, read on the forward strand.
CATCTTCCCACACATAGCCTAGCTTACTACAGAGCAGGGTCTTCAACAATGCTTGCTGAACAGGACTGAACTGCACTTTGTCATAGAAGATGTTATCTGTGCTGTACTGGGGGCACAGAAAGAAGATGGGAGTGTGTATACCCAGAAACCATATATTTTTTTAAGATTTTATTTATTTATTTGGCACAGAGAGAGAGAACAAGCAGGGGGAGCAGAAGGCAGAGGGAGAGGGAGAAGCAGGCTCCCCGCTGAGCAGAGAGCCTGATGCAGAGCTTGATCCCAGGACTCTGGGATCATGACGTGAGCTGAAGGCAGACGCTTAACCGACTGAGCCACCCAGGCGCCCCCAGAAACCATATCCTAAGGTGGGACAGGATTCTGAAGTGACAAGACACTTGGGTTATAGAGAGAATATAATAGCCAGGTAGAGCCCTGGCCCCACTTGGACCCATACACTGCCTCTGGAATACCTGGACTGCCTGAAGCACTGACAGTCTTCATGCCTGCTCCCCCTATAGCTCCACAAACCACACTGGTTTCTTTCTGCAATCAATAGGCCACTTAGTCAAGTTTGTCATAGTCATCTGTTGTTTCATGGCCTCAACCACATGTAGGCCAATGAATGGGCTGGCCTGGCATTGCTGGCCAGGCACCCCATATTCAAGGGCAGCTGTTCTGCCCACCTTCCACCATCTGAATGTGAAGATCCAAGGCTGACATGTTAGTCTACTGCTCAGGAAAGACTACTAACCTAGGAGGTAGGATGGGGGCAGTGCTAGCCTGGGCAGGCCCAATCTAGAGTTGCCCTACAACGACCACTAAGAAATGACAAGTGCAGGGACTCTTGTAGTGTAGCAATAGCTCAGGGGCTTTCTGCAGAAGGCTGGTGACCTTTGGTTATAGTATGGGGTAAAGGTTCTCAAACCCAGCACCCACAGCCTCCTTCAGTGACCCCCCCCTTCAGCACATGACACCATAAGCCATTTCTTCTCTAAGTCCATACACTTTATGCATGTAAAGCAGCTTCTTTGAAGTCCCCCATTCCTTCCTCCTGTCTCCTTCTCTCTTTACAGGAACATTTACTTCAGTGGGGCTGGACCTGGGCCTCACCTTCCCTGGACTACTCACTTGATTAGCATAGCGTTTTGGTAACTTCTTGCCAGTGTCAACGTCCATCTCTTCATCATCTTTCTTATCTTCCTCTTCCTCACTCTCCATTCCTGTCCAGTCATCTTCAGCCAGTCTTCTGGCATGATTCACGTAATCCAGCCGCTTGCTGGAGAAAAGAAGGCACAAGGACAGGCCTTTGTCTCCTAGGAAGACCCTCTACAATGTGACAAATTTACTTTTAACTCAGACGTTTCAAATTCAGGATCACCTTGGGGATTCTAGTGGCAGAGATGGTAGAATTTCCTATGTTAAGGCTAACCTAGTGATGGCCCCCTCACTGGTCCTAGGTAGGAAGCCTCCTCTGAACACAATCGGCCTTCCTCAGTTTCCTAAAAACAGGCAGAGTAACATATTGAAAGGAATCTTCAAGGTTCACTAGCTGGAAAGGCTGACCCCGCTCCTGCCCACCCCATTCCAGATTCACATCTCTACCCCCCTTGGAGCTGACACTTTCCTGTCGGGCAGGCATCTCATCCAAAGGCCCCCAGTGATTGAAGAGAGGAATCACTGAAATGTGGTGAGGAGTTTAAAACAAGAACCACTTCTGGGACTTTCCAATTTATACAGCTTTCTTTTTTTATTTTTAAAAATATTTAATTAATTTATTTATTTGACACAGAGAGAGAGAGAGCACAAGCAGGGGGAGCAGCAGATGGACAGCGAGAGAAGCAGGCTCTCTGCTGAGCAGGGAACCTGATGCGGGGCTTGATCCCAGGATCCTGGGATCATGACCTGAGCAGAACGCAGACACTTAACTGCCTGAGTCACCCAGGTGCCCCTAATTTATACAGCTTTCTGAGGAGCATCCAGGCCTTCTTCCATTTCTTTTTTTCTTTTTTTTTTTAAGATTTTCTTTATTTGGGGCACCTGGGTGGCTCAGTCGGTTAAGCATCTGCCTTCAGCTCAGGTCATAATCTCAGGGTCCTGGTATCGAGCCCCAAGTTGGGCTCTCTCCTAAGCAGGGAGTCTGCTTCTCCCTCTCCCTCTGTGCTCTCCCTCTCTCTCAAATAAATAAATAAAATCTTTGAAGAAATTTTTTATTTGAGAGAGAGAGTAAAAGCTGGAACGAGTGGGGGAGGAAACCCCAGGCGTCCCTCAATTTAATATATCTTTATACTTATTTCCCTTTATTTTTACCCTCATTAAAAAAATACATATTCTAGAAAGCTTGGGCAATTGATTAAAAAAGAATAAGAACTGGGGTGCTTGGGTGGCTCAGTTGGTTGAGCGTCTGACTCTTGGTTTCGGCTCAGGTTGTGGTCTTGAGGTCGTTGGACTGAGTGCTCAACATGGAGTCTGGTTTGAGATTCTCTCTCTCCCTCTCCCTCCCACTCCATCCTCCCCAAGCTCATGCTCTCTCTCATAAAGAAGTAAAATCTTAAAAAAAATGAAAAAGAAAGAATAAGAAGTGTTTGGAATCTGATTGTTCCAAAGTGATTTGTAGATACCATGTAACCTCCTGCACTTGGTTTCCTCAATGCTAAAGCAAGATCCACCACTGAGGCAAGGAGACCAGCTCAGTGGTTTCCTCTCAAACACACACACGAGTTCATGCACATTCCCATGAAGGTGCACACCACGGAGAGCACATGCGAGCACAATGGTCTTTTATTTCAAGAATGAGGAAGAGCTGGTGTACTTGTACATGTGCACAGGATGCATATCCATGGTTCTTTCCCATGTACTGTTTGTAATCACAAGAGAAGAAACTACCCAGATGCCCATCAGTAGGGGATTGGTTAGATTACATTATGAAATATCCATTCACTAGAATACCTGGTACCATAATAAAGGAATGAGATGGTACTGATATAGAATCTCTCCAAAAACTGCTTTTAAATAAAATGTGCAGAACAGTGTCTGTACACTAATTGTTTAAAAAAATGTTATATATACATACAACCACACACTTGCTCATATCTGCACAGAATATCTTTGGAAAGATACAAAAGAAACTATAATATGGGAGAGGAACTGAAAGGCCAGAGGACAGAATTGAGAGGGAGACTTTATTTTCTTTAAAATTTTTTTTTTTTAGTATAGCTGACACACAATGTTACATTAGTTTCAGGTGAACATACACTGATGCAACTTCTCTATGTTATCCTGTGCTCACCACAAGTGTAGCTACTACAACACTATTAAATATCATTGACTGTATTCCCCACACTGTGACTTTTATTCCCGTGACTCATTCATTCCATTAACTGGAGGCCTGCCTCTCCCACTCCCCTTCGCCCATTTTGCCCATTCTCCTACCCCTTCCCCTCTGGCAACCACCAATTTGTTCTCTGTATTTATGGTCCAATTCTACTTTTTGTTTGTTTATTTATTTATTATTCAGAGTCCACATATGAGTGAAATCATGGTATTTCTTTTTCAGTCTGACTTATTTCACTTAGCATCATACTGGGATGGAGACTTTTCACCATATATTCTTACAAATTTTGAATTTTGCATGTGAATACATACAATTAATGTGTTACCTATTCCAAATTAACTTTTAAACAACAGAGGTGGGGGTGTGGAGCAGGGGAGGTGATCTGAGAATGTAATCTGCAAGCAACCCAGAGGCCACAGGGAACCATTTCTGCTAAACACATCCAATGATGCAGCACTGGGCCGAATGCAGACCATAGAGAAACTGTGTACTGTTAATAGTTCCTTCGAATCCTCAATTCCTATGACCAAGAGGAGGCCCATGTTGTACTCAGGATAAATGGACAGGCCCTGCCTTCAGGGCAGCCCAGCCTCAAACACTCCTATCCTGCTCTCTCCCCCTGCTTGCTCATCTTGGCATTGAGGATTCAGTGTATGGAAGACATTTCCTCAGATTCCCTGCGGAATTATTTGTATTGAGCTCTCAAGGGCTCCACAGAAACATTTGGGCTGAAGGCAGACAGGAAGACCACACCAATGCCAGGATTCAGAGTGCAGAAGCCACACAGGGAATGTGGGGAGTGGAAGTCTGGGCGTGGCTTTCACAAGTCCCTAAATCGCAAAGCTCAGTACTGCTGCCAGGAAAATAAGAAAAATTTAACCAAATAACAGCTTTTGCTTTCAAACTTCAGTCTCTCCCTACGTTTCCATCTTTTCCTAAGCTTTCGGTGTAAAGGATGTCTACCTCTGCTAGGATTTACCCCTCCCAATCCCATGGGCAACATGTACCTATAAAAGGGTCTACTTTGAGGAGACAGACCTAGAGCCTCCTGATTGGTTCACAGCTCCCAGCCTGAAGAAAGAGACCAAAGAGTTAAAGCATCCCTTACGATTTCTGCAGTTCCAATAACCGGCGGCGCCGCTCACTCTGCTCCAAGGAACTGTGCTTGGACTTGTACTGGGACAGGCGGGGGTGTGGGGCAGCTGTGCTGTTCAGATCTTGAGACACAGAAAAGCTACTAGCCAGGGCTTGACTCAGCTCTTCCATCTTCCCTACAAAGGAAAACATAAGAAAACAGTTCATTGATTTCATATCACCTCCTGTGTACAGGCAGTTATGATGTAACATGATGGCTACATTCCTAACAAAAACTCACTTAATCCAAAATCACAACTGTTTCTATGGGGAAAAAGGAAGTTAAAGGTAAATGAGTTATATATGAGCAACAGCATTATTTCCTGCAGATATTTTAATAATGATCATCTTAAGAGCTCTCAGTGAACAGATATAAATGTACACATCGAACACTAAGCAAGTTCACCCTGTGACTGAATCTAACTTTTGCTCTGTCATTCATTACCAGCAGCCCTGTCACTAGTTCATTTTTACCATCATTAACATCTAGTGATGTGATCACGTGCCTAATTTTTTCCTGAATAGTTCTAAATAGCCATTACTCAATAATATAACTTATTTCTTTAATGCATACATTTTATTTATTTAATTTTTTAAAGGGTTTTATTTATTTATTTGTTAGAGAGAAAGAGAGAGAGAGTGAGCACAAGCAGAGGGAGAGGCAGGCAGAGGGAGAAGCAGGCTCCCCACGGACCAAGGAGCCTACTGCGGGACTCGATCCCAAGACCCTGGGATCATGACCTGAGCCAAAGGCAGACACCTAACTGACTGAGCCACCCAGGCATCCTTTATTTTCTTTTTTTTTTTTAAGATTTTATTTATTTATTTGTTAGAGAAGGAGAGAGAGAGAGTACAAGCTGAGGGAGGGGCTGGCAGAGGGAGAAACAGGCTCCTTATTTTATTTTATTTTTTAATTATTTTATTTATTTATTTATTATTTAAAAAAAAAGATTTTATTTATTTATTTGACAGAGTGAGACACAGCGAGAGAGAGAACCCAGGCAGGGGGAGTGGGAGAGGGAGAAGCAGGCTTCCCACGGAGTAGGGAGCCTGATGCGGGGCTCGATCCCAGGACCCTGAGATCATGACCTGAGCCGAAGGCAGACGCTTAACAACTGAGCCACTCAGGCGCCCCTTAATTATTTTTTTATTAAAGATTTTATTTATTTATTTGAGAGAGAGAGAATGAGAGATAGAGAGTACGAGAGGGAAGAGGGTCAGAGGGAGAAGCAGACTCCCTGCTGAGCAGGGAGCCTGATGTGGGACTCGATCCCAGGACTCCAGGATCATGACCTGAGCCAAAGGTGGTCGCTTAACCAACTGAGCCACCCAGGCACCCCTCCTTATTTTATTTTTTAAAAGGTTTTATGTATGGGCGCCTGGGTGGCTCAGTCATTGGGCGTCTGCCTTCGGCTCGGGTCATGATCTCAGGGTCCTGGGATTGAGCCCCGCATCGGGCTCCTTGCTCTGCAGTGGGCCTGCTTCTCCCTCTCCCACTCCCCCTGCTTGTGTTCCCTCTCTCGCTGTGTCTCTCTCTGTCAAATAAATAAATAAAACCTTTAAAAAATAAATAAAGATTTTATGTACTTGAGAGAGAGAGAACACAAGTATGCGGAGTGGCAGGCAGAGAGAGAGAGCGAGAAGCAGGCTTCCTGCTGAGCAGGGACCCTAATATGGGGCTAGATCCCAGGACCCTAGGGTCATGACCTGAGCTGAAGGCAGACGCTCAACTGAGCCACCCAGGTGCCTGTATTTTATTTTTTAAAAAAACTCTGTACCTAATGTGGGGCTTGAACTCACAACCCTGAGAGCAAGAGTCACATGCTCCACCAGCTGAGCCGTCCAGGTGGCCCTGTAATATAACTTTCTGATGCAAATTTTATCCAATTGTTGTTTGACTCTCTAATAAAAGCCAACTTACAGTAAGAAAATAGCTGGTCCTGGGGCCCCAGAGCAAGACAGGGGGAGCCCAAAACCCAAACCTGGCAGTTGCTTTCTCATTTTATAGTTTGTTTTATTTTGTTTGGGGTGGACAAAAGGAAGGTTTCAGGGCTATCCATGCAGGACTCACTTGGAAAAGAGCTAGAATGTAGAAGGCTGCCTACCAGTTAACACCAAGGAGTGTGAAAGACTGACCTGTGGTACATTTGGGAAATGGAGTAGATTGGAGACAGAGTACCCAGGTGTGCCCTAAAGAATGAGAATGGAGAGAAAAAGGTGAATTCACACTTCACTCAGCCTCCTGTGAATGAAGGGAAGAAGTGGCATAGGAGCTTAGCTAAGGGTTAAAGGTGTGCCTCAGAGTGTAAGAAAGAGGAACGTATGGGGGAAATCCGACTGGCAAAGCCAGGCTGGCCTAACCCTTCAGGTCTAGAATAAACCAGAGGGCACCACCAAGGCTTAAACTCCACCTCAGGCAGGGTCCCCCTGCTTTGAGCACCAAAACCAACAGGTTCATTCCAGAGCCTCCATAGCTAAAAACAATTCTATGGGCCTCTCCTTGGCAATGAGTTACTTTCCATTGCACATTTGAAGTCAGATTTTCCCCCTAATTTGCAGCATTTTTTTTTAATTTGAAAGGAACTTTAAAAAAATTGTGGTTAAAACCCATGACATAAAATATGCCATCTTAACCATTTTTAAGTTACAGTTCAGTAGTTGCTGTGCAACCAATTTTCAGAACTCTTCTCATCTTGCAAAACTGAACCTCTATACCCATTAAAATGAAAGGAACTTTTTTTTCTTTTAAAGATTTTATTTATTTATTTGACAGAGAGAGAGATAGCGAGAGCAGGAACACAAGCAGGGGAAGTGGGAGAGGGAGAAGCAAGCTTCCCGCGGAGCAGGGAGTCCGAGGCGGGGCTCTATCCCAGGACCCTGGGACCATGACCTGAGCCGAAGGCAGACTCTTAACGACTGAGCCACCCAGGCGCCACAAAAGGAACTTTTTTTTTTTTAAACTTAAGATTGACATATTATCGGTATGGATTTGAGGCGAATCTTAACATATTTGTAACGCAACCAGGGTGGCCATTTGTGAGTGAGGCTGGGTGATGAGTACTTGGGATCCATAATGGTATGCTATTTCCCGTGTTTTACTGACTTTTGTATACGTCTAAACACTTCCAAAATACGCTCTTTAAAAAAAATTAATTATTTCTTCAGCTTATCAAAGTAATGCCCTCAAATAAAATACACTTATTAGGTCGTATCACGCTTTATCTCGGTGTGGCCTCCCGTTCTGCCAAGAATCACAAAATCATTAAACACGCCTTGGATACTGGGGCGGCCCTCTGTACCTTTACGGCTGTTCTTGGCTGGCTCCTGAGCTTTTAATCAATTCCTTGGATGGTCCTGCTTGCAAGGGTTCTGACCTTATCCTGGGTGGTCTCGTCCAGACCCACGCGCGTCCCCTGCCGCCTCTGCCGCCGCCTCCTCCCCCTCCCACCCCTCAGTCCGGGATCGAGGCCTCCACCGGGCTTCAGCCTCTGGCCTCTACCTGCTCCACTCGGTCGTCCTCCCCACCACAGCGCCGCATTACCGTTCTCTAGGGACGAGGTCCCGTAGGCCACTCATGATTCGCCCCTCCCCCACAAAGACTACCTGAGGGGTCCTGGCCCGATAGTCTGGATCAGAAAAGCCGGCTGGATCAGTGCTAGCCGGCCAGATGGAGTCACAGCCGGGCGCCGAGGAGCAATTCGGGAGCCAGCAGGGCCCAGGCTCGAACCCAGGACTCACCGGCGGAGATGACAGTTCCAGGAGCCGCGGCCGCTGCTGCCGGGGGCCGACCAATCAGTGGCCCAGGGAGAGCCGGGCCCGCCCCCTGGGCCGCAGCCGCGCAGCCAGGCCCACCCGCCACGCGCCCGGAGTTTCCGGTTCCGCCCACCGTCGTGAATGCCGGTAGCGCAGTCGCTGTCCGGTAGTTCGCGGGCCGTTATTTCCGCCTTCAAGGGCTGGCGTTTTATCCGTCGGTCGGAACAGGGGTCCTGGCTCTTGTGATGCACGTCCGGAACCATTCCTGCAAGGTGACTTGGCCTCACCGAGGCTTCATTCCTGAGCACAAGCTCCTCCGGGCTCCTTTTGCCAGTGGGAGGAACCCCGAAATCGGGGCCGAGCATTCAAAGCCCTCCGGGCCCCGGGTCCTGAAGCTTGCGCCAGATCCACCCGGGTTTTAGGGGTACACCAGCCGTCTGCTCCCTCTCCTGTGCTTGTGCTTTTTGTACGGACAGTGCCAGTTACCTGAATGACAACCCCTCTCCATCGACTCGTCGCACCCCTAAGTCTCAATTAGACATTCCCGCCGCATTCGCTCTGACTACACTGGCGACATACCTCGATTACAGCCCATTTGCTCCGTTTGGGAGTCTCTTTCTTACTCGGCTGTGGGCTTGGCAATGGCGGGGACCTGGCTTGATTCCTGCTTATGTAGGCAGCGTCCAGCACAAAACATGGCACTCAGTAGAGCTTGGTAAAGAAATGACTGAATAACTGCAAGGGGTCGAGGGGAAGCAGCCGAGATTTAGTTTGGAGAGCTAATCAAATTAGAGTGCAGCCTCTTCGACGGAGGGGCCTGATGAGATGCAAACTAAAAATATGACAGCCATTTATTGAATGCCAGACACTGCTTCACATGCATTATCTCCTTTAATCTTCAAATAACACAAGGAAGTAGACTGAAGCTCAGAGAGGGTAAGTACTTGGCCAAAGTCACACAGCTTTCAAGCCAAACATTTGAATTTGCTGAATGTTTGACTTAGAAATTGGATATTAGTATACTACAGAAAATACACAAAGCTGGCACATTTTGAGTCCAGGGAATGCCAAGATGTATACTTGCTGCATATTTTAAATACCTAACACCATCCATTTGGACTAAAAAGAACAGGAGATCCGACTGACACAGGGTAAAGGGTGTTTAGGGCCCTGGAAGACCCAATTTTTTGGACCTCAGAATTTATGTAGCCGAGTTCTGTCTTTCAATAGTTGGGCTGAGCAAAGCTGTGCACTAGGTTATTTATTTGGTGCATCCACAAATAACAGCTCATGTTTGCCTGGTTTATATGACGGACAAAGAAAAGGCCAGGGCCTGACTTCACTAGGGAACTTTGACATCAGGCTTTAAGTATTTTGTGTTCTGGATCCACCATTCTCTACTCATGACCATGGTGGTCATACCAAGTGGTCAGAACTGCACAGAAAAGAACAGAGGCCCTACACATTAAAGCAAAATAGACTGAGATTGACAAAGAGGTCCCCCAAATTCATGCACTGAGGTCCAGGGAAAAAGTTCATTCATACTCAGCTGAAAACTTCTCATATCACTGAACAAACTAAATGGCACTTGGTCCAGGGGCTCATTTGGAGCCAGTCTGTGTTCCAGAAGGGCCTGCTCTGCCTGGAACAGTGAGAGGTCCCCCAACTATCACCAGTGGCACCCCACCTTCACAATACTGGCCACAGACACATACACCTGTGTTTGAAGTCTTTAAATCAATTTGCTATTTAAAAAAACCCTAAATACATTTATTTAAAAGAGGTACGCCATAGCATTACCTTAAATCACTTCCCACTTTAACAAAGTATCTATAAAATATATACACAGTGAAAATAGTATAATGTTATAATCTAGCTAAATATCAGCATGTGCAGAAAACTGTGAAACTGAGGACTTTGTAAGAATCTGAGATTAGCAAGTGTTAGAGAAGTGATAAGGAGTAACACTAACAGAATTTTTCTCTTGTATAATCAGGAAAATTCAAAGAGAACGGAAGAGGGAAGTTCCCCTTTCTCCATGATTCAATGTTATTTAAGGTGGAATCTGTGCACCCCCTAAAATCATCTGGTAAGTGCCCACTGGTGGGAGAATCCCAACCTAAAAAAGAGGACCTCAAGAGCAGGAAGGTTGCCAGCCATTTCCAAAAGAAGAGGCTCTCAGGAGGACCCCCGAGTATCACTCTGTCATCGGTCAATTAACAGATATGTGTTTAATGTCTTCTGTTGGTTAGGTACTGAGCCAAGCACAGGAAATACCAAAATGACCAAGACTGACCTAGTCCCCACCCTCCAGGACCTTACAGCCTTGTTGTGTGGTAGAGAAAGCCAAGAGATAGGTGCTATAGGTGGGTGCAGACCAGTGTTAAGGAGCTCAGGTGGCTGGGTTGAGAGGGAGTGGGTGGGGCTGCTGGGGTCAGTATTCAGGGAACTCTTCTCAGGAGGTGACATTTGCGTCAAGACCTGAATAATGGAAAGGAGCCATCCCTGAGGACAGGGAGATTGAATGCATTTCTAGAGAGGCTTTGTGTGAGGAGGTGGACAGGAGGCATAGGAGGAAGGGGAGGCACTGGGGAGATGAGGTCACAGAGGCAGGTGGGATGCAGAAGCCTGTAGGCCATAGCCAGGAGTTTGGATTTTATCTGCATTGCAGATGGAGGTTTTTAAAGTTATGAGATAACGAAATTTGAGCTTGAAAGAGCTCATCCTGGCTACTCAATGGAGGACTGAAGTCCCCGTGGTGATCAGGAGGCCAGTGAGCGGGGCTTGCACTCAAGTTGTGGCAGGAGGGCTGCCTTTGGGATATATCCAGAAAAAAAACTGAGAGAGCTTACTGTTCTCAAAGTGGGGGAGGAGGTAGCAAGAGTTATACAGCCAAGACCTTCCCCTGAGGTTACTGAAACTGAAAGAGAATTGAAAAGGGAACAGCTTTCTCCCCATGTAATTTGATATGATTTAAGGCCTAGGCCCTGTACCATCTAAGCCATCTTGAGGACCAGTGCTTCTCACCGCCCACTTGGTGACCATGTAAGAGAGGCTTTCTTCAGCCAGTTGTGGGAGGAGGGAGACTCTGACATGAGAGGGTGGCAAAGTCATGTATTAACAGGTGTTGTGTGAGCCAGGGTGCAGAAACTGCAGGCACAGGAGACCCTAAAGCTCAGGGGGCCAAACCCCTTCTCCCCCACTCCCACAAGTTCCCTAAGGCCCAGCTCTGGGTGAGAGGAAGCATGTCAGAGTGGTTCAGGTCTTGTGTTCTGGAGCTGGATGGCATGAGTCCAAATCCAGACTCACCTACTGGCTGGCTCTGTGGCCTATGTGACTTATTTCACCTACATATGCCTCAGTTTCCTCCCCCATGTGGCTAATAATAGCACCTACCTCCCAAGATGGTTATAGTTAAGTGACATAATCCAGGTAAGGTGATTAGGATAGTACCTGGCACAGAGTAAATCCTCAAAAATCTTGTTTTGTTAGTACATAACTTCTTATTTTGTTTTTTTTTAAGATTTTATTTATTTATTCGACAGAGAGAGACACAGCGAGAGAGGGAACACAAGCAGGGGGAGTGGGAGAGGGAGAAGCAGGCTTCCCGCGGAGCAGGGAGCCTGATGCGGGGCTCGATCCCAGGACCCTGGGACCATGACGTGAGCTGAAGACAGACGCTTAACGACTGAGCTACCCAGGCGCCCCAGTACATAACTTCTTGTTATAAGATAACCTTTCCCTTCTGATTTACTTAATCATAAGTATGTCAATTTCTAATTAGGTGAGCCCAAGAGTCTCTTCCCTGTAGATAAAAGTGCTTGCCCAGGTCACAGTACAGTCAGAAGGTGATGGGCCATGATTTTAATCCAGGCCCTAGTGAGTCCAAAGTTCCTTATCTTTAGCCCATGAGACATTGCGTGCTGTGTATTTTAAGGGGGTCTTGTTTTGCTCCTGATTTTCAGCTGGTGACCTGAATGGGTGACTTGGTTCATCTCCACGTTGCCCTCTCACCTCCCAGGCTGGGAAGAGTCCCAGCCCTGGATGGTGGTGGTGGGGGGAAGATATCCCCTGGAAACTTCCCCAGGGCCAGACAGTGGGGGCCCATTCTCAGATTTGTCTTGAAGCTAGCACAGCTTTCAACTTGAGTCAGGACTGGGGATTACTGGGCCAGACAGAGCCTCTAATTTTTTCTCTGCCTCTTTTTAAATGTTGACTGCACTGTTTCATATCCTCTCCTCCAAATCAAAAACTTTCAGAGCAGAAACTAGGGGCCACCTGGTTCAGGCTCCTCCTATTACAGACAGGAGAGGGAGTGAGGTCCAGCCCGGGAGGATATGCCCCAAGTCGCGCTTTAAGTCATCAGCAGAGCCGGCCCCTGCTTCTCTTGCTTTCTGCCCATGCTTGCGTGCAGCCAGTCCAGCCTCTGCCCCCCTCAGCTGTTGGGAGATGATCTCACATTGTCCCAGTGCTTGCTGTATGCCAAGCACTGGACTAGGCACAAGCCTCGTGCTTCTCAAAATGTGACCAGCAGCACCTCAGGCCCACTCCAGACTTGAGTCAGAAACCTGGAGGGGATGGGCTATCTTGCTATAATAATATTATTTTTTAAAGATTTATTTGAGAGAGTGTGTGTGTGTGTGCACACATGTGCGTGAGGCGGGGCAGGGCTAGAGGGAGAGAAAGGGAGAGAGAGCGGGAGAGAATCTCAGACTCCCCACTGAGTGTGGAGCTCCACTCAGGGCTCCATCTCACAACCCTGAGATCATGACCTGAGCCGAAACCGAGTCTGACACTTAACCGACAGCGCCACCCAGGCGCCCCTACAATTTTTAATGGTTGTGTTTCCTCATAAGACTATCCAATAATTTAACCAGTCCACTTGGGACACATTTTCAATTTTTCCCTATTATTCTGTATTAGAAATACTGTGATGAAGATCCCTGTAGTTAATTTTCTGCAAAGACCAATAATTATGCTAAACTCTTGAACGTGACATTTCTATGTCAGAGGGTATATAAATGTATTTTTTTTTTAAGATTTTATCCATTTATTTGACAGAGAGAGAGACAGAGAGAGAGGGAACACAAGCAGGAGTGGGAGAGGGAGAAGCAGGCTCCTCAGCGAGCAAGGAGCCCGATGCAGGACTCGATCCTAGGACCCCGGGATCATGACCTGAGCCAAAGGCAGACGCTTAACGACTGAGCCACCCAGGCACCCCAATGTATTTTTTTTTTAAAGATTTTATTTATTTGAGAGAGAGAGAGAGCATGAACAGGAGGGGTTAGAGGGACAAGCAGACTCCCTGATGAGCAGAGAGCACGACACAGGGCTCCATCTCAGGATGCTGGAATCATGACCTGACTGAGCCATCCAGGTGCCCCATATATAATGTATGTTTTTAAGATTCTTTTATTTTTATTTTTATTTATTTGAGAGGGTGCACGGGGAGAGCACAGAGGGAGAGTGAGAGGGAGAAGCAGACTCCTGCTGAGCAGAGAGCCTGATGTGGGGCTCAATCCCAGGACACTGAGATCATGACCTGAGTGGAAGGCAGACACTCAAATGACTAAGCCATCCAGGCGCCCCTAAGGTTCTTGATACACATTGTAAAATTGCTCTGAGAGGTCGCACCAATTTTCTCTCCTGCCACTGTGTATATACATTTTCTTCGTTATTAGGCTTTTTTGTTGTTACATGTCTAGCTCCCTGACTTTCTTTTGTGGCCTGAGGAGGGAGGGGAAGGAGGAGCTAAGCTTTAAGGTTTTAACACATGCCGGGAGCTCCTCTAAGCACTTTGTAGGAATTAAACCATTTAATCCTTTTCTTAATTTTTAATGTCAGTACTATTATTACCCACCCCCATTTTTTTCACTTTTTAAAAATTGTGGGGGCACCTGGCCAGCTGTCAGTAGGGTGTGCGACTCTTGATCTCAGAGTTGTGAGTTTGAGCTCCATGCTAGGTGTAGAGATTACTTAAATCACTAAATAAAACTTAAAAAAAATTGTGATAAAATATGTGTAACAGGGGCGCCTGGGTGACTAAGTCATTGGGCGTCTGCCTTTGGCTCGGGTCGTGATCCCAGGGTCCTGGGATCGAGCCCCACATCGGGATCCCTGCTTGGCGGGAGGCCTGCTTCTCCCTCTCCCACTCCCCCTGCTGTGCTCCCTCTCTCGCTGTGTCTCTCTCTGTTAAATACATAAATAAAATCTTAAAAAAAAATATGTGTAACATAAAATTTGCAATTTTAGCTATTTAAAAAAATAATTTATTTTTAAGATTTTATCTATTTATTTGAGAGACAGAGAGCACGAGCACAAGCAGGGGGAGCAGGAGAGGGAGAGGGAGGAGCAGACTCTCCCCGGACAGGGAGCCCAACGTGGGACTTGATCCCAGGACTCTGGGATCATTACCTGAGCCAAAGGCAGATGCCCAGCCGACTGAGCCACCCAGGCACCCCCATTTTAGCCATTTTTAAGTGCACAACTCAGTGGTGTTAATTACATTTACAACATTGTACAACCATTACCATAATCTATTTCCAAAATTTTTTTCTCACCCCAAATGGAAATTCTGTACCTGTTGAGCAATAGTTCCCCATTCTTTTCCCCTACCCTGTATTACTACGTACTTGTAATATAGAAAATGGAGGCACATAAGAGGCTAAGAAAAATGGTCAATATTACACAGCTAGTTAAGCCTAGAAGTCCTGATTCAGAGCACATAGTCTGGTTCTAGAACTTGCCTTCTGAATCTTGCATAGGTTTTGTTTTTGTTTTTTAAGTTTTTAAAAGTTTTTTTTAAAGATTTTCAGAGTGCAGAGCGTTCACACAAGAGACAGCGAGAGTGAGTGGTAGGGGAGACAGAGGGAGAGAGAAGCAGACCCCCCACTGAGCAAGGAGCCAGATGTGGGGCTCGATCCCAGAATCATGACCTGAGCCAAAGGCTGTCACTTAACCGACTGAGCCACCGAGGCGCCCCAGTTTTTAAATAACTTTTGGTAAGTTGTTTCTTTCATACCTTACTCCCAAAGAAAAAAAGACTTTTCTAAGGAATCTTGGATTTACTCCCAAGTTCCTAAACCCAGTTTCCTTCAAGAGAACTTTGAAGTTGTATGTTTGGTCTGTCGATGCAGGCTCCAACTACTCCAAGGGGCCAATCTACCTGCCTTGCCCTGTGGGATCTGGGTAGGGGCCAGAGGTGGCTTTTAGAGCACCAACTTCTCCATGAAATCCCCAATCCTGGGAGCCCTGAGGACATTCCTCAAATGGGCAGAGAATGTGCCCAGCCACCAGAGCTGAGGAGTAGGATTTTCTCTCCTTCCACTTCTAAAGGAACAGCATTGAAAAGAACATGGCCTTTAGAGTCACATAAGCCTGGACTTGAACCTCAACCTTGGACAAAGTTCTTGTTTCAGTTATTTTCCAAACTGAAAAGACAGGGATAACACCACCTACCTTGCAGGGCTGTTGGGAAGAGCAAATGGCAGCCTAACACAGGTAGGGTCTCAGTGAGTGTTAAGCCTTGGAAGCTCAAAGCCTGCTCCTTGCTCAAACCTTTATATAGCATCTTGCTGGGGACCAATGCCATTACTCGGTGCTGCTTTTCTGCTGGCTTAGAAACTCAAATTCAGGGATTCTCTCTAGAGCCCTACATATCTCAAGGGCTGGCTGTGCCAATGCTGACAGTCTCTTAAAGGGAGCATGATACCAGCTCCTCCGCTTATTGGCTATGCAATCTTGGGCAGTTTGCTCCATCTCTGCCTCAGTTCCCTCATCTGAAGAGCAGAGAATAACTGGATTCCCCACTTCTTAGCATTGTTGGGAGGATTAAACAGATTAATGCATGTAATGCACTTACAACTGTGCCTGACACATAGTAGAGGCGTTTGCTATTACCATCCAGTGTCCCCTTCCCTTGTTTCTCTACCACATGCTGCCTTTCACCTGGGGTAATGGAGAAGGCACACTGTAAAAGCCAATCCATTGGTCTTGGCATCCTACTTTTTCTCTTTGTGTAAAAAAAGGTAGTCTCCCTCTTCTCCCAATTCCCTACCACGAACATGTTTCCAGGAACCTCCTGGGCCCCTTCCAGCCGCTAGATGGCCAAACTACAGGGTGATTATTTCCTTAGGCAAGCAAACAGCAAACACTTCAGCCCTCTAATATGGTATTTCCTGGGGCTGGAATGTCAACAGGAAGTCCTGTGGGGAAGAGCTCTGCCAAAACACTCATTCGGAGGAAGGGATTGGTAAACTGACTAATTTGCCCAGCCCTGTACAACATCCTGCAACCTCCACATGCCCCCCTGTGGCAGGCCTCACCCACAGGCAGGTCGCTCCTGACCCTATTCTTTTCTACTGGGTTCTTGGGCCAAGGAGCCCAGATGTGAACCTATATTAGAAAACCAGACAGACAAAAATTTGCACATACAAAGCAGCTGGACCATTTATTGGCATTAGGAAGTCTTCCTTTAGGCATGGGAGGGCAGCCACAGCACTACAGTCTCACCCATTTTATGAAAACTTGAGACCAAAATTCTCCATCGTCTGTACCTAGCGTAATCACAAAACCAGAGCAAGTATTCGAATTAAATAGACTGAACCAAACCATCCTGCTATAAGATAATAAAGGGAAAGCTAAGGGGAAGGGGTGGGGAGCAAAGTTCCTTCACACTACAATGTTTCAGGCACATAATCTAACAATTCCGTAGTGCAGCACAAAACTGCTTCCCAGTGTCTCTTAAATCAGTCATTTAATTATCCATAGTCCCAGGACCAACAAAAGTTCATGGAAAACGGCCGTACCCTTTGCGTGACCTGCGGCTGAGGGGCCAAGTTCTTAAGAACCAACGCCTGGCTGACACACTCTGGGGAGAGCGCCCTCTCAGAATCTCAAACACCAGGTCTCAGCTTTCGCATCTATGAAATACATCCGTGGCTGGGACGACCCGCTAGGCCTCCAGATCGAAGTCATCGCGCTCCTCATTGTACTCCAGCACGTGGCGCTTGATCTTGGACGAGTCAACCCAGGTGACGAAGTCCTCCATGCTGCGCGTGACAAGGAAGGCGGGGTCGGTGACCACGTCGGGGCCCACGCGCACGTGGCCCTGCTCCACGAAGGCCACGGCGGCCTGGAGGTGCTGCGCCATACGCAGCTTCAGGAGCACGGTGGGCAGTCGGCGGCGGCAGAAGGACGAGGCCGTGACGAAGTCGCAGAGCTCGAGCGAGCCGCGCGTGGGCACCAGGCCGAGAGCGTACAACTTGTTCAGCAATGCGGCCGAGGCGCGCACGCGAAACGGGTCGCGCTCGGGTAGATCGCGCAGGCGCCGCGCCAGCTCGCGCACGGCCCGGCTCAGCTGGTTGTAGCGCGTGTAGTCCTCCCGCCGCTGCAGCCGATAACGCCGCAACACGCGCAGCTCGTGCAGGTTGTGGTCAGTGACCTCCCAGTTCAGGAAATCCACCTGCTTCAGCAGCTTCTGCTCGTGGAACTTAAGCTTCCGCACCATGATGGTGGCTCCCGGGGCAGCAAAACCCCAGGCTAGGAGGGCGTACAAGCGGCTGGGCGACTTCCGCCTCCGAGCGCGAAGATCGGGCCGGGGAACCCTGGGCCAATGAGAGAAGGGCTCAGGGCCACGCCCTCGATTTCCATTGGTCAGGGTGGAACCACGCCCCACGTCTCGCGTTTCCTTTCGCGTTGGCTGGAGGAACCGGGAAGAAGTAGCGGAGAAAGGCTGGAGGTGGGGCGGCGGGCGGGGAGATGACACTGGGAGGTGTTTTTGTTTTAAATTTTCGCGAGGTCTTCAGTTACCAAAAGTATATCCCCTAGTGCGGTAGCCGTTTCCTCTCATTCAGACTTACGTCTTTTAGGGACTTCCAGGTGAGTCTGCTCAGAGAAGCTGAGGACAATCCTGGGGAAGACGGGTGACCGTCGTCCGTGCTTGTTTGATGGGGTTTACCGTGCTAATCTCTCGTCGGGTTCCTCCCACCTGGTGGGGAGCTTTCCGGAGCCAGCCGGCGGGGGGCTGACCGGGTAGTCCCGGTCGCTCGCTACCGCGAGGCCCTTCACCACGCGGGCGAGTGGTCCTTGTTTAGTGGGGCTGGACGCCGGCGAACCTATAAAACACTGATTTCCCGTCTGCTTCCTTACACGCACAGAATCGAGATCTACATGGGAGCCTCCTGGAAATCTGTATTGTTAGCAGGAATGCTAGGCGGTTCATAAAACCCAGCAAGTCTGAGAAATTTGGATATTAAATACGAAACTTAACTCCTTAGTTGAGCTCATATAAATTAGCCCGACTGGGTGGACTTCTGGTCAGCCAGTACTGAGTTTAATAAATTAAACGCTGTTAGGCTAGTTATATCTGTAAGTTATATAGACTAACCACTTTATTTGGCCAGGCCTTTGACGCCACCTAGCTTCTTCGCTGATCATTTTGCCTTATTTTTGTATGGTTTTCATTGTCCTTTTAAGTATAATACTTGATATGTGGAAAATAATATATGTAATATACGTAAGTTACAAAGTATAATGAATACTTATGAACCGAACAGCCAGTTTAAGAAAATGTCACCAGGACCATTTCATCTACTTACTCCAGCCACTCCTCCAGCCAGAGGTAATGGTATCTATTCTGAGTTTTGTGTTTATTTTTCCTTTTCGCTTAAAAAGAAAAAAATAGTTTTATCATTACACATGCATCTCTAAATGCATTGAGAACCTTCTCACTCAAAGTGGAGCCAGTGGACCAGCAAAGAGCTTGTTGGAAATGCAGTATTTTAGGCCCATTCCTGACCGACAGAATCAGAGTCTGCATTTAACAAGGTCCCCAGGTAATTTGTATACACACTGATTTTACAGATGTGGTTAAATGAAAGATTTTTAGATGGTGAGAATATTCTCAATTACCTGGGTGGGTCCCATGTTATCATAAGGGTCCTTATAAGTGAAAGAGGGAGGCAGAAGAGTCAGGAGATAGGA
The DNA here is from genome assembly GCF_037043125.1 of Eumetopias jubatus. Classification (NCBI taxonomy): domain Eukaryota; kingdom Metazoa; phylum Chordata; class Mammalia; order Carnivora; family Otariidae; genus Eumetopias; species Eumetopias jubatus. The sequence continues at coordinate 114,301,953 of NW_028274813.1, forward strand.
TGATTAAAGCAGAAGTCTGACGTGACAGCAGGCTTTGAAGATGAAAGGGATTCAAGAGCAGGGGACTGTGGGCAGCCTCTAGAAGCTGGAAAGGCAACGAAACAAATTTTTCCTTAGATCTTCCAGAAGAAACACAGCCCTGCTGACACTTTAATTTTAGGCCAGTGAGATCCAGTTTGGATTTCTGTAAAAGAATAAAACTGGGTTGCTTTAAGCCACCAAGGTTGCGGTAACTTGTAATAGCTGCAATAGAAAACTAATTCAGTTTGCTTTTTTTTCTTTTTTTCTAATTGATTTGAAGATGTTCTTTATGTATTATGGATACAAATATCTTTTGTATTTGTATTTGTAATTTCCTAAAGGAGGAAAGTTGGGTGCTTGGATGGGGAATGGATGCTCAACCAGTTATATATGGAACAAATATCTTCTCCCCGTTTGCACTGTATCCTCGCCCTTCATAGTCCCCCACCCTCACTCCCATCCGCAGCCCTTGCTCCACATGTCTGCAGTAGGACTCTTGGTTAACTTCCTTCTCCCCAGACAATAAACATAGTAAAAGCTAAACTACATGTGTTAGCAAGTGATAAGCATTATGAAACAAAACTGAGCAGGATATAGGAGAACTTGGGGTGAGGAAGGGCTGTAATTTTAAATAGGGCATGTCAGAGTAGGTCTTATTGAGAAGGTGATATTTTATAGGGATTTAGCCATATGGATATCTAGGGGAAGAGTATTTCAGGAAGAGGAGACAGTCTGCAAATGCCTTAAGACAGGAATGCGCCTGGCATTCCAGAAGAAGAGTAACAGCCATCCTCCAAGGAGCAGTGGGCTAGGAGGGGAGGAAAGAGGGTTCAGATGACAGGCTCATAGGCCTTAGAGTAAGTAAGGACTTTGGTTTTTATGTTTGTGAGATGAGGACACTGAATGGTTTTGAGCAGAGGATTGACAACTAACTTATGTTTCAAATGGATCACTCCGACCGCCATGTTGAGAACAGATTGTCAGGAGGCAAGGATGGAAACAGATCATTAGGAAGCTATTGCAGTGATCTGGGGGAGAAAGATGGTGGCTGGGACCAGGAGAGCAGTAGTGAGAATCTGATGTGAAAGGAATCCGAGGATGATGAGGAGAGTCAAGGACGGCTCCAGTTTTTCTCCTGAGCAAGTGAAAGAAACTACTCATCACTTGAGATGGGGAAGTCTGCCAAGTAGAACAGGTTTGGGGTGCAATACCTGATATTGTTTGGGACATGCTGGGTTGGAGGGGTCTGTTAGACATCCCAGGGGAGATGTCAAGGTGAAAGACTTTTTTTTTTTTTAAGATTTTATTTATTTATTTGTCAGAGAGAGAGCACAAGCAGGGGGAGCTGCAGGCAGAGGGAGAAGCAGGCTTCCCGCTGAGCAAGGAGCCCGATGCGGGACTCGATCCCAGGACCCCGAGATCATGACCTGAGCCGAAGGCAGACGCTCAACTGACTGAGCCACCCAGGTGTCCTAAGGTGAAAGACTTTTGAGTCTGGAATTCTAGAGAAAGGCCTAGGCTGGAGATTAAAAAATTGAGATGTTATTGGCAGATAGATGATGTATCAAGCTGTGAGCCTGGACAAGGTCATCAAAGGAGTGAATATGATAGAAAAGACAAGAGGACTGCTTTCTGTATTCACTCTAGTATTAAGAATTATTGGAGAGAGGAGGATGAACCAGTGAGGTAGAAGGGAAACCCGGAGAGTATGTATGGTCTCCCCAATGCAAGTGAAGAAAGTGTATCAACCCGGTCAAATGCTACAGAGAGTTGGAGTAAGAGGGGAGTAAGAGGGGAACTGAGAATAACCGTTAGATCATTGATGACTTTGACCTTGATAAGAATAGTTTCAGTGGAATCTGCCTGTGAAAGACTGGCTAGAGGGGTTTAAGAAGAGAAAGGGAGAAAAGAAATTGTAGGCAGCTAGTATAGATGGCTATTTTGAGGAATTTTGCTCATGCTTGCAGAGAAATGGGACAGTAGCTGGTGGGGGAAGTAGAGTGGAGAATCTATTTTTTAAAGATGTGGGTTGACTCTTTCTTCAATACCCACAGCTTGTTGGATGCCATTCCAGTCCATTCTACTTGCATAAACTCCCAGATTTACTTCTCCCTAGCCCGGTACCCTTGCACTATCTCAGGCTCTTGTCCTCTTGTGTGCATTGTTACAGTGTAGTCCAGTGTACCCACACTGCCACCAGGGGGGTCAGCCTGAAAACCACTGGCTGCAGTTCTCCCTTGCTGACTCTTTTCCTAAAGGAGGAAAGTTGGGTGCTTGGATGGGGAATGGATGCTATTTGTCGAGCATGAGTCGGGGTCCCAGCAGGAAAGAGAGAACACACTCCAGTTGGAATAATGTGAGGAGAATTGAATAAAGGGACTTTGTCTCAAAGGACTGGGCAGGGTGTAGGGAAACCACAAAGGTTAGTGCAGTTTTCTGAGACTAGCACCTTGCTGGCGGGGGGGGGGGGGTGCTGTGTTATCCCTAGGCTTGAAGAGGGTCACTGAAAGGGAGGGAATGGAAGATACCAGTACTGGATGGAAATCTCTGTGAGGCTCAAGAGAATTTTCCCCAAGAACCTGGAAATAGGGTGGCCCCTGAGAGTTAGAAAAACCCACCCAGAACAGATGTGGGAGTAAGTCTAAGATGCTTGGTCTATGACTGTGTCTGAGGTGTTTGGGAACCAACTAAAAGCGATAGGGTGGTGGCTGGACTAGGATCCTGCTTGGGTGAGCAGAAATCCCATCGATTTTATTAAGGGAGCCAATAAAGGTAAAATGTTTATCGCAGTGTGTGGTACTAATGAAGTGGTTGCTGTTGTTAGGCTCAGCTTGGAGAGAGGCTATGTGAACTGAAGAGAGATCCCAGAGAAGGGGTGTCCCAAAAGTAGCTGGAGGAAACATACTCCAGCTCTGGTTGTAGCAAGAGTAGGATGGCCCGAATCCTTAGAATCAAGGGCTGGCCCTGTTGTGGGCGACAAGATCTCAAGGCTTTTTGGCTGAAAGTCTTGTCACACCATCTCTTCCTATCATGGGGTTTCCAGGTTCTGAACTAACCTGATAACTGGGCTTCCTAAGGAGCAGCTCAGACTGCCTTGCGCTGTTGATGCAAAAATTTAGGTGTGCCTGACGAGTTTTATTTCTCTGTGCAATTTAATCCCTGGGCTGGTAACTACACTTACCACCGTAAGCATTCAGTAATGTATATAATTGTTGAATCACTATGTTGTACACCCAAAACTAATGTAATATTATACGTCAACTACAGTGACAAATAAAAATTAAAAAAAAAATAATACCTGGCCTTCTGGGGTTTGTATATAAACCTTTATTCAGGTCATATGCCAGCCCTGTATAGGGAATTGGAGCTACTCACTGCACCGATGAAATTGGGTTTTGGAGCTAGAGGCCTGCACCCTACACCCCTCAAAACATCAAAGGTGCCCACCTTTAGCAGATCTACTTTGGGCCAATTAGTCTGCAGCAAGTAGGAAGAGTCAGAATGAGGAAGGAAGTTCTAGCTAGAAGGGGTAGGCAAGGCTCCAGGGCATAGCCAGAAGAGGAGTCCCGCTAAAGTCTTGGTCCCACCTTAGGCCCCTCCTCCTCCTGGAAGCCTGCCTTGATCCTTGCTCCACCCATGGGATAGATAGGTGCCCTTCCATGCACATTTCATGGCCCTGGTGACACTGGGTAGGGAGTTACCGGTCTACTTCTGACATATCTGAGCTTCTGGAAGGTTAGGACAATGTCTTATTTATCTTTGTAGCCCAGGGGGCCTGATAACAAAATGATTACTCAGTTAATGTTTCCCTGATTGCATGATTGAATGAGTGAGACAGACACAGTATGATAGATGAATTAAGGACAAGATGGTGGACTATAAACCCAAGAGGGTACAACACCTACTGCCTGTTGTGATGTAATCCCCAGTGCCCGGCACAGTGCCTGGCAGTCGGTGCCCATAGTGTCCCGGATGGGCTGACCAAGGGTCAGATCCCCCTTGCCTGTTTGTGCAAGCCTACGCAGACCACCCCTCTCTCCTTGCCACTGACCGCAGGCCGATTAAAATCTAGTCCCCCAGGCGGCACCGGGTCGTGCCTAAGCTTTGTTCCCTGTTGCTACATATGTAGGGTCTTGTCTTTCCCTCTGAAGGAAGTGTCCCAGGGCAGGGGTGCTTCTGGCCCTGTCCGGCTAAGGTACCAGGACCTGCAGCGGCCAGTATCCCAGGCCTCACAGGCTTCTTTCCAGAGGGCGCTGCTGGCACTGGGGGCCCCCTCCGGAGAACAATCCCCAGGCTGCGCCACGGCCCAGTTTCATCCAGTCTCGCCGGAGTGGGGGTGGAGGGGTATGGGAATGGGAAGCGGCTGTCTGCGGCTCTCCCAGCACCCTTCTTAAACCCCCTGCCCCGGGTCTCGGCTCTGGCGCCCTCCTCACAAGCCCTCACTTTGCAAACTTTCGGAGTTTTCCTCCACTTGCGTCATGGGAAAGGCAGGAGGGTGACAGAAGCCAGGAGGCAAGGCGGTGGAGGCGCTCAAGCCCCTCGGGTAAGAGGTGTCTCCCCGCGAGGGCGGACGGGCGGGGGGTCCTGGAGGGTCCCGGTGCCTTCCCTCAAGCCCATCCGGGAGCGCCAGAAGGAAAGCGGCGAGGAGTAGGCGGGGGCCCGGGCTGCGGGGCCCCAGGCCTCGGGAGGGCGGAGCCGGGCAGTCCCTGCCCAGACAAGACGCACGGAAGTGCTGTGGAGTTTGCCCAATTCCCCAGCCTGGTTTTCCTCCCTCCCTCCCTCTCCCCACCCCTCACCTCCCCCTCGGCTCTTCCCTCCTTTCTCCGGACGCCACCTCCCGGAATCCCTTTTTTCTGTTGTTTTGGAGCTAGCTTCTCGCTGGCGGCGCGGAGGGGCTGCGAGTGCTGGACGAGGAGGCGGGCTGGGCGCACAGCCCGCCACCCACCGGCCGGACACCGTGGGGCCGAGCGGACGACTGACCGCCAGCCGGTCGGGCGCGCCATCTGCTCGCCGGAGCGCACTCTCCAAACTCCTGTTGAGTGTGTGCGTGCACGCCAGGGCTGGGGGTCTGTACGACCTGCGCGCCGGGACCGGGGACCGCGGGGGTTACCTTTGGATGGGGTCCTTGGACTCAGGTCAGGGTTAGCTTCAGGCTCAGAAACTGCTGAGGAGCTAGGCAAACAAAAGAGGCCACTCTGCTAGTGGCCAGAAGTCGCCAGAGCGCCTCGTCGCGCCCCCTCCTTCCCTAGGGTGGGGGCTGGCCACTCGGGAGGCGGGGAGAAGCCTCCTGAGCCGGCTGAGGGCTTGGGGGCCCGGGGGCTGGGGGCCGGGCCAGACCGGCTGGGCCGCCGGGGTCGACGGAGTTGGCGGCCTGTTGTGTAAGCCTCAGTCCTTGTTTTCCCCAGCCTGGCTGGCTGGGAAGCCGGACACATCCACCCTTGGCCTGGATTCAAGAGGCTGCTGCTTTTCTCCATGCCCCTCTTGGATTTTCTGGATATTTGAAAACCCACTGGCCCAGGAGGAGGAGGAAGGAGCAGATCTGCAGAGGAATGTGAGGGAAGCCAGAAGGAGCTGGGAGCCAGAGCTGCCTGGATTTCTGGAACGGTGGTTTCTGAGTGATTCTCTTCCATTTCAGAACATTGTTCCAGTGGAAAGTGTCAAACAAATTCTTGCTCTTTCAGAGCTGATTTCTCCAAGTCACTTGACTTTTCTTCTGGGAGGGGAAGGAAGGAGAGACTGCCCGTTCTGGGGCTGCCAGGGGAAGGGAGGCAGATTATGGACATGATCCCTCCCTGCTCACAGCAGTGTGCTGGAGACCTAATAATAATAGGGCAGTTAATGGGCCGCGGACATTGCTTTGAGTAGTGGGAGGCTGGATAGCATCTGTGGGTGCTGAGACCCCAGTTTAGGGGCTGAGAGACTTGAGTTGCTGTGACAGGCCTTGAGCTACTAGTGCATTCTCAGTTCTGGGCGGGACCCTGTCTCATCTCTCTCTACAACTGGCCCAGCCATGGCGCTGAAAGGCCGAGCCCTCTATGACTTCCGCAGCGAGAACAAGGAGGAGATCAGCATCCGTCAGGATGAGGACCTGGTCATCTTCAGTGAGACCTCGCTGGATGGCTGGCTGCAGGGCCAGAACAGCCGAGGTGAGACGGGGCTCTTCCCTGCCTCTTACGTGGAGATCATCCGGTCTGGTCCCAGCGCCAACCATGCCGACTACTCCAGCAGCGCAGGCTCTCTGGGCACCCAGGTGAGCTCGTATGACGTGGCCAGCCCTTCCAGGAGTGGTGGGGGCAGTGGCTTCCTCTCACCCCAGGGCAGCTTCGAGGAGGATGATGACGACGACTGGGATGACTGGGACGACGGATGCACAGTGGTGGAGGAGCCTCGGGCTGGTGGGCTGGGCACCAACGGGCACCCTCCTCTCAACCTCTCCTACCCTGGTGCCTACCCCAGCCAGCACATGGCCTTTCGGCCCAAGCCAGCCCTGGAGCGGCAGGACAGCCTGGCATCTGCCAAGCGTGGCAGTGTGGTGGGGCGCAACCTCAACCGTTTCTCGTGCTTTGTGCGCTCCGGAGTGGAGGCCTTTATCCTGGGTGATGTGCCCATGATGGCCAAGATCGCTGAGACGTACTCCATCGAAATGGGCCCTCGTGGCCCCCAGTGGAAGGCCAACCCCCACCCGTTTGCCTGTTCAGTGGAGGACCCCACCAAACAGACCAAATTCAAGGGCATCAAAAGCTACATCTCCTACAAGCTCACACCTACCCATGCTGGCTCGCCAGTCTACCGGCGCTACAAACACTTTGACTGGCTCTATAACCGCCTGCTGCACAAGTTCACTGTCATCTCGGTGCCCCACCTGCCAGAGAAGCAGGCCACAGGTCGCTTTGAGGAAGACTTTATTGAGAAGCGGAAGCGTCGGCTCATCCTCTGGATGGACCACATGACCAGCCACCCCGTGCTGTCCCAGTATGAGGGCTTCCAGCATTTCCTCAGCTGCCTGGATGACAAGCAGTGGAAGATGGGCAAACGCAGGGCAGAGAAGGATGAGATGGTGGGTGCCAGCTTCCTGCTCACCTTCCAGATCCCCACGGAGCACCAGGACCTGCAGGATGTGGAGGACCGTGTGGACACCTTCAAGGCCTTCAGCAAGAAGATGGACGACAGCGTCCTGCAGCTCAGCACCGTAGCGTCCGAGCTGGTGCGCAAGCATGTGGGAGGCTTCCGCAAGGAGTTCCAGAAGCTGGGCAATGCCTTCCAGGCCGTCAGTCATGCTTTCCAGATGGACCCCCCCTTTAGCTCCGAGGCCCTCAACAGTGCCATTTCTCACACGGGCCGTACCTATGAAGCTGTTGGTGAGATGTTCGCTGAGCAGCCCAAGAACGACCTCTTCCAGATGCTCGACACGCTGTCTCTCTACCAGGGCCTGCTCTCAAACTTCCCCGACATCATCCACCTGCAGAAAGGTAAGAGCCAGAGTGGGCAGGAGACCCCTGCTGAGTCTGCGCTCTGCTGGGCACTGGGGATCTGAGGATGGCCTAGGGGAATGGAGCAGGCCATCTAGTCTTTCTGTCTCATTCATTCATTCCACAGTGTGTCGAGCACCTGCTACGGGGCAGGTGCTAGTCTAGGTGCAGGGATATTATCGTAGACAGCTCTGGTCTCTGACCTCATGGAGCTCGCTGTTTACCTTGTGCTGTCCAATTGTTTGCTTGTGCATTCCTTTTTTTCTGTTTCTGTCTCATTTGCTCATCTACCCATTTTGTGCTGAGCCTAGGTATCAGGTATCAGGCTGATCAAGGTATCAGGCTGAGTCTGGGAACACGGAGATGACTGGGGCCCAGGCCTTGCCCTTGAGGAGTCCACAGGCTCGTGGGGGACAGGGACACAGATAACAAGAGCACAGAGCATGGCCTGTCTTCCCACTCCTCTCAAGCTCCACTCCCTGCCCCTGTGGCTTCAGAGCCTGTTCTTCCCACCACATACCCTATCTGTGAGCTCCCTGTCTGTGTGCGGGAGGCTCGCTGTCCCCATTTTGCAGATGAAGAAGCTGGTGTCCACAGAAGGCTGGTTGCACAGGGAGTCCGTGGCCCAGCTGAGACTGTCCCTGCCTCCTGCGCCTCCCCGAGGACACGTCCATGTTGGCCAGTTCCCAAGCCCAGCTGTGTTTTCAGTTCTCATGGCCCCCCTCCGTGGGGCAGGGACAGGCTGGGCCCCTGTCTGTTACTGTTGGGCCGTCAAGGAACTGCCAGGGAAGTGACTCATCCCAGGTCACCTAGGGGCACCCAGGCTGGTCCAGGGGAGCAACAGGGCTTCAGGGCACTACCCACATGGCCTATCCAACTCCCCCTTCCTGAACCTGGTTTCTCTTTCCTGAGCAGTGAGTCGGGCTGACCTGGCAGGTGGCTGAGTCCTGGGACAACAGGCAGGGCAGATGTCAGGAGAGAGGTGTGGTCCTCCCTGGGGCTGCTTGGTAACTCAGGAAGAACGTCTGCAGGGCGTGGGGCTGGCTCCCTGGCCCCCAGGCCCTGAGGTCAGGCCTGGCTTGGTGCAGAGTTTTCCTCTGGGTGGGGCCCCGAGGCAGACCTCTGGACTGAGCCTGGGGGACAGCAAACACCACCCTCTGCCTCAGTATCCCGGAGAGTCGAGAGTAAGCCAGCCCTGCTCTACTTTACCAGGAGATTGACTTCTAGAACTTCTCCATCTCCCAGGCTCCTTTCTCCCCTCACTTTCTCATTCTCCTTCCTTTCCCTGCCCTTTTTCCTCACCTTCACATTCCTGGCCTCCTTTCCTCTCCTTTCAGCAGCAGGAGACACGAGCCCTGGGTTCTCGTTTTGGCTGTGTCCCCACTTTGCTGGGTATTCCTGGGACGTGCCTCCTCCTCTCTGGACCTTAGTTTCCTGATCTAGAAAACAAGGGAGGGTCGAGCCACTGAGCTCTCAGGAGGGGAGACTCCTGGGGAGGATCTGGTCAAGAACAGAGTGATGCCTCAGAGTGGATCTCTGAGCTCTGGGGCAGGGATGTGGCAGAGGGGGCCGGCCAGGGCCCCGTGGGGCAGGTGTCTCCCTGGGCGGAAGTGGAGGCATGGTCACTGCTGCGCTCGGGCCTGGGAAAGCTGGTTCAACCAGCTCCTTGGCAAGCATGTTTCTGTGTGGGCAGTGGCTGCGGTCAGTCCCCCAGGGCAGAGCTGGGGGCAGGCAGGAAGGCAGCCCTTACCCAGCCAGGGCTGCCAGACTGCACTAAAGCAGGAAGAGGTGAAGCCACACTGGCCTTTCTGACTCCGGGGCAGGGACACAGAGCTGAGAGAGGCCATTTCTGAGTTTTTCTACTTGCTTTCAACCTTAGGCAGAGGCTCACCCACCTTCTCTCACCCTGAGGAGCCCTCCACAGTGGACCAACCCATTTGGGCCTACTCTTCCTCCTTCTGGACTGTGGTCGGGCAAGTTAGGGAGGGGGGCTTGGGATCTGGCTGAGACGGAATTGGGCAGGTTTGGGGGATGAGGGGGGGAGGAGGAGTTCCATGCTGGCCCTGTGGCTGGGACCCTTTTTCAGAGAAAGGAGCAGGAAAGTTGGGTCTCAGGTCTCCAGAATTCTGTCTGGTCCACCCAGACATCTGAAAGATGGGAAGCGTGTGGCAGAGGCCATGGAAGGAAGGAGACAGGAGGCTTAGGTGGGGTCAGGAGGCCAGGGTCTGGACAGATATTGCTTCTGAGATGACCGTGAGGGTGTTTTTCTCCCCTCAGTGTCCCCTTTAGTAAAATGGATCGTGGAATCTGCTTGGCACTGAGTTGAAGCCCACCAGTTCTGCGCCCTGGCCCAGCCCCTGGAGCGCAGTCCAGGGGTCTTCTAAGAGAAGAGGAACCATGTTACTAACCATCTAAACCCTGGGCAGTCTGGGGGTGAAGGGGGCCCCGGCCATAGTTACGCTGGGACAAGGGGAAATAGTACCTGTGCAGGGCCCCTCCCTGCGAGCCAGCCAGGGCAGGGAAGTTACTGTGGTCCCCTGCATTTTCCAGATGAGGCATAGCAAGGTGGGATGATACGCAGAGCAGGAATTGGGGCCCAGGGGTGTCACTGCACAGCCCAGGCTGTTTCCCCTGTGCCAGACAGATGGGGTGAAGGAGCTCCCCAAGGGATGGGTGCGTGGGTAGATGAGCCAGAGGGGGAAGGACGAGGGAGGCTGGGTACTCTAGTACCACTAACTCAGCTGCATGCTTGGTGGGCTGGAAGCAGGCCCAGGACTGCAGAGCGAACGTGGCCATGGGACTCAGGTTGGCCAAGGCAGCATGTCCCCTGCAGGACCTAGTGCTTGTCTGGGGGATGGGTGGGTCCAACCTCTGGGTTCCAGGCCGTCATCACCTGGCCGCTTCTAAACCCTCCCCTCCTAGGGTTCCGTAAACAAAGAGAAGCCTCTTGCTACCAGCTACCACCGATTGGTTCTTGCTGTGACTGAAAAGCAGTCTGCACACGGTTGCACGCAGTGTCCTGAGCTCTGACTCTGTCGGGTGCTAGCCTAAGTGCTTTGTACAGATGAGTTCAGTTAAACCTTAACTACGCTATAGGGCGGGCACAGCTACCCCATTTTTCAGATCTGGAAACTCAAAATCACTGTGCCACCGAGAACAGTTGTCAGCAGCATCAGACCTGGTCCAGCCTGTCCCGTTTGACAGCTGGGAGACCTCCAGCCCAGGCAAGAGCAGTGGCTTGCTGGAGGCGACACAGCTGGGACTAGAACTCAGACCTCCTGTCCCTGACCTGAGGGGGGTGAGTAATTACCTCGGAGAGGTGGGGGACAGGATGCATTGAGGCGGGAGCTTAAGGAGTATGCCTGGGACCCTGGGGCTCTGAAGCTTCCACCCCCTTTCCTGGTTCCTAGGATCCAGCCCATAGGACACCTGCCAGGGCAAGAGGCTCCCCTAGGTCCTGAGCTCTAGGGTTGAGTCCTACACAGAATGTAGTGGGGATGCTGGACGGGCCTGAACCCCCGACTCCCAGCCTGTCTCTGGGGTATGTTAGTGTTAGCTGGGCAGCCCCAGATCTGAGTCACAGGGTGGAGAGGTGACAGAGAGCAGGGTAGGACCTCCGCCTGCCCCCCCCCCCACAGTTTTTGTCCCCCGGCCCCGGCCCCCTCCCTGTCTGTGGATACCTAGCAATTTCAATAGATTCGTTTCTAGTACTTGGGCCTCTGTCTTCTCATCAATAAAAGGAGGCTTTCCTTCCTCGAAGGCCAGAAAAGCCCTGTGGAATACAGGTCCACCCTCACTGCACCCAGATTTTTTCAGGCAGCTGGAATCCAGGCTAGTTAGTATCTAGTCTTCAAGTAGGTTCCTTGTCTGTTATCTGGGTCCCCACACAGATGGGGTGACTTGGGTGACCTGGCATGGGCTCTCTGCAGGAGATGTGGTGTCCACCCCCCGCAGCCATGGAGGGGTACTGCTGGGCCCCCTTATATGGGGCACGAAGGAGGCTGGGAGCCCCTAGGCAAGTCCTCCCCAGCAGGGCCTCAGTTTCCTCTGTACAAGGTGGGGGGTGGGCAGCTGGCCTCTAGAATCTCTTTCGCTCTGAAGTGTCTTACTGGGTCCCCGTGCTGGGCCTTGGGCTGAGCCCTCTTCCGCTGCCCACACCGGGGCAGCTGGGATGGAATAGGAGGCAGGAGGCGGCTCAGGGAGGGTGGCAGAAAGACTGAGTGGGTTGGGAGCTGGTGACTGCGGAGTTCTTTCGAGTGCTGTGTGAGTGGCCCTGGAGATCTCCAAACTTCTGTCTGTCTGCCCCAGATGCCCCCGTTAGCCAGTTAGCCATGCACTTGCCCGCTTATACGGGTGCTGCTCCTTCTAAAGGCCTCTGTAGTTACTTCCAGCATGTAGAGCCTTGGGCCTGACGTAGAGTAAATGACCGAAAAAAGGATCTTGAATGCCTTGGACATCTTGAGTGAAGAGTCAAAAGAACACATCTTGGAGGCCCCCAGCGTGCTGTTGGTACGCATTGGATGCTTCTGAAGTGCCCGGGGGCGGGGGCGGGGGCGGGGGCGGGGGCGGGCGGGTGCTGTCCTGCATACTAAGCCTTCCTACACCCTTCCTCTGCTTCACACGGTGGATTCCCTGCAGCCCTGCGAGGGGTGAGGGCCAGGCACGGGCAAACTGCCTCCTCCTCCCGGCAACTGGCCCCACGGTGCACACGGTTCAAGTGCACAATTAGTCAAGTGCCTGTTAATTCAGAACTGAAATTCATTCACCAACTGCTTGCTGATTCATTCAGATTCTTCTAAATTGGGTCCCCTGCCCAGGTTTGTCCCCTGTCCCCCATCTGTCACCTGGTTATTACAGGGCCTCCTCTGGTCCCTCTAGGCTGGTGTGAGGAGGGGCAGGGCCCATTTGTGGGGAGACACACACAAAGGAAAATACCAGGTGGCCTTCGAGGTGCTGTTTTAGAGTCAATAGTGTGATGGGGGTGGGGAGCGCCCTGGAGAGGGGTCGGGAGGCATTGCACCTAGGGGCACTGCGGGAGGCTCTGGTGTGGAGGTGGTGCCTGAGCCTGATCAGGGGCCTTAAATTATGCAGAAAGATCTAGCAGGCAGAGAGATGTGGAGGTAGGAAAGAGCAGGGTGAGTTTGATGAACATGGGGTCAGTGTGGAATGGGTGCGGGGGCCAACTCCCAGAGGGCCTCCCGGCTAGGCCAACGGGTAGGGACCTTCGTGTGCAGGCAGAGGGGAGCTGGGAGAGGTCTGGAGCTTTGGGTGTCCATCTTGGCTGTTCTTCAGGTACTGTGGAGAACCTCTCAGACACTGGGCCCAAGGTGGGAGCCCCTTAAGGGCCTGTTGTAGTAGTTCAGTGAGGAACAGATTGAATCAGCTCAGCAGACATGTACCAAGCTCTCCTGGGGGCCAGGCCTGGCCCCGGGTGCTGGAGACATTGAGCTCACAGACCAGAGGGAGACAGGCAGAGTGAGCACAGGGTGGTAAGAACTGTGGCTGATGGAAGCCCTGGGAACTTTGGGAGGCACCTGATGCCGTGGGGGCGCAGGGAAGGCTTTCTGGAGGAGGTGATGTCCGAGTCGATTAGGAGCCAGTGTGAGAGGCGATCGATGCCTGTGTTGGGTAAGGACAGCCCTGTCCTGGAACTCAATACAGCCAGCAGCGTTGTAACAGGCTGGGTGCCGTGGGCTGCTGACAGTGCCCCAGGTTCGGAGGGAAGATGTGCCAATGGTGAGGGCTTGGGGGCGGTCCTGGGGGAGACACCCAGGTGGCTGTCCCTGAGGGGACTCGTGGAGGGCATAGGGAGCAAAGGGGGGAGACCAGAGCCCTAATTCCCTTGTCCTCCTCCACTGTGCCCGTGCCAGGCGCCTTCGCAAAGGTGAAGGAGAGCCAACGCATGAGTGACGAGGGCCGCATGGAGCAGGATGAGGCAGATGGCATTCGTAGGCGCTGCCGCGTGGTGGGCTTCGCCCTGCAGGCCGAAATGAACCACTTCCACCAGCGCCGCGAACTCGACTTCAAGCACATGATGCAGAACTACCTGCGCCAGCAGATCCTCTTCTACCAGCGGGTAGGCCAGCAGCTGGAGAAGACGCTGCGCATGTATGACAGCCTCTGATCATGTGTCCCCGGCCCCCACCCTGTGCCTGGGCCTGGTCGCTGCAGTGCGCTCTGCTCTCTAGACTTACCTGCACCAGTAGTGGCTGGGAGGGTTGGGGCGGGCTTTGGAGGAGTCATGGGTCCCCCTGGGGAAGACCCCCAGCTCTTAGAGGTAGGGGTACAGCAGGGGTGAGATTTGGGGTCAGGAATCTTCTAGGCCGAGGCCTGGGCTGTGGGTCAGTCGCTTGAGGTCAGGCCATGGTCTTAGCTTCCCCTAGAATCTACAGAGCTCGCTCACCTGGCCACCACCCCCATGTTCATTCAGTAGGCACCTGCTGTGGCCCCATGTCAGATGCTGGCTGGGTCCCAGGGCTGCGACATGCCTGCCCTCAGGGAGTCCCCAGTTGAGGTGGGGTCAGACACAGAAACAGACAAGGGCACCGGAGGGTGACTGATGGTAAATACGGGCTTCCTGGAAGCTTAAAGAAAGAACCACTCATTCTGCTGGTCAGGGAAGGCTCCACAGAATAGGTGACATTTGAGTAGTGTTTTGGAGAATGACAAGGACCTGCCAGACAGGAGATGGGGCCAGGGGTGGGGGGCACATTCAGAAGAGACAAATAGCATGGGCAAAGGTGAGAAGACGTGAAAACGCCCCATCTTCTCTCCCTTACTTTTCCCAAGTGATTTGGTGCCCCCTTGGTGGGGACTTCGGCCTGTGTGACAGAGGGGAGGGCTTTTCCTCCCATGTTCCCTGTCCCTGCCTCACCTTGTCCCCTCAGGAGGAGCTGCAGGCCAGCTCCCTCCTGACTCCCCTTCACCTGCTGAGCCTCCATTACCCCTTGGTTAGGGGACCATGCAGCATCTTTTCCCTGGGCTCGAGGTGCAGAGACAAGCCACTGACCCCAGGACCTTGGTGGCACCTTCCTGGAGAGGACACCCAGAAGTTACCAGATATTTGAATTCACCAGCAACGGCTCTTCACATTCTGAGCAGGCTCGGGCCCCAGTGCATCCCAGAATCCTTCCTATTGCACAGAGGGAAGGCCAAGGGGAAGAAAGATGGGGGTGGGCTTGCCCACTGCCCCAGAAGTCCTGGGCCCACATGCTCATGGCCAGCCTCACTGTGATGCCAGCCCCGGCTCCCTCCCCAGCCAGGTTGTGCTGTCTCCCACCCATGTTTACATCCTCAGGGGGGCTACTCCCTCTGCCTAGGCCAGGGTGTGGGCCAGTGGGTTGGGGGAACTGACAGGTGCCACTGCTGGCCTCCCCAGGAGGTCATGGCCACTCCTGGCTCCTGCTGCCTGAGTCTTTTTTCTTTCTTATTTTCTTGATAAACCTTTTGCAATGAAGACAACAAAGGCATGTTTTTTTTGTTTGTTTGTTTGGATCCCAAAGGGATTGAGGGTGGGGGAAGGATGAAACCCTAAGTGTCCCTGGGAGCTCTTAGACTGTGAGGTCATGGTGGGCACAAAACCTCTAAAGCTGGGGGGGGGACTGTGCTGATGGCAGGTGCTAGCTGGGAGCTAGAGGTGGACGTGGACCCCAGCTGGACACACATCCTTCCCAGACCTCACTCTCCCCATTTCTCAAATGGGTGGAGTCCTGCTGGGGTTCGGCTGTGCTGCTCAGTGATCTAGGGCTGAGCTTGCCTGAGTGAGGGAGAGGATGCCTGCTCCAGGACAGTCTAATTGATGGGGTTCTTCTCCCCAGAGAGGCATGCCCCAGCCTGGCCCCCAGGAAAGCCCTGGTCCAGGAGAGGTTGGGGGGGGGACTTGGAAACCGTGTCGTGCCCCAAGCAGTCCAGGGCACCCAGTCCTGTGGTGGCTTCTGTGTTGGGCACTGAGGAGAACTGCCCCCGCCCCCCCCAGCTGGGCCCTCAGCGGTGTCCCAATTAGGATGAGCAGGAATCAGTTTCCATGTGGGAAGGAGGGGTGCTAGTCAAACCACGGTTCTCTTTTGGGGCAAGGGGGACTTGGTGGGAGGATAGGGCTGGCAGGGTCTGGGCCTCGGGGGGCTTTGACCAGGCCGGGGCCCAGGGAGCTTATAGTAGTGAGAGGGGTAAGGAATGGTGGGTGCGGTGGGGAAGGGGCAGCAAAGGTTCCTCGTTCAGGGCAGAGCTTCCTCAGAGGAACTTCTGGAATGGGCCCCTGGCCCTGGGTCAAAATTAGCTCAGATTTGGGACTTTCTGTGGAATTTTCCCCTCCCTCCTCCCTGCCCTCCTTCCTTCATTTTCCAACCCACCCAAGGACCTTCCCTCCTTAACCTCTTCGCAGCTTTGACCTCCAGGCCGCCTTTGTAGATGGTACTCTTGAGCACAGTGGGGGAGGCTCCTTACTGACGTCAGTCTGGGGAGGGGTGGTGGAAACGCCTTTCTTAACCCACAGTGCCTGGAAAGTCCCCTGTTTATGCTTCCTGCCCTGGGAATAGTATTACTCTCTTGTGTCCCATCCTTAGCGTGAGGGAGGCGGTCTGACACTTTACTCAGGAGGGCTTGGACCTGGGAGAAGAGTCCAGAAGTGAAGTGTTGGGACGGGCCAGGTCTACTGTGGGCATCCTGAGATAGCTAGGCTGGGGCAGGCTTCTATGTAATGGGGAGTGAGGATGTCACAGCCATTCTCTCAGGTTTCTTTCTCTCTGTGGGTTGGGGTATTGGGGGGGGGTAGTTTGAGATCGGTCTGGGTTGACTGGAGCCCCTCAAAGGAGGGCCCTGGGGGACCAGTTGGGGGAGGCGTGGGAGCATCCTGGTGGTGGCAGGGCCTGCTGCCTGGCCTCAGTCACTTGCCAGGCAGATGTTCCAGACAGAGCTGGGCCCGGCTACCTCCAATACCCTCCCTCACTTTGCTGTGAGGGGGGTGGAAAACAAGTCCCCTCTTTCTGCCCTGGGCAGCTGTCAGGACCTGGGGGTGGGGGGGATCTGAATCTCTGATCCCCAGTCTTGGTCCAACCCACGAAAGGAGTCGGCTTTGTGGCCACATGTGGGGGTTGGGGATGGAGGCAGCCCTCAGATCCTGCATCTGTTGCCTCCCGGACACACAGGAGGACCATGAACCACCATGCCACAGCTCTGCCACGGCTGTGCCACTCCTGGAGGGGAGGCAGGCAGACGGGTGGCTCCAGAGCCCTCTCAGCACCTCTCCTCCATCCCGTGGCACCGCTGCGCTCTCATCCACACGTCCACGAAGTCACAGGTGGAGCTGCCCAAGCCCAAGCAGCCACAGCCACATGCAGCCACACACCCTGCCCACGGGGACATGGGCCAGCCCTGGCCGTCCGCACACAGATGCACAGTCACATGCTTGCACAGGGGCGCTTCCAGCCACGGCGCCAGCCACGGCACATGTTCACGGCCATGGCTGCACACGCATCATCTCTTCTCAGCACCGATCACATCGTGTCCCCACGCCTAGCCGTACTGCAGTCCTACCTGCACAGAGTGACACACTCAGACACATGGCCACAAGTCACACACGCTCAGAGCAAAGGTGTCACGTGTATCGCTGCTTCTAGATTGCACCCGCGCCACCTTGTGGGGGAGCCAGTGGCATCACCTGTCATCTGACACTGGCGCTGTCCAGATGGGGAACCCGAGGTCTGGTAAGGGGTGGCACCTGGTTGTGTCACCCGAGGGTGTTCAAGGGCTTGAGCCTAGCCCCGGGTAGCTCTGTGGCCAGTCCCCAGGGCCAGTCCCTCCTGCCTCATAGGCCCCTGGCTGAACCCACCCAACAAAGCGCCAGGCCTCTCCTATCTGTCCAGCCAGAGCTGAGCAGCGGCCTCAGTGTGCGTGTGAGCCGGGGCCGGGACGCAGTGGGCAGGGCCCAGGCCTGGGCGGGAGGAACATTCCTGCACCATCTCCTCCCCAAGCATGCGAGGACTGGGCCCGCCCTGCCTGCCTGCCCGCTGACTCAGGCCTCCAGGAGCCAAGCCCGCTTGTCCCCCACCCCCCCGACCTGCTTCCCTTCCAGTTCAGCTCCAGTAGGGCTCCGTGGGCTGGGGTAGGAGACGAGGAGCCCTGGCAAAAACCACGGAGAGAAATGAAAATTCACCTCCCCCAGACAGTGCTCAGCAGAGCTGATTGTGAAACCCAGTCCCAGGTTTCAGGATAGTTTAGCGCAAACCTTTTTTCCTTTGGTTTTGTTTTGTTAGTCAAACCCCAGTGCAGTCCGGGCTGTTGAAAAAGCAAGTCTCACATAGCTGTGACCTCCTTGGTCCTCACAGCAGCCCTGGTAGGCGGCGTTGTTCCATTTCACAGATGAAGGGACTGAGGCTTGGCTAGAGCGAGGATGGGCCCAACCTGGGATCGCACAGTGAGACCCAGGTGGAGCTGGACTCGAACCCAGTTCCTTGACGTCTTTCCTCAAAGTCTTGATTGACTCACTTAGGTCTGAAGGAAAGGGTTCTGGCAGAGCTCCACTCCAGAGGTGAAAGAACGGGAGGCTGGCAGACCCAACTGCTGAAATGTGAAGGGGCTGGCGGGTAGGGTGAGTCCCGCCAGCGCCCAGGGACGAAGAGGCTCACCACAGCCCTGCACAGTGGCCACGGCCTTGACCCAGGATCCCCCCTTACACATGAACGTGTGTGAGGAGCATCGCCTCATTTCTCTGCAACTGACCAGAATTTCTTTGTTGCATTCTCATTCCCTCACATGTAGAAAAGGAATCTCAAATCAATTTGGGGACCCCTCCTTTCAAAGATTTGGGGATGGCACATTGGAAGACGGTGGGCAGGCCTCTGGCACTTTGAATTTTAGAGGCTGAATCCCACACCCTATCACACACATGAAAATTTACCTGCCTTCCACATTAAAGGTCATTCATATACACCTGTTTCAGTTGGGTTCAGTTTATTACTTGGCAATGCCTTGTCTTACAGATGTTTATTTAAACTTTATTAATTTTGGTTTTGTCTTTTTCTTTTCTTTTTGAGTTCTACTTTTTTTTTTTTTCCTGCTAACGTTGTTGTGGGTTCTTGCAGACTCCTGGACCGTGGCGCTGGGCCTGTAGTGCCCACCGTGGTCCTAGGTTAGCATTGGATCCTCTGGTCATCTGCCCCGCCCCCCCTCCACCGCCCCGTCTTCCTACTACCTGCTCCTTTGATCCCCATCCTGAGGCCTCTGTGGGTCTGGCCTGTGGCCTGTTTTGAGCACTTAGGGCTCCCTCCCTCCCTTGTATACCTGTGGACCTCAAGGAACCTCAGGGGGTTGGCAAAAGTCCCTCCTGTGGCCTGTGGTCCCCTTCGGGGCTCCTGGTCAGCATTCCACAACTCCCCAGCACACACGCAAGCACAAGAAGCTCTGGGAGGCACTAGAGGTCCTATGCAACCCTTTGTCATCTGGGGTCTGGCTGCCACCGTGGGGCTCTACCTGGGAAGGGGCCAAGTCCCTGCTGCTCCTGGATCTCCCAACCTCAGGGCTTCTACCCTCCCCCAGTGCAGGCAGCACCACAGCAGATGTTGGCTGGCTAGTATTTCCCAACCACCCTGCGTGCAAGAGATTACCAGCATCATTTTACAGACCAGGAAGGGGGGCCCAGTGAGGGAGGTGCTAGAGTAGCCGAGCTGGTGTGAGATGGTACCCAGGTCTGGGTCACCTGTGCTGGGAGGCAAATCGTTGGTGCCTGAGGTAGGAGTTGGCCTCCTGGAGGCACCTGGAGCCTCCTCTTGGCTGACCTGGTCCCCCTTGCCGCTGTTTTGGCAGGAATGTAACAGGCAGGGGTAGTATGAAGCTCCGCTGGACAACCCTGCTGCCCCCGGATAGCCACAAGCCCCCTGTTCCCTCTCTCTCCACCACCCAGAGGCAGGGCCCTGGTATTGGCTGCAGTGGCTGAGCCCTATGCGAATCCTACCCTACATGGACTTGTTCTAGGGATGTTTCTTTGCTTCATGCTTCCATTTGTCTATTTATAACGGGAGTTCCAGATGGCTGTTAGGAGGATTACACGAGCAAAACGCATCAGCTGGACAGTGCCTGCACATAGCAAGGGTTCAGTAAGGGGTAGCTGGGATAACCAGCCTCTGAGCAGAGCCTTAGAGCAGCCCTAGAGAGAGGCTGGGCCAAGAATATTGTCACCCCACTTCATAAGTGAGAAAACTGAGCGAGCCCTGTAAGGCCACACAGTAGGTAGATGGCAGGGCTGCCACCTGCCTAGTGGAGACTAGGCCCCTGACCACCTCCAGACCTTGAGCCTTGCCCCATGTTGCCGCCATGTCTTCAGAGGGAGCAGACTCCTTGGGGCTTCCTGTCTGTCATAGTACTCATCAGCCCAGGGCAGGAAGTGTCCACTGGGCCATTCATTGGCTGTCACACACACCGTCACACACAGGGGAGCGGGGCCCAAGAGTTAAGAGATGCAGGCTCATGTCAGGCCTTCCCCGGGTAGACTCGAGGGGACCTCAGGCAAAGCCACTACTCAGTCTTGGTTTGTCACAGTTACACCTGGGCATGCGTTCACGAGTGTGGGCATGTCACTGCTTCTGTGTGCTGCAGCCCCAGGGCCACACAGGCTGGCAAGGCGGGGGGTGGGGGTGGGGGTGGCCCAAGTGCGCAGCGACTCACGCTGAATGGCTAGTGGGTGCTGGGCACCGGGCTCAGTGCCTCCCTTGAGTTACCTCGTTGTCTGAAACTGCCTGGAAGGTGAGAATGATTCCCAACGTGTCCCAGCGGACCGGGGCTCAGAGGCACGGTGTCACCTGTGCCAGGTCGTGCTGCTGTTTAGTGTATCCCACTGAGGCTGAGGTCTGTCCGGGCACAGAGCTGTGCCCTTCCCAGGCGGGCAGGCTGGGCAGGCCGGGGACAGCTGTCCTGCTGTGGAGTGAATGCACGCCTGCTGGGAATTGAGGGGAGCAGGGAGGCGGGCGGTGGGTGGCTGCATGCCTTCAAGGTAGCAGGTGGAAGGGCAGAGGGCTTGGCCCACAGAGAGCGCCGAGCAAATATTTGTCGACTGATCATTTTCTGTGGGGCCTCAGGCTGGAGTGTGGGAGCAGGACCTGGCCATGGAAGAGTGGGCTGGGCAGATGAAGGCAGGGTAAGGGTCCGGGGCAAGACTCAGGTATCTGGGAAGGAACTGGGTTGGGAGCCTCCTTACCTGAGGTGCCCACGTGGGGGGTGAGAGTGAGGCTTGGTGGGGAACGCTGGGACTGGGTTCTTGTGAGTGCCAAGGCTGAGCCGATGGGGGGGCTCTGGCCCTGGGGCTTCCGTGGGGGGGAGGGTGGGCAGGCGGAGGGGAATGGGGTGTGTGCCTGCGCCTGGCACCGGGGTGTGTGCGTCCACCCGTGTGGTCGCTGAGTACCTGTCAGTGTGTGCACCCGTGCTTGTGTGAGGGTCCCCTGCTGGCACTCTGCCTGTAGTCATTTGGCCACACATGCTTTCCCCTGTGCTCCCCAGCCTGGAAGAAGCAACACCTCTCACCCTGAAGCTCAGGCCCAGACACGCAGGCAGGCTTAGCTCCTCTCTTTCTTGCACACGCTACATCCATCCGTGAGCAAAGCCTTGTTAGCTCCTCAGAAGGGATCCCAAATCTGACCCGTGTCACCATCTCACTACCTGTCCCAAGCCACCACCTGCGTAGACAATTGCAGTAGCCTCCAAGCTGTTCTGCTTTCTCGTCTACTTCCTGATGGTCCAACCCGAGTCAGAGTGATCTCTTAAGGAGTCTGAGTGAGCTCTTAAGACCGTACTCTAGGGGTGCTGGGTGGCTCAGTCAGTTAAGTGGTTAAGTGTCTGCCTTCGACTTAGGTCATGATCTCAGAGTCCTGGGATCCAGCCCCACGTGTGGGGAGCCTGCTTCTCCCTCTGCCCCTCCCCCCAACTCATGCATGCACGCACACTTCTCTCTCTCAAATAAATAAACAGAATCTTAAAAAAAAAAAATCCACTCATATCTGACCTTTCAACATCTAGGGCTTCCTGCCATTCTGACTCCAGCTTCCAAGCTGCTCCCACAGCGCCCAGGGCTCCTTTCTGATGGCATCTTGGACCCCTGTCTTCTGGTCACAGAATTCCAGACCCACTGTGCTCTTGGCTGTTCCTCACATAAGCCCAGGATGCTTGTACCCCAGGGTCTTTGCATTTGCTGGCCCCCTCTGTTTGGAATGTTCTTCCTCTCAGATGTTTGTGTGGTTTGAACCTCAGTTAATTCAAGTCGTTGCTTAAAATGTTACCTCTTTGGAGAAGCCTTCTCTGATCATCTAAAGGGTCTTCCTAGTCCTAGTCTTCTGCCCCTTGCCCTGCCTTACTGTTCATTTTATTTATCAACTGCCAACTGTATACCTGTATGTCTCAAACGTATACAAAAAAGAGAAACTAATATAATAGATCCCCATGTGCCCCTACGTCAGCTTCAGCAATGATCACCCTGGGCCAATATCTTACTCCCCCACATCCCTTGCTTCCAGCGAACTCCAGACATTACACATTCTCATCTGCAAACAAATACTTCTACGTAAAAGTTAGACTTTAAATATATCTGTTTGTTAGAAGGCAGCCTTGGGGGGAGCTGGTGTTCGTCTTGCTGGCTGCCATAGCGCCAGTGTGTAGCGCAGTGCCCGGCTCGCGGCAGGCGACTTGGGTTGTCTGCAGGGCTGTGTCTCAGATCTCTGGGGAGGGTAGGTGTGTGGCTTGTGGTTTGTACAGGTCGGCTGCTGTCAGGGAGTGCATCTGCACACGCCTGTGTGCGCTGCCACGTGGGGCAGTCCTGTGAATATGTGTGCGTGTGCGTGTGCGTGTGTTGCTGCAGCAGCTGGTGGCTGAAAGCGGGCTTCCTCCTGACATTATCTCCCACATCCCTCAGAATCCAGGGACTTGCTCTGGGGAGTATCTCCCCCTTTCTCAGCAAGGCATGGCATGTGAAAGGGTGGGAAGGATGTATGCACCAGTCCCTGCTCATTCCTCTGGAGGGCTGGGTTTGAGGCCAGGGTGGCCCGGAGAGCCACTCCTTGTCCTTCTCTGGCTAGTAGGAGGCTGTGCCATCCCAGGTGGTGGGGCAGACAGCCTCCTCCCTCCCTGGGCTGGGCTGGCATCAGCTGGGTGGGGGGTGGCTAGCTATGTAGGAGGGGTGGTGGTATTCCAACCTGGCTGACTCCTAAGGCTCCCAGGGTGACCCCTGGGAAGTTGGGCAGCGAGGTCACGCAAACTGGTGGGGGGGGGCACCTGGGTGCAGAGTTCTGGCCCAGGGCCCCAGCAGTCCCCTGCTCCCCACCCCAGTTCTACATCTTAAAGTGTCAGCCCTGGCAGGAGGGCAGTGGGAAAGAACAAGCTTCCAGCCCAGCACCAGCTTGACTCCGGGGGGGGCTACTCCCTATCAGACTGGGAGTTCCACAGGAGCTTCTCTCAGCCTGATCCCCAGAGCCCCTGTCTGCTCCGGGGCTGGTCTTCTCGGCCACCTGGCTCCACATCATCTGGCCCCTGTCCTCGTGTTCTGCTTTAAGCTTGGCACTCTGTCCCTCGGGCATAGCCCAGGCTCCCCTCTCCGGGAAGCCCCTGTGTTCTGGCCTTCCCTGGGCCCACCCTCCCTCCTACCCTGCCCTCCTCCACCGGCCAGGCAGGTTCAGGTGCAACTCTTCCCTCTTGGGTCCCTGGGGTCAAGCCTCCTCCGAGGTCTTCTGGATCAATGGGGTGGGAGGTCAGCATGGCTGCCAGCTTCTAGGCAGAACTTGACCCCTTCTGCACACCTCACTCTCCCTGCCTTGATGTCCCTCTTCTCCAAATGGGGGAATTTCCAAATGCTCCAGGACTGAGCATTTGTTTAGCACTTACTCTGAGCCAGGCACTGTGATGGTTGTAATAAATTATAGTAATAACAATAATGTCAATTTGACCATTTGTTAAGCTTCTACAATATGCCAGAGCCATATGCTAGGCGATTCAGTAATAACCACCATCATAACAGCACTAATGATAATAGTCAATGTTTATTGAGCATTTCCTATGTGCCTGGTGCTGTTCTAAGAGCTTTACCACACTTGGAAAAGCAGCCTTGGTCAGTTGCACTGCTTCGAGAGGTTCTAATTCAGGCAGGGGGTGGGGCTTCTGGCTAATCACGTACCATTCCTGGCAGTAGGAACTGGAAACTGGGCAGAAATGAAGACAGGAGGCAGGGCTGTAGGCAGAAAGCAGGTTGCTACCTCTCCCAGGCCTGGGTCCGTACTTGCTAGGGTCAAACATCCCATCCACAGGTGGGTGGACTTGTACAAGTTCATTGGGCAGGCACAATCACCATCACTGCCCTTCCGCCTTTAGTTCATGGCTTCTATCCCCAGCCTGAGCTTCTCAGGCAGCTCATGGGGCAGAGGGGCTGAATTCCCAGGGCCTGGAACCTTCTTGGGTCCACTGGTCCCACCCCAGTTGCCTAGTTCAGGAGCCACGCCCACAGGACAACCTTTTAGCAGGGCTGACTCAGGAGGAGCCCTTGTGCCCTGACTCACAGCCTTCCAGGAGAGCTCAGGCTCCGCCAGCCTCACCCACCTGCCTGCTTGCTCAACCAACAGCCCTTTAGAAAAGGCTCCACCTTCCCCAACAAGACCCAGCAGGATTCTCTCTGATGCTCTCTGGTGCTTGGACGTCTCTGCCCTGGCCAGCATGTCCAGCATCCCTGGTTCACCCACACTTGCCCTGATGCCTCTCTAGGTGCTGGGAATCCCACTGTTGAAAGATGCATCTTTGGCATCTGGAAGGGTTTTGAGCCTCAGGAGGTAGGCTGGGACTCTGAGACCTGAACTGAATGCAGGGTCCTCTGGGTCAGGTAAAGGTGGGGGTACCCTTGGCTGGTCTCTGAAGGTTGGGATCAGGTGAGTGCTACAGTGGTTAGAACAGCGGGCACAGTGGCCAGTGGCTCCTGGAGCTCTGAGGAGGACCTGTAGCGACAGGGGAAGGTGAGTGTAAGGCGGTTCTGGGTTGTTTCCTCCTGTCCCATTTAATCAGCTTGATTCCATCGGTGGTAGGCTCCCACATATCATTTGGTCCAAGTGTTCTGCCCATGTGCTTCTGAGCAGCTAGACCCCAGGTATCTATCTGGTAGGAGGGAGCCGCTGGTGAGTATGGAGGAAGAAGTGAGTGCTCAAGAGTCTGGCAGGGACAGATTAAACCTGCTCCTTAGAAACTTAGGACCTGGGGCCAGGTCTGCCTGGGCTCTGGAAGGGGTCTGGGCGCCAGAGCAGTGGTTGGGAGCCCTGCTAGCACTCCTAGGGATGAGGGAAGCCAGGGGAACCAGATGGGAAGTCAGGATACGGGGTCTGGGTGGGATCATGGTTAGAGACCTTTTGGACGGTGGGAAAGGAGGGGCTATATGCTGGCAATAGATGTTTACCGAGCATCAGCTATGTACCTAGCCCCGGGCCCGGCTGGACATTGCCCCCGATGGGCACACAGCCTTGACCTATGTTTACTGCAAGGACAGAGGGCTGGGGGCCTCAGCAGCCTGGGAGGGGAGGGGAGGGGAGGGGAGCTGGGGGCCCCAAAGGCACGCACAGCACCAAGACAGCACACTGGCTGGGGGGCCACAGCATTTGTTCTGGGGGCCAGAAGGGACAGGTAGTGGTCCAGCCTCCCTTGCTCCCCACCCCTGCAGGACAGGACAGAGTGCTGTGGGAGGCCCATGCCCTCCTTCTTGACCGGGCCCGCGCAGTGGCCTGACAGGTAGCTTCTTTGTCCTTCCTCTGCTGCCTGCTGATGCTCTACTGTGGGGGAGACCCAGTGCACTGACTGGGGGCCTTGGCCAGACCCCTCCTTCTGTCCCTCCCTCTGCAGGTGGAACCCGGACAGGTGGGGAGGGAGGGACTAGCTGGACTGCAGAAGGCAGGGTGGTAGGGGCCTGCTGCACTTTCCAGGGAACCTGTCTTTGGGAGGTGAGGGTGGAAGTGGGCTGCTTCTGCAGACTCTCCCCACTGGATCAGGCCTGGCTTCCAGCCGTGTCCTCCTCTGCTTCCCTCTCGTCCTCAGTGGAGGCCCCTGAGCAGGAATCCCCACAATAGAACCCTGTCCCCCCAAATCTGCAGGGGACATAGGGACTTCAGAAGAGTGTGGGGAAGAAGGATGGACAGCTTGAGTTGAAAGACAAAACTCTGGAACTGGATCATGGGGTCTGACTTCTTTCTAGCTCTGTCATTGACTTAGTATGATCTTGGCCTGGTCCCTGCCTCTCTCAGCTCTGTTTCTCCATTTGGTGGTGGAGGACCTAAGTCAAAGTGTCTTAAACTTTACTATTGGTCAAAATGCAGAGTCTGTTTCAGCTGATCTGGGGTGAGGCCTTAGAGTCCTCATTTTTTTTTCTTTGTTGAAGATTTTATTTTTAAGTAATCTCTCCACTCAACGTGGGGTTCGAACTCACAACCCTGAGATCAAGAGTCGCACGCTCGCTCTTCTGACTGAGCCAGCCAGGCGTCCCTGGAGTTCTTATTTCTAACAAGCTCCCACATGCTTCTGGTGCTCCCGGTCCATGGACTGCACTTTGAGCAACAAAGACTTAGCCCATGCAGCTTAGACCTTCAGGACCCAGGGTCACTTGAGCCCTCTGTGACCTCACAAGGCATCCAAAGGAAGCCTTGGGATTAGCTCTAGGCTTTGGGCTGACGGAGCTGGCAGTGCTCAGGTTGAGGGGCATGGGAGTTCCTTGAGCCCCCAGCTGAGGCTGTGTTTGGGTAGAAAAGTCCCTTCTTGGCCATAGGTCGATTTGACCAAGGGTTACTTTTGTCTTCAGGGGGTCTTAGGACATCTGCATTGTGAAGGAACACAGCACAACAACCCATCAGTTACCCTGGCGGCCCTCTGAGGAGGTGGCATTTTTTTTTTTTTTAAGAGAGCACGTGCGTAAGGAGGGGAGGGGCAAAGAGGCAGAGGGAGAGAGTATTTTAAGCAGGCTCCACACCCAGCACGGGGCTCAATCTTACCACCCTGAGATCATGACCTGAGCCAAAATCAAGAGTTGGACGCTTAACCGGCTGTGCCCCCCGGGCGCCCTGAGGAGCTGGTATCCTTAATGAGGACAGCAGCTATCATAAATAAGTACTGTACCTCACAACACTGAGAAGGGCAAGGTGACCACGAGGTAGCTGGGCATGCTCAGCTTTAGCAGCCGCATGCCTATCCCTTCCGTGGAAAGACGCCACACTCTCTCAGGAAAGAAGGAAGCAGGCAGAGCCAGCTGCCTTCCCACGCTGGGCTTCCCCTCAGCAGCCTGTTGACACGCCTTGGGTTAGGGCACACGTCATGGTGTGGTAGTTACTCACTGGCATGTCTGGGACTCTTCGGAAGGGCTGGGTGGATTCCTTTGGGCATCTCCCACAGCATTTTTGGCACAAAATGCCCTTGCCAATGCCCCACTAATCCTAGCGGTTTAGTGACAGGGATGGTGTTAACCCCGAGGGCACCTCGGGTAGGAGAGGGGCTGTGGAGAGAGGCCTCCAGCAGGTCTGGTTCCCATCCTGGCTCCATCCCTTTGCCAGGGCTTCCTCACCTGTTCTGGCAAGGAACGGGGGACCTAACCGGAGCACTCTGGGAGCTGCTGGAATACCTCCATTCCTTTAAGATCCTGAATCTTCAGGGCCCAGAAGAAGATGCCAGCATCCCTGGCAGTTCCCACCCACATCGGGAGAGGTGGAGTTGGGTGGGGGGGAGATCCATGTCTCGTGCTTCCTCTTGGGGGATGATGGTTCCAGCTCTGTGGGGTCCACAGCTGCCATAGCAGCTCCACTTGAAGGGCCAGCTCCTAGCATGAGGAGAGGGGATCAAGGGAGCCCCTTCTTTAGCATCTAAGAGGCTAAAGCATCTCGGGTGGTGGGCAGGACTTCCAAGCTGGGGACCCCAAGAACTGGGCCCTCTGGCCAGCCCCTTGTTCCCCACACCCTCTCCTGCTGTGGTTCCACTTCCTGGCTCTGCTGATGTCAGTTTGGGTCTCTGGATGGGCAGGGAGTCCTAGCCCTTGGCTCCACATGGCCAGCTCTGAGGACTGTGGGGGGCCCACGGGTGAGGAGTACTTAGCTCCGACCTTGTGTGTGCACCTGTATCTATGTGTGGGCGGGTGTATTACATAGGCAGGTGTGTGCTCTGTGTCTGAAGGTCTAAAGGTACACAGCTGTGTGCATAAGTGCAGTGTGTGTGTGTGTGTGTGTGTGTGTGTGTGTGTGTGTGTGAAGAAGAGGGTCAGGGTGCTGCCAGATATTCTTAAACTCTTGTGCACAGGTTGGCTTCTATCTCAGTGCCTGGGAGGAGCTAGCTTCTTAAGTAAGGGGATAGTGAGTTATTTTGCAAAGTGGATAGCAATCCCCTTAAGCCTTGGGTGCCTATCTGAAATCTGCAAGGGATTTGCATAAATTGGGGCCCCACATTTAGAATGGGTTCCAAGTTTGGCGTTCCAGTGGAAGATCCTTTCCCAGGTCCTCATGGCGCTGCGTGCACAATGCCCTGGGTGCTAGCCCACTGTCCAGCACGGGCTGAAAGGAGCTGGAGCAGCGTCAGCCTGTGCCGGCTCTCGGGGGGGGGGGGGGCAGGGCAGGCTGGGCTGAGTGAACAGAGAGGGTGTCGTCAGTCCTGGGTGGGGGCGGCGGGAAATAGGAGATGAGGCCAGATCCTGCCTGGCGGGTCTGTCTCGGCTTACACTCCAGGGAAACTGGTCGCCCTGGGTGGAGACTGGCGCCAGATATTAGGGCCCTGAGGACCCGGCCCCGAGCTCCAGGAAGAGGCAAGGCAGAGCCGTGGGGTGTGGTGTGGAGACACCCTTGGCAGGGCCCCTTGTATGAGGCTGGCCCGAGGGGTGCCAGAGAGACTAGGCTGTAGCAGGAAGCCAGGCCAGGATTTTGAGCTTCTGGTGTAGAGGGATCTCTATGGGGGTCCCCATCTATGGGCCCTGGCGACGGGCCTTGGGGGCAGGCTCTTCAGTGTGGCAAGAAGAGCTGGCTGGGCCTTGGGGTCTGGTCTGTTCTAATGCTGCCTGGCTGTGTGTGACTGGACAACACACTCTCTGATTCTCAGCCTGCCCCTGGTCCCTTGGGGGCCCTTTCAGCAGTGATATGCCAGGATTCCAGGTGACCTGCCCCAATCTTGTGAGTGGAGGAGGATCTGGGGGATGCCGGCATGGGAAGGGGCTGCTGAGAGGCGTCCTGGCAGGTACTCTAAGGGCAGCACAGTGGGGAGGAGGGAGTTTCCTCTCTTGCCCTAGTTCCTGGTTCAGATGTTACCGATATGGAGACACAGGGAAGAGGTGATTCTGCTCCCCAGACACCGGTCAGCTGTCAAAGGCTGGCTGGGGCCCTCCACCCCCAATCTAGCTGTGCTCAGGCCCCGGGGCTCTGACACCCCGGAGCTCCCACACCTCCCACGCTGCGTTTCCTCTGAGGACTTCAGCTTACTGCCAGGCAGTATCACCTGGGATCCAGAATCTGTCCTCATTGCCCATAACCTTCGAAAGGGAGAGGGGCAGAAGGTGGTGACTCCTTAGTAGCTCATAGAGGGTCTTATGGAGACCCTGTGTCTCAAATCCCTCTCTAGCCAGAGGACGGCCTTTCGGGACAGCTGGCTTTTCAGAATCCTTGCTGCTTACCCTGCCATCCCCTGAGGGGGAGCACCCTTTCTTGGTCTTCTTGTTGGGGGGTGGAGACCAGTAGAAATCTTCCTTGTGAAAATCTTCAGGGAGCCAAGGGAAGGCACCAGTGGTGGTCCTCTTGTCTCCCCCGAAGCACCAGGTCCCAGCCTTGGGATCCCTATGGCCCCCTGTCTCCTGACCTTTGCCACTCCAACCGCTTGAGAGGTAGGTGCAGAGGGACAAGGTTGTGGAGGCCAAAACTCAGGCTAAGAAATCTACGGCTGGGACACTGAACACATCTCCTGATTTCATTGTTTCTTTGAGCTCCTTGGAGGGGGCCTAGCCTATCTCTACTAACCCAAAGGGCTTTGGTCCCATCCCACAAAGACTGGCCCACCTGCCTACACAGGTGGGGGCAGAGAAGATTTGAAAGGCCCCTGGAGGTGGAAATTTAGGGTTCCTGTGGCCTTGTCCAGTGTGCAGGCTGGGGCCTGGTGGGACAGCCTGCCCCAGGGAGGTGCAGCCCGGTGTGGACAAGGGCCCAGTGCATGGTCAGACAAATAACACACAGCTGTCCAGAACCTCCACAGCACCATTTATCCAGGCCCCATGGAGTTGAGTGCCCCAGCTGCTCACCCCCCAGTCCTTGGGCGAGCACAGACATTGCAGCGGCCCCCGGCCTGAGACCCTGCCCACTCCGCAGGTGGATATTAGGCCTGGTCCGGGGCCACAGACCCATACTGCCTACATAACCTCAGCCTGTCAAGGTGGGGCTCTGGGTGTGAACTGGCCTCAGACCTTCCTCCATCCCACACTCTCAGGGGCTCCATCAGCCTGGGCTAGCTCGACACTGTGTTAAATAGCTTCCTTGCAATCCCCCTTAAATAAACCCATCCCCAGAGCAACCCACCCCATCTCGCACCCTGAATATATTATTCTACTGGCTTATGTCTCCTAGAGAGTGGAGGGGCTCCCTCCTCCTGCCCTCTACTCCAGGGAATACCATCTCCCTAAAAAACCAGGGGAAAAAGTTTTCCCATCAACTCTGGGGCAGAGACAAAGGGAGGCCTGGCTTGGAGTGGAAAAGCCAGGAATCCCTGTCTATCCCCCCGACCCTCTCCTCTCCTTGTCCTCTTAGCAGCCTGGGTCAGCTGTGACTCACCCAGGATCCAGAATCCTGACGTATCTAGGAGGTCGTTCTGGTTTTGACAGCCCAAACTAGCTCCAGGGCAGGGGGACTGACTCCAAGCCTGCCTCTGACCTTGGCCCGCCCCCTTGCAGTTCTCCAGGCATGGAGAAAGCTGGGGAGATTCCAGCTCTTGACTCTATTTGGTCCCGGACCCCTGGGACTTCCTCCCAGCACCCTCCACCGTAGATGTTCCCAGGTATCTCTGGCTCTGGGGATACTCAGACAGCGCCAGGGCATGGGAGCAATGGGGCCGGGGCCTGAGCAAGCCTGTCCCTGGCCTGATCAGCATCTGGGCCCAGGCCAGGCCTCACACCCAGTACTGGCCATTCTTGAGAGCAGGGTTGGGTGTCCGGCAGAACTGCAGCAGCTCTGGGTTAGGCTGGCCCCCCGGTGGGGGTCCCTGGCTGGGCACCGCTGTAAGCGGGATGGCTTGGCCCGGCTCTACCTTGCGGAAGGTCTCGGTGTCACCAGCTAGGCCATTGCGGGGCTTGGCAGTCAGGACCTGGACATCGTGCTTGCCTGTCTTGTTGCGTTTGTGGAGGTAGAAGAGCAGGGGCAGAATGAGTGCCAGGAGCAGGAGGACCAGGCACACGGGAATGATGATACTGAACATGTTGGCCTCCAGGAAGCCCAGGAAGCCCCCACTGGCCACGGTGGGCACGGGGCTGGAGGTGAACGGGCCTGGCTCCCCCGTGGGGGTGCTGCTCTCTGGTTTCCTTGCTTCTGTCTGAGCAGGCTCGGGGAGACTGAGCAGGGCCACGCTGTAGGGTCGGGCCTCATCATAAGGCTCAGTGTCAAAGTCCAGCGAGGCCACGGCAGGGGGGACACCCTGTGCCCAGAGCTCCAGAGTGAGACTGTCGCCCGTGGGGCCGGGGGACCGACCCTCTGGACTGCCTACCTCCAGCCCCAGCCTTCCATCCTCAAGGTCCTGCTGGGTGAATTGCTCCACAAGCTGGCTGTCCCTGGGCTCCGTCCTGGCCCGGGGCACGCGGACCACGCGGCCATGCCGGGGTCCCGCCAGGAGCCGGAAACGGGGCACACTACCCGTGCGGTTGGCCAGCTCGCCGGCATCTAGGACAGTGGAGTCCAGGCGCAGGGTGGCCCCCTGGGGCCACGGCCCACCCGCTCCCACGCGCAGCAGAGCCCTGACGGTGACGTTCACTGTGGCTGACGCGTTGGCACCTCGGGCCAGTGCCAGGATGCTGAAGTGGTCACGAGAGGAGGAGAAGTTGGTGAAGGTGAAGACCACCTCCCCCTGGTCTACCTGGAGCTGGCTGAAGGTGGCGGCGGGCTGCCCGGCCACTAGGAGCTGCCCGAACCGGGGCCCCCCCATGAGGTGGTAGGCAGCGTCCGGCTCGTCCCGGTCTGACACCACCCGCAGCTGCTGCCGGCTCAGTGAGGAGCGCCCCAGGGCCTGTGGCACCTCTAGGGGCGCACGCAGCTGCACCTCGATGGCCGACGGCAAGACGTCCACGGCCAGGGACACGGGCACGGGAGGGCTGGCCCCGTCGGATGCGCTCAGCTGCAAGATACCGGCCACGCTACTCCCGTTGGCCACGAAGGCCAGCCGCCCGGCGTCCACGTCGGCCTGCGTGAAGCGGGTCACGGGCCCTGGGCCGGCCCCTGCCAGGCTCAGGAAGCCGTTGAGGGGGGCACGCTGCACCTCGTACTCGATCTCCCCAGGCGCCGAGTCTGGGTCCACCACACTGAGCTGGGCCCGCGAGACGGGCGCGCGGGAGCCCCGGGTGAGCCGGAGTGGCACGGACGCCTGTGGCCGAGGTGGCCGCTCATTCACGTCCCGCACGGTGATGGCGAAGGCCTCTGAGGTTTGGGGTCCCGCCACGGAGGCCCCCGCTGGCCCCTGGAGGTGGGCACGGAATCGGAAGCCATCCTGCTGAGTGCCCCCGCCGCCGTGGGCATAGGCCAGCTGCCCTGCAGCCAGCTCGGACTGCAGGAAGTGGGGCCGGCCGGCGTGGAGGGGCTCCTCGGACACCAACAGCTGGCCCCGGGTGGGGAACTGTGTGATTTGGAAGAGTACGTCATGCTCTGGGCGCTGGGGTGACGGAATGCTGGCCAGGAGGTTGGAGGCATCGAGGGCGGCCGTGGTGATCTCGGCCCGCTGGCCTTCGGGGACCCAGAGACCTGGGGGTGGGATGTAGGCTATGAAGGTCCTGTCCACTGAAGATAGGCCTCAGAGCCTCAGACTAGGACCCCCACGACAAGGTTGCGCCTTTTCCCTCAGACCAAGTCCCCCGGGGTGGGGTTCAGGGTCCCCTGGAGGATGAGGATCACGTCTCCTCTCTGACCTCGAAGTGTCCCCATCTTCTCACCCTCCCTTAACTTCCCAGGTCCTGGGGACTGACATGGGCGCTGTTGACCCCGGCCTTGTGTCCCCTCGTCTCTGGACCCGCCCAGTGTCCCCCCAACTGTGCCAGCCCATCATGCGGTTCACCTTGGTTCCTCCAGAGGCGGCTGGGGCGCCGGGGACAGGCAGCCTCGAAAGACACAGCCACAACAAGAGTGGTAGCCACATCGGGGGCAGGGGGTGATGACAGCTGGAGCTGCAGGGCATCGTGGACCTCCCAGAAGGGCTCAGGAGGCATCGCGTGCTCATATAGAACATTCCCAGCATACACCTGTGGAGGCACCCCGTTTTGGGATGAGAGGCGGGTTGAGCCCGCGGTGCCCGGGAGCCCCTTCCAGGCTCCTTGACGAGCCCTCCGTGCCCAGCTTCACTCTCGACTCTCCTGGCTCTCCCCGGCCCACAGCTGTAACCTGTGCTCTCCCTCACCAGTGGGTCACATGGGCAGTCATGCGGCAGTGAGGAGACTGGCCCTGGAGCCCGATGCCTTATCTGGGCTCTGCCACCTCAGGCAAATCACCTCACGCCTCTGAGCCCCCAGGGAAAGCAGTATTCTATCGCTTCTGCCGACAGCTGGTCCTTCCACTTCCGCCCTGGGTCCCCGCCCCTCTTCCCCACTGAAGACACCAGTTTACCATCTTCCTTCTTTCTCCTATGGCAACAATTTCCCCCCAAAAGGGAACATTCCCATCATTACTCAACCATGTTATTCTCTCTTCCACGTCCATTTTTTTTCCTTTTAGAGATGTATTTATTTAGTTTTTGAGAGAGCAAGAGCCTGTGCGCATGCAGGGGAGAGGGGCAGAGAGAGAGACTCCAGCAAGCTCTGTGCTGAGCACAGAGCCCAATGCAGGGCTCGATCCCACGACCCTGAGATCACGACCCTGAGATCGCGACCTGAGCCGAAACTGACTCAGATGTTAACCGACCGCGCCCTCCAGGCACCCCCTTTCTTCCCTCTTAAAGAGAAGACTCATGACTTCACTTTTTCCACCAAATTTGTCACCCCTCTCCCCCATTTTGCTCTCCATTAGCAAAACTCCAAAAAGAATAGTCTATAATCTCCTGCATGCTGTCGTGAGTGCAGTCTACCCAGGCTTTTCCTCCTGTTCTCACCCAAGGGTGCCCACGGCGTCTGCATTGTTAGATCCAACGGTGGGTTCACGGGCCTCGTGTTACTCACCTGCTTGGCAGCATTGGACATAATTATGCATTGCTTCCTCTACCATCCGCTGGCTTCCAGCGTGTCCCACTCTCTTGTTTTCCTCCTGCCTCGTTAATTGCTCCTTCACAGACTCCGTGCTCCCCCCTCTTCTCTCCAACGCCTATAGCTTGGCCTTTAGAGTCTTCTCTATCTACAGGCACATCCCACGTGTCCTCCTAGGTCAGCTCTGCAGATGACCCCTTACTTCTGTCTCCATCCCAGACTGCTCTCTGCCGAACTCCAGACTCACATTTCCACTTGCTTTCTGGCAGCTCGGTGTGGATGTCTAAGGGCCGGCTCAAAGGTGGCCTGCAGCAGACCCACTCCTGACCTGCGCGCCTCTGCTAGTCCTCCCGCTTCACATGATGGCAGCTCTGTTCTTGCAGTGGCTCAGGCCCAAACCCCTGGAGTCATCCCTGACTCCTCCCTCTTTCCCATGCCATCACTTCTGGCCTGGATTATTGCCATAGCCTCCTGTGTCCCAGCTTTGGCCCCGATCCCTCCCCTACAGTTGTTCTTAACATCGAAGCCAGAGAGAGACTTTTAAAATGTAAGTAAGGTTACTGTCCTTCTTGCTCAGATAGTACAGTGTCTCCTCCTTTGACCACAAAGATCCCAGTCTGACCCCTTAGCCCTGTGACCTCGCCTCCTACCCACTGCCACCACACCTGCTGTTCTCCGGGGCTGTTTGCCTGGTAAACACCCGGGGATATTCCTCACTTCCATGAAGAAGTATGCTCCCTCCCCCTGCTAATCCAAATGTGTCCCCTTGGCTTATCTATTTCCTCTTCTCAGCAAAACAGGGCTTGCGCAATACCGAGATGGAACCCAGGGTCCCAGCGTGTGGGAGACTCTAGGACCGCAGGGTAGTGATGACCTGGAGAGCAGTGCCCCATCTAACAGGGGAGCCACCCATACGCTAAAGGGGGATCACCTCGGTTCTAAAGGGGGAGCAGAGCCTGGGTGAAAGGGGTGGCTACTCCTCAGCTGATTGCTGTAGGACGGAACAGAGCCTTTTAAAAAACTGGAAATCACAGGCGCCTGTGGCTTAGATGGTTAAGCGTCTGCCTTCAGCTCAGGTCATGATCCCAGGGTCCTGGGATCAAGCCCCATGTTGGGCTCCCCGATCAGCAGGGAGTCTGCTTCACCCTCTGCCCCTCCCCCCTACTTGCACTCACTCTTTCAAATGAATAAATAAAATCTTAAAAAAAAAAAAGAAACTGGAAATCAGGCTTGTGTGTGTGTGTGTGTGTGTGTGTGTATTTGTGAAATCCCCTAAAGGTTATATGTTGACCATTAATTTAAAAATATTAAATGCCTTGTGCAGACCAAATGAAACACATCTGTGGGCCAGACGCGGCCCGCAGGGACCGTGAGCTGCCACCTCTGGCCCGGGCTGAAGGGTGGCAGGAAGCAGAGACCCCCCAGGAGTGGGGTGGGAGGATGGATGCCTGCAGGAACTTCTGTGGATAAGAGGTGCCTGACTGGGGGTGAGGCAAATCACAGGCAAGGTGGGGAGGGGTCTCTGAGCTCTGGGAGCAAGCGGTGTCCTCTAGTGAGAGAAATTTTGGACTAGCAGTCAGATTTTGGTTTTGCCTCTTACTAGCTGTGTGCTCTGAATAGTCACCTGATCTCCGTAAGCCTCAGTTTCCTTGTCTGCAAAACGGGACACCTGATCCCTGCCCCACCCAACTCAGTATTGCAGGACAATGGTGCTGTCAAGACATGACCCAGTCCTGCCCTGCCCCTGTCCCAAAGCCAGGACAAAGTCTCTGCCACGAAGCCTCTTCCTAGCTTCCCAGGGTGGCACTGCCATCCTGGCCCCTGGTGGCCATTCACATTCATCCCACGTATTGCAGGGGTGTGGGGAAAGCACTGTGGGTTGGGGCGGGACCCGGAAGGCCTGGCCCTCTTCCCTCCCCCTTCCTGGGCATCTGATGACAGTGGCTCCCAGGGACTCAGGGTGTCCAGCTGCTGTAGCCGCCAGCCTGCTGAATCTCTTAGTGTGGGAAGGAGACCTGGGCAGAAGCCAGGACTTCATGAGAACAGAAAACCTGGGCCCGGGGGATGCCGACGTGAGACCTTTTGCCGTGTACCCCTTGTTAGGGCCACCTCTTTCGCTGATGCCTGAAAGCTCCCCACCTGCTCTACCTTTGGAGAGAGCCAAGGCTGCCAGGCACTCACAGTAAGTACCTCCTGCACTTGGAAGGGGTGTTGATTTTAGCGATGGCTGCCTGTCCCCCGCCCCCCGCCCCGGCACAGTTGGCACAGAGAGCCCTGTGCCCCCAGCAACCTAGCAGTATACCTCTTCTCATGGCTAAGAGTTCCAGTGTTTAACCGGTGGCCTCTGGCGTGCTCTGGACAGCTAGGCCCGGAAGAGAGATGGCAGCTTCACTCCCACTTCAACCTCTTCGGCTGCCTTCTGTCTACTCATCTGCTCCCAGGATCCGCTCAACTTCTTGCTGGCTTCTGACCTGAGCCCCGGGTTCACATCTCTCACAAGCCCAACAGCTGCCTTCGTGTCAAACTCCACCCCTGAACCAAGTACGGCCCCTTGCTAGCCACGGGAGTATTATAGTGTCCCTGACTCAGAGCACCCTCTCCAGCTCCTAAGGTCCAACTGCAGCTTCTGGAAGCCATGCCCCAGGACCCTATCCCTGCTCTGGGCCGGGATCTCTTGCATCCTCTGCCTACCGGACTGGTGGCTCCCGGAGGGCAAGGCAGGCACAGCCTGGGCCGTGGTGTGGCCAGGGAGTGTCTGCTACCCACGATGTGGGAGCGGTGCCAACGTCCACCACGTCCACCACGTCCACAGGCAGAGCGGGTCACCCGGGGCTGAATGGAGTCTACGTGGTGGCTATGGAGAGCTGGGCCCTTACCTCGGCTTGAGTGAAGCTCACCAGGGCCTCCCCAGTGCTGCCCTGCTGGGCACGGAACAGCCGGCCCAGCCGGGGGCCCTGCAGCACACGGTAGAGCAGGTGCCGGGGGTCGGTGCCTGCGCTGGAGCTGGCTCTCAGGCTCTGGCTGCTGAGCGGCTGGACTGACCCTGTGAGAGGCAGAGGGGCCTGTTGGCCTTGGACCGGGAGCCAGGGCGAGGTCTGCGACTGCTGGTGAAGCAGCGTGACCCTGGCGTGTCACCTGGCCTTCAAGGCATGCTGTGCTCTGCAGACCCACCTGGGCATACGGTCAGTGTCCGGCTGCCCTCCAGGGAGAGAAGCAGCTGCTTCTGGGCCGTCACGCGGAAGAAGTGTCCGGGGGAAGTGTGCTCCCCGTCGGAGAGGCTGAAGCGAAAGCCGCCGTCCAGGGCGCCTGTGGATGGGGGTGGAGTTGGGTCTCGCTGGCCCATGGTGGCTCCCCATCCTCAGGGCACCACACCTCTGAGTACCCACCTCTGTGTGAGAACAGCACGAGCCCGCCGTCTAGCTGGGCCTGGGTGAAGCTGTGGACCTCGGTGCCTGGCGCTGCCCGCAGCACCACCCGCCCATTGCTGGGCTGCTCGATGGTGTAGACCAGGTCCTCCGGTCCTGAGTCGCTGTCTGTGCCCCTAAGAGCCTCCGGAGGGAAGGGCACCGTGGCCCCCTCCCACATCTGGGGACACAGGCCTGTGAAGTTTCTGTCCCCACCACGCTCTCCCACCTTGCTCCTCCCTGGCCCCGAGGCCATCACCGTCACACTGCAGCTCAGGCCGGGGCCAGGCTGGGCTCCCCCTCACAAAGGGCCCTCCACCCCATTCACCTTCCCCTGTCACCCCAGGGCCCAGGCTCCCTTCTCTCTGCGCTAATCCTGCTTGTTCTCAGGGCCAGCCCATGTCCCCGACCTCAGGAAGCCCCTAGCTCTTAACCCTCACAAGTTCTCTCCCTTTAGAGAACCCCCCCACCCAGCCCTGACTGCCTATGCCGCTATCATTAAGTGGCTCTGTCTCACTGGCAGGGCGGGGGTCTCCCTTTAGACCCTCCATAGTGAGTCTGGGCATGGGCTGGGCATGCTCCGGGAATGGTGAGTTTGCCTCTCCCGGATGCTTATGAATGGGCTCCCCCTCCGGGTGAGGGAGGGCATGGGAAGCACAGAGGCTGGAGAGGCTGAGAGTTGGCCCCTGTCCCTTGGCACGGAAACAACATTGCCATGAGAGCTCAGGTGTTTTCAGTGTAGTCCCGAGGCCCAACCAGGTGGGGGAGGGGTGTGGGCAGCCCCTCCCCACGCTCAGAGCGAAGAGCAGCCCCCCTCGGCCTCCTGCCTGTCAGCAGGGTAGGATCCCATTTCTGGGATCCTGTTACGTGACTCTGGCTGGGTTAGCAGCTTGGGCAGCCTCGGGGAGGGGCTCCCATACGGGGAAAACCAAGCCCTCTGTGATTCCAGGGTACCTCCTCCCAGCCCCAGGCTACCCCCAGGTCTAGCTCTGGAGGGGGGGACCACCGCGTGGAGCGCCTGGCACAAACACGGTGGACAGCATCACCTGCTGGCCAAGATGCCACACAGCGCCACCTGCCTGTGGTTCCAGGGCAGCCCTTAGTCCGTACGCCCCCTGCTCTGCTGTCCTCCCCACCGCTGCACTGCTCCCTCAGGTACATCCTCTACCATTGAAGGTGTCCAGTGCCTCATATCACAGACAGCCCAAGTCACCTCTCTTCTGAATCCTTCCATGGCTCCTGTTGATCCTAGAAGCTGGCATCAAGGCCCTGCCCATCCACTATCTTGTGTGATCTTGGTCAAGCCATGCCCTTTCTGTTCCACCAGTAACTACCTCTGTGACCGTGGAGAAATGTTGTGACCTGCCTGGGCCTCAGCTTTGACCTCTGCTGAGTGAGGGTACTGCTGTTCTGCGGGATGTAAGGGGCAGGAGCTCGGGAAGCCAAGGTGTGGCCGTCACCTGCTGTGGGTGCAAGTGAGGAGTTTAACCACTCTCCACCTGGAGTCCACCTTTAAGGGCTTGAAAGAACTTTCTTCAAGAGTTCTGGTCCTGAGCCAGAGAAAAAGTCTCCTGCTGAGGGCGAGTCCAGGGAACAGCAGGGCCAAGGATGGCCATTCACAAGGCTGCCTACTGCACTTATAAGTGTTCAATAACAAAGTCTCATACCTGTGTCCTATTTTCAGTGCAATAACTCTTCTCTCTTCCCAACAACCTAGTGAGGCATGTGGCATGGTCCCCGTTTCAGAGAAGGAAACTCAGAGGCTCAGAGAGGGGAAGCTATGTGCTGGGCCTCTCTTTGGGAAGAGAGGTAGGAGGTGACCCCAGGCTGCTCTCACCTTCAGACCTGTGTTTGTGGTGAGGATGGGGGGTTGGTCATTGACGGGCAGGATGGTGACGGTGAAGGCCACAGGTTGGCTCTGGCGGTCCATCTCTGAGGCATTAGCCACCAGGATGAAGCTGTCTGTCAGCGTCTCACTCCCATCGTGCACATAGCGGATCAGCTGCTGTTCCACCTGCAGGCAGGCCCAAGGCTGAAGGTCAGGCCCCAGCAGGCCCGAGAGCTGCGTGAGTCTCAAGCCCAGCACCTTTCTTGCTCTGCCTTTGGGTTGGGGGAGGGGAGCCTGACTCCTTCAGAGCTTCAGTTCCTGCAGGTGGAAATGGGAACAGCCGTTTCTCCCAGAGTGAAGGACCGAAGGAGTCAGGGGGATGGGACAGTCATTTCCAGATGCCCAGAGAGGAGGGAGTGACGAAAGGGATCTAAAGCAGAGGACTTCCCTCCGTGGGAACGCCCTGCCTCCTCTCAGTGGTGGGCCCAGACAGGGAGTGCCCACGACACCCCCCCCCCCACCCCGCCGCCGCCCTGCGCCCAGAGCTGGGCTGCACGCCCAGGGCCTCCCTGGAGCTGTACCTCTTTCCAGGAGAAAGCGCTGAGGGTCCCGTCTCGGGGACCGTCCTCTCTCCGCAGGGCCCCGTGCTGGGGTGGCTCTTGCACCTGCAGCTCCAGGCCTGGCAGCGCAGGGAAGTAAGGCCCGGTGACGCGGAGCAGTGGAGGGGCCAGCGTGCGGGCCCCGCCCTCAGGGACGCTGAAGTTCTGCGTCTGCAGGGGGATGGCAGCAGGCAGCACCTCCAGCTCCACGTGGACACCCTCCAGGGGTGCACCCAGGCCTGAGGCCACATCCAGGGAGAAGGTGTCCCTCCATGCCTCCGGGTGGGAGTGCAGGTACAGGACCCTGCCGGCATCCACCGCCTCCTGAGAGAAGCTCTGCACCGGGTCCAAGCTGGGTGGCCCTGCCGCCGAGGCACCGTGGGACAGCATCACCAGGTAGCCGGCCCGCGGGGGCGTCTTCACCGAAAACACAATGTCCGCGGGTGCCACTGCCTCCTGGGCTGCCTGGTTAATGGGGGGGTCACAGAGGGAAGCTGTCGTGGTCCCTAGGTGGTCAGAACAGGCTCGGTCTCCCGGGGAGGGCCGCAAGACACCACTGCTTGCTTAGACGCACAGACGCGCACTCAGGCTCACACAGACACCACCCAGACATGCAGCTGGTCGGGGGCGGGGGGCTGCACGCTCGCGCCGTCCCCACCCCCAGTCACACGCCCCCAAACTCAGTGACACGGACGTGCAATATCAGCACACACTGACGTGTGGACACAAGACACACACGCACATCTCACACATAACACGCCCGCACACGCACATACACAGAGGCAGCCCCTGCCCCCGCTATTGCTACTCTTCACCACCAGATGGCGCGCCATCCTCCTGAGAGGCACAGGCGCCACACACTACAGGCATTATCGGGCCAGAAAACCCAGGTCCTGCCCAAGGGCCACTGGGGGCTCCCTCACCTGATGGGCCAGCTACAGAAGGCTACACGTCACCCCCAACTCACACTCCTGATCCGGTGCCTTTGCCTGGAATACTGTCTGTATTCCAGAATTCTGTTCTCTCTGGCCGGAATACTGTCCCCTCATTCCCTGCTGCTGAAACCCCAGACTCTTCAAAGCCTGGCTCAAATGCTGCCTCCTTCATGGCAAAGCCTTTCTGATGCCAGACATGTTTAGTCACAGTCTGCCCCCAAATCCAGACAGCCGGAAACCGCTCAGAAGGGCTCAGAAATCGGCAGTGTGGCAGAGAAGGCAAGGACTGGCCTGAGGTCACACAGTGGGTCAGTAGGCCTGCTGGAAGGCCTGTGGTTGCTCTGTGAAGTTCCTGGATGGTCAGCAGCTCTCTCCAGGTCCTGAGGCCTGGTCTGGGGTCTGGGAAAAGAGCTGAGGACACAGGAGCCTGGAGATCAAACAAGTGTGTCTCCAAGGCCTCCAGTCCTCAAAGTCTGTACCCATGAAAATCCCCCAGGGAACTTATTATTAGAAGGCAGATTCTCGGGCTCCACTTCAGAGATTCCATGGTCTGGGTGGGGCCCAGGAATCTGCACGGTCAGCCCAGCATGTGCGTGTGTGCACCTGACATGTGGAGGCACACATAACTCACAGGCAGACACACAAACTCCCCCAGAAACTCTCAGCCATGCCCCCGTGCACGTGTACAGGTGCATACCCAAGGCGCGGACATACACCCGACCTGGGAGTCACCTCAGGCTCATCCCCGAACATCCAAGCACACCTGGCATGAGGGCTCATCAGAAGGGTCCCCTTCATCTGGCCTAGCACCTCTGCCCGTCCCCTCGCCCTTTACCTCCAGCTGATCCTTTCTGATCTCAGCTGCCTCCCCCTGGAAGACGTAGATCTTCTTATGCCGGACCAGATGCAGTGGGGCCAGTGGCCCCTCTAGGGCAATGGTCACTTGCAGGGTGGCGTCTGTGTGCACAGGCCCTGCCTCCACGGAGAAGACCAGGGTGTCTCGAGGGCTGAGGCTGCCGCCGTGGCTATAGAGAATGGCCCCGTCCAGCAGGTCCTGTTGGGAGAAGGCCGTGGCTGGCTGGCCGGCCCGGAGCAGCTGCCCCCAGTGTGGACCGGCTGTGACATGGTAGCGGACCTCATCCCCACTGCGGATGTCGAGGTTGGTGTCCAAGTGGAGCACAGCGGTGTCGATGGTGCCCTGGCCTCCTTGAGGGACCACGAGGCTGGAGCCATTGGCCACGTGGAGGTAGGGCTCTGAGGCCTGCACCTCGAGCAGCGCGGTGGCCTGGTGCTGCCCATCAGACACCTGCAGCTGGATCCAGCCACGGTCGGCCCCCGAGTGCACAAACAGGACCCGCCTCTTCCTGAGGTCCTCCTGGGTGAAGCGGTAGATGGGCCGCGTTGGCTCCTCCGCGGCCACGATGCTGCCGAAGAGGAGGTCCTTGCGGGTCAGTACCAGCTGAGCGTCAGCAAAGCCGGAGTCAGCATCACTGAAGGCCACGTCGTCTGTCGTCAGCAGCCGCTGCCCAGCCCGGGCCACGTGGAAGACGCGGCTGATGGTCTGCACGGGAGCGTGGTCGTTTACGGGCTGGATGGCCACGCGGAAGACGCCCCGCACCTCCTCCCACGCCGTGCCACCACTGCCATCACTCTGGCGGGTCGCCACAAAGGGGATATCGTCTTCTGTGGTCTCGGAGTTGTCATGCTGGTAGACCAGCCGGCCCCGCAGCAGGTCCTCGTTGGTGAAGGATGTCACCGCGGTGGCCTTGTCTTGCGCCCCCCTCCAAACCAGCCTCCCATGGCGGGGCCGCTCCATGACCTCGTAGAGGTAGTTGGCACTGTTGAGACTCTTGACGAAGAGGTGCTCAGCAGAGAGGGTGCCCTCACCACCCTCGGGCACTGAGAGGAGGATGTTGGTGAGGACGGGAGCGTCCGGGTCACCACCAATGTGGATGGGGAAGGTGTAGAGTGGGGAGAAGTGCGGCGGGGCTGTGACACGGAAGCGGAAGGTGTCCTCGACTGTCTCTGAGGTGCGGGCCGTGGCCCCATAGGTCACCCAGCCGGCCTGCAGGTCATCCTGGGTGAAGCCCTGCCCGTCAGAGAGCCGTGTGCCCTGTAGCCGAAGATTGCCCTTCCTGGGGGCCTGGACCACCTCATAGTGGAAGGTGGTGGGGCTGGGGCCTGCCTCCTCCTCCAAGGTGGCCTCCAGGTGGGCTGTGGTGAGCGCCTCCTGATGGGTGTTCTGAGTGTGCAGTGGCTCCAGCCGCAGCAGCCACACCGTGGCTCTCTGGATTGTCACTGGGAAGGACAGATTGCTCAGAATCTCCTGGCCCACCTGTACCTCCAGGGCCAGCTTCTCCATGGTGTCCTTGGTGCGATGCTGCGGGTCAGTGCTCAGGTATCTCACGCGGCCCTGCTCCACATCCCGCTGCTGGAATGCCTGTGTGGCCCGCCACTCAGCACCCTCGGCCCCACCTGCCCCCTGCTTCTGCAGCTCCCCGAACTGCAGGGCCTCCGTGACTCGGAACAGCACGCTCACATCCTGCCCCACAGCATTGGTCTCCACCGACAGGTTGGTGGGCAAGACAGGGGCAGCAGAGCCCTGGGCCAGGCGCAGCCCTGTGTTGTGGCGGATCTGAATGGTCGGCCGGACAGCCACCACCTTCAGTGTGGCGGGAGGGCTGGCCTGCAGCCCGTCGCTGACCCGGAACGTCAGGTCCTGGGCGGGCCCACTTCGGTGGACATAGATGAGGCTGCCCGCCTCTAGCTCCC
Source organism: Eumetopias jubatus (assembly GCF_037043125.1). Taxonomy (NCBI): domain Eukaryota; kingdom Metazoa; phylum Chordata; class Mammalia; order Carnivora; family Otariidae; genus Eumetopias; species Eumetopias jubatus. The sequence continues at coordinate 114,345,352 of NW_028274813.1, forward strand.
GGCAGGAGAACTCAGTTGCTGGCTCCCCAGGCTGGTCTCGGCGCTCCACGGGGAGGCCGGTGGGGGTGCCAAGGAGCTGGAAGGTGAGGCCCTCGCAGGCGGAGTCTGGGTCGTAAGCCTGAAAAACGTCGGGCCCCAGTGGCTTCTGTGTGTGCTCCAGGATCACCATGAGGCTGCCGTGTGGGAAGATGATACGGGGTGGGTCATTGACGGGGTTTATCTGGATGGGCAGGATGTAAGTTTGGCCCCTCCGAAGGCAGGAGGGCACGGGGCCCCTGGCCGTCACAGACACCTCCAGCATCAGCTGGTCGGAGGTGTCCTCAGAGCCATCGTGGATGAAGCGGGCCTTGCGGTTCACCACGTCCAGGAGGGTGAACATTTTCCGTGCCTGGGCACCGGGGATGTCTAGCTCGAGCTCACCGTGGCGTGCCCCGCGGCTCACGCTGAACAGCACCTGAGATTTGCGCAGCTCGGCCTCGCTCAGGTCCAGTGTGGGCTGCACGTGCCGCCATTCGAGCCAGGCCGTGCCACCCTCGGCCACCACCAGGGGGCTGACGGTCAGCAGTTGGGTGAAATTGGCAAAGATAGGAGGCAGCCCTGGTTCAGGGACACAGGGCTCAGGCAGCTCCATGGCCGGCCAAGCCTCAGGTGCCGAGGTGGAGAAAGCTTCATACGGGCCATAGGGGTCCTCCTCATACTCGTCTTCTTCCGGCCTGCAGCCGGCCGCCATGCCGCGCGTCAGCAAGGCTTCCCGGAGTCCCTGCCTCTGGCCATTGATGCTGAGGTCCTCCATGCAACCCAGCAGCGAGACAGTGACGGCCCCTGGGGCCAGGCCCAGGCGGTGTTCCTGGAGATGGCGAGAAGAGTTGGTGTCCAGCCCCCCCAGGAGGAGACTGCCACGTGGGTCCAGATAGCTGAAGACCCCACGGTTAGAAGTCCGTGTAGGGTACTGGTCCACGGAGATTTCCAGCTGGTGAGCATCCACGTGGACGCTGACCTCATGGGGTTGCCCATCGGCCACAGGCACGCTGTTGTGGAGCAATACTGTGCCCTGGCCCTTCTCCACCACAGCCCGCAGGTGGCCCTCAAATATGTCCACATAGATGAAATCCCCATGCCGGCCCCCTGCCTGGAAGGCTAGGGGTGCCTGTTGGCTCCGAGTGGTGAGTATAAACTCCAGGGTGCCTTCCTCCCGAGTGCTCCAGGCAGGGAAGGCAGCCAGTGAGTGGGGCCCAGAGAATCCCAGAGCCACACTGTCATCAGCAGAAAACTCTTCAGCACAGCCCTCGTGCACGCCTGGGGTCAGGGGTCGGAGCAGGTTGCGGCCATTGAGGGTGGCAGCGTGGAGGCAACCCCTCAGGGGCCGGCTAGCTCCCCTCAGGTAGGACAGGCTAAGGCTCCCAGGGCCCCCCAGGAAGATCCCATAGGGGACCTCCAGGGGAGCCCCCAGGATGGGGGCTGAGGTGTTCAGGAGCCCATCGACGGACAACAAGGCCTCGCTGTCTGAAACGGTCAGCTCCACAGTGTGGAGGGCGGAGTTGCTCAGCAGAGTCTCAGCTGGGGTCTGCAGCCTCAGCTCCTCCTGGCCCAGGGTGAGTCTGACCTGGGGAAAGATGGAGGAATGGGAGTGGGGCAGCACTTTGAGTTCATCTGCTTCTACTGTAAGAACACAGCGGGTCTGCCACAGCAAAGTCCCCAGAGTGGAGGTCCTGGGACAGGGGCTTCTCAGGCCACCACTGTCTCCTTCCTACCACCTCTACTCATCCCCCAAACACTCACCAAAGTGATCTCTGAGTCAGGTCTAGATGGGCTCTGGGGTCCCTGATGGGAATCAGAGAGCTGGCATATAGCAAGATGCTTTCCTAGAGATTCAGTCTGCATTTTTTACTCTCCCCAACTTTCCTATGGGGGAGAGCCACCAGAAGATCACCTTGGCATCCAGAAGATTCACCCCTGGAATAATGAGCACCTGGGAATCCCCTGAACACCGTGGGGCCACAGGGGCAGCCAAGCTCACTGCTCAGGGATGGAGAGCCCAATTCCGGGTGCTCACTGTGTTGAAGGTTGCATAAAGAAAAGCTCCTGGATCTGGGATGAGGGATCCTCGGGGAGAGGAGAATGCAGTTCTGTCTCTACAACATTGGCAGCAGAACTGGCTCTGGTGTGGTGTTCCCACGACCGGATGGTAGAATGGGTGGTGGCAGAGTATGGGAACTGGAAGAGCAGAGCACTAAGAACTGTGGCCTTGGGAGTCCAAGTATGGAGCACCTCCACAGGGCTGAGGCATCCTGGTACCTGGCCGAGAGGGAGAGCATCAGTCCCGGGCTGTACCTGGCCTTCGCTCAACAGTGACACCTTGTGGCAGTGAGAAGCAATGGCAGCAGCAGGTGCTCTGACAGTCCTAGTCCTCTCCCCACTGGGGTGTGGAAGCAGATGGCTTTCCCAAATTTGGACTAAGACCTCAGGTTCTCAAACTCTTCATGGTTAAAGCGGAGCCTCAAGAGAGAGATCCAGAGGACTCCTTGCTACTAAAGCTTGTGGTGACCGGCAGGACGAAACGGGAAAACGGAGAAGCTTTGGCAGTACTGGTTCTTTCCATCACGGACAGACAGCGGCATGGCCGGGGGACTGGTGCTCGGCAGGGGGGCTCATAGGGTTGCTGAGTCCCAGGAGAGGGCACCCAGCCCGGGGGAGTGCCAGGGGACGCGCTGAGACGGGGGTGGGGCAGGGCCAGGCCCAGGGCGTGTGGTGAGCGAGGGCCTGGCAGCGAGAGGCCAGAGACGGCCAGCTGGCCCGGACGGCGGGCCCACAGCTGGGGAAAGGGCTGGCCGGGGGCTGCGGTGGGAAGCGCAGGGCGAAGGCTGCAGGGCGCAGCGCGTTCACGAGGGAGCAACGCTTTTGGCTGTGCTGTTGTTCACCTCACAGTGGAGACCTAGAGACCCCGGGGCAAAAGTGGCTCACACAAGGTCACCCAGCTGGTTGGGGGCCATTCGGGGCTCGAGGAGGAGGCCAGCAGGGAGGCACCACTGACCTCAAGACGTCCAGAGTGGAGCTGCAGGAGGAGGTGGTCCACCTGGCCTGCTGCGAGGAGAAGCAGGGCTTCGGGCTGGGACGTGGAGAACTGTAGCCGGAGGTCTATGTCGGTCAGAACCGTGGCCACGGGCACCTCCAGGTGGTTCTCTCCGAAGAAGGAGGCTGTGTGACAGAGGGGGCTGGGGTCAAAATGCGGACTCATGCCTGGAAGAGGAGAGGGGCTGCAGAGGATGAGTAGCCTGCGGGATGGAGTACATGCTGGTGCAGCTTTGTGGTTCTGGGTGGCCCATCACCGGCTTGGTCCTGGCACCAGAAGGCAGAGCCTCACCTTGTGTCCAGCCCAGACCTTGGCTCCAAAGCAGGCCAGACCCATTCCAAGCAACTCATATTTCTTCCTCAGAGGTTCCTGGGGCCAGGGGCCTTGGCCAGCTCTAACTCTCCTCCCCTGAGCCCTAGAGGATTCTCCATCCTGGGTCTAGTCCCTCTCGGGCCTAAAGGAAAACCATCCTTGACTGGGTCACCCGGCCTGATGGTCATAGCCCCCGAAATGGAGTTCCAGGAGAACCATCCCTACCCCACACTGATCCCTGCTCAGATTCCTTCTCCTAAATGCCCTATGCTTTGGTTCTTGGGCAGTGCTTTCCATACCATGCCCTCCCACTGTGGTGCTCAGACAGGCAGCCCACTCATGCCGGCTTCTCTCTTGGGCCGTGCTCCCAGATGTCTTTGGGGGTGGGGGTGGCAGCTTGTCGACTGAGTCTATCAGGGAGCAAAGGCTCTGAGGCCAGATGGAGACCACGTGCAGTGCTGGACCCCAAATGGGCTAAAACTTCCTGCATCACCCCATATTGCTTCCTGCTGCGGAGCTATTGATAGTCCCTGGTGAGTGGTCAGATCCGGCCCCATTGTTTCCACCATGGCTGGGGAGCCGTTGATGACTACAGCTGACTTTTCTGAGCCTGGGTCTGTGGCTAAAGACAGGGCTTGGGAAGGCTGAAGGTTTGCTGAGCAGGCCAGAGGGCCTAAGTCCAGATGGCCTGAGCAGGCCATATCTGGGGTTTCCCAAGGCTGGTGGTCACTGTGCAGGGCCCTTTTGGTCCCACACTGGGATACCTCCTCTTTTTAAGTTGCCACCTTCTCCAGACTGTTTCCCAAAATTAGCCTCCCTTGACCTCCAACCAGCTGCAACAATTTCTGGTTTATTCTTTCTGTAGAGATTAAGGCCAAGGATAACTTTGACTCTGTCCCCCAGAGGTCCAGGGCTAGGGAAGCCAGGGCGGGGGTCGGGGGGGGGGCAGGAATGGTTTAAAAAGGCGATTCATCTCTCTGGGGCTTCTGATGGCCTTGATAGGGATGATGTGGCACCAGCCACATACATGCTGGTCCCTGACCTGAGGAGGTGGCATCAGCCACTGGAAGAGTCCGCAGGGATGTCCAAGAAAGATAACGCTATTCCTCTTGGGCGGAGCTGAAATCCCTCCAGGGACCCCCTCTTGCCAGCACTTGTTGGCAACGCCAGAACCTCGTCTGAGGGGCTGAAGGGGTCAGCTGAGGGCTACAAAACCACCTGCGTGGCTATGGCCCAGCAGAGCCAGCACACCCTGGTGCTGGTGAGGGGCAGACCCTCCCTGGGAGAACTGACAGGGGGCGGGCACCTCATCCGCAAGGATGGCGATTCTTTTTTTTTTTTTTTTTTAACATTTTATTTATTTATTTGAGAGAGAGAGAGAGAAAATGAGTGGGGAAGAGGGGCAGAGGGAGAGGGAGAAGCAGACTCCCCACTGAGCAAGGAGCCCCATGTGGGGCTAGACCCCAGGACCCCAAGATCACGACCTGAACTGAAGGCAGGCACCCAAAGACTGAGCCACCCAGGCACTTCAAGCGCATTGATTCTTAAGAACAAAAGGCAGCACACAGAACTGAGGGCAGCCCCTGCACAGAAGGTGGGGCCCCCGCAGGTTGGAGCTCACAGCAGTTGTTAAGAGCTGACTTGTTAAGTTTGCAGGAATTCTGCCAGCCAGGTGATGTTACACCACGTAAGAGGCAAAGGCTACAGATCTGCGCTCCCTCTCCTCCAGAAAGCCTGTTGCTCAACCTTTACCTGTTTAGCATGCATGGGGAGGAGGGGAGTAAGCTCACACCCATTCACACTCCCTTTTGTCAAAGGTGGATGTGGGGACGGTCTGCAGCAGGAAGGGAAGGAGATGGTTGGCTCTGCCCACCGAACCACCTGCCTTTAGCCCCCTCCCACAAGAGGAGAGGGCAGCCCGTTTAGCCTCGTTCTCCAGGCCAGAGTGGGAGGGCGGCAGGAAGTAGAGGTACTTTCCAGAGAGCTGGGGTCTGAATGAGCCTATTGAGGGGCTGGGCCCTGCTGCTTCCTGTGGGGCTGGGCAGGGAAGCGCTCACACAAGCTGCCTTGTGTGGCTGGAAGTGTGCGGGCTGGGCAGCCCCCTCGTCCCAACAGAGGCCTCGGAGGACTTGCTGGCCAGCGTTTTGGAAACTCTGACAGCGCCGGTCCCCCCACCTCCTGGTCTCCTTCCGCTGCCCCTTACCGGCTCTGATGGGCGGCAGTTGCAAGGTCCCAGCATCCCTGTCCTGGGAGACAGTAGGAGAGGCTGCAAATGGGGAGGCAGTGCAGGATAAAGAAGTGAGTTAGGAGTCAGTTCCAGAAGGTTTCCTGGAGGGGGTGAGGGTGGTATAGAGGAGAGAGGGAGGGAACTGGGTAGTTTCAAAGGGCAGCAAGGCGCTGGGAAAGTTGGAGACAGAGGAGGAGAGGGAAAAGTAGCAGGAACCAAGCCAGCCTCAGTGGCCTGACTGGGGTCCCAGGGCAGTGGGGGAAGGAGAGAAGGCATCATCATGGCTTGGAGACTTGCCCTTGACTCTCCTGGGTCAAGAAGACCCATGATTCATCCAAACACCAGCTCAGGCCTGTAGCAGCTATGTGGGCTGCCCTTTGGGTGGGGAGAAGGGGCCCCAACCGGCCTCCTGGTCAGCATTTTGTAAAATGGGCGCTCCTTCCCAGTCTCTCCCCCTCCTGTCTGTGGGGATTCGTCCCAAAGGTCCCTTTCTGGTGCTGGAGTCTGCTCTCAGACAGGGATATGTAGAGGGTTAATGGTGCGGGCTGTCTGGGTGGTGCCAAGCGTTCAGTGTTGGGGGGAGCCGGTGCCACAAGAGGTCTGGGGTGAGTGGGAGGGCTGAAAGAATGCCGAATGTCTGGGTTTCTCTACCTGCAAGACAGTTCGTGGGTGGGTGTCCAGGACTACGTAGATGTCTATTTGCGTGTGTGTTCAAGTGTGTGGGTGGCTGCTCGGGGGTGTGTTTTGGGTTTGCGCAAGGCTGTGTGTTCGTGCATGTGTGCGCGTGTGGGCTGGAAGCCGCTGGGACAGAGCCGTGATTGTGCCCGGGCCTGTCCTGCCCCTCGGTGCTGCCCGCCGTGACTTGGCTGGGCCAGGCTCCATGAAAGGGGCCATGTGTTCCTGGAGGGCACCCACCCCTCCTGCCCGGCGCCCATCCATCCCAGAGGTTTGCCGAAGGTGGAGCATCCCTCAGCTTCCCGCCCTTCCTGACCACGGACTGGGTGTTCTGTCTGGACCAAGGCAGAGTGGCTCCATCCCTCTTCCTGAGACAGGGCTTGGGGGCACAGAAATAGCCTATGTCCTTTCCCACCAAGCCTCTTCTCAGACGGGGAGATGAAGCTTAGGTGAGTGTCCCTAGCAAGCCACCATCTGGCCGGCCACAGGTTGTGCTGACATCTCCTGTCTCCCTGGGGCACTCCTAGTGTATGTATGAATGGGGACCTGAAGCCTGCCCCTGGGGGGGCCCAAGCATGAGGCTTACTTGCCCCATGATGCTCTACTCTTATCTGTCAGTGGCTTGGGACAAGGGGTCTCTTTGTGGGGAGCATCTCTGCTCCATCCCATCAGGCCCCCACCATGCTCTCCCAGGCTGACCAGGGGCAGGGTCTCAAGCATGGGTCCCTTTTCTAGTCACCAGGGGTGGGGGTTGCTGCAGACCCTGATCCTTCTGAGTCCTCACAATGCCTAGGGCTAGCCACACTGTCTGTCTCCAAGTCTCTGTCCCTTATCTCCTCTGTCTCTGTCTTGGCCACTCGGCCACCTTGCTGCCTTATCTCTGCCTCTCCCTGTCTTTCTTTGCCTTTGGCTCCCCCCTTCCCCCTGCCCTATCCTGGCTATCACTGGGAGCACCACCCTTGCCCCAGATCAGTCTAGAGAGCTAGGCCTGGGGCCTCTTGCCTTCCCAGCCCTGGGCACCCCCATCCTTGGGTGATGGGTTCCACGATATCAAAGTTCTCTACAGCTTTAGCATTCAGTAGGGTTTCCAGACAAACTGAGGCTCCAGAGGAAAAACAATTTGACAGAGAAGCAGAAAGCCTGCAGGTCTTGGCCCAGCCACCCGACTGAGTCCCGCCCATGCAGGCACCCCTAGCCCACCCTACTCCCAGGCAATCAATCCCTGTGTGTCCCTCTCCCGCCACATTCCTGGTTGCCTGGGGGCAGCCAGGCGGCCGCACAGTCAGCATGCGTCACAGGCAGCAGGATTCCTGGGTGTCTGCTGCCGCCTGACTTTATAAGGGAGGAAGTTTGGGAGTCAGAGCTGCTGGGCAGGATGGCCCGGGGGCGCGCCCAGGTCCCAGGGGAAAAGGGGGGCAGTGGGAGACTTGGACATGCGTATGCTGGGGAGGTGTACCCAGTGGTACTGAGATGGAGCAGGAGGTGAGAGAAGGGGGATCCATATTCATTCGTTCATTCACTCACTCACTCACTCACTCACTCACTCACTCACTCATTCACAAGCACAGTATCATGGTCATGGAAAAGAAGAACCCACCTGGGGGAGAGAGAAAGCCTGAGAAAGATGTTAAAACCGAGAATGAGAAATGAAGACCTCCCTCCTCCACAAAAACTGCACTCGGGCCCAGACAGAAGCCTGATGAAGGAGATGAAGGAGGAGAAACCAAGAGAGACCCGGAGAGAGATCCTGTTCCAGATCCACATCCTAGGCAGGCAGTGGTGAGGCTGGGAGAGCCCTTCTGCGAAGTCTGAGGGGGGCCGTGGGGGAGTGCTCTAGGATGACCAAGCAGGGATGAAGGGCTCTCTGTCTCCCTTATGGATACGTATGTGGGTATGTATGTGGGTGGCCCTGCATGAGGGCAGGCATGGGCCAGGTGCCCTGCCCCTGCGGCTGGGCCTTCCCCGAGGTCACCCCAGCCCTCCAGAACTCAGGCCAGATCCTCTCCCCTTGGGCCCCCAAGGGATGTGCTTTTTCTTTACCAACTTTCTGCCCCCAAGCCAGGGAACTTCTGAGGAGGCGGGGAGGGGTGGAAACTTCTTTAGAACCAGAGGGACATACCCCAGGGCCAATGGGGCGGAAGCTTCCCCACAGTGCCCACTCCCTCTTCCAAGCTGGGAAAGCAGTGCCAGGAGCTGGTGTGGGAACTCAGTCACACAAAGCCCCGAAGACCCGTGCACAGCCACCTTGGGTGGTACGTAGCCATGAGTGTGACTGAGTGCAGGTCCGTGGCACGTGTGACAGCGCTCTGAGGTGAATGCAGGGCAGGTGACGATGTGGTGTGGGGGGTCCAGTCTGGCTCTAGATACTGGACATGACCTGCCCTGGCCATGCCTGACGCTGTGCCTACCTCCCAAGGCTCATCCCTGTCCACTGAGCTGTCACCTTCCCCCTAGCCTGTTACCTCTGAAGGTAACAGGGGGAAGGTTACAGGGATAGACTTTAGGTCAGACCAAAGGGACAACATACCCTGCTCATGGTGGTGACAACAGGATCCCAAGAGCCAAGCCTAGATGCTTACCACCTGCTGGGGCTTAGCTGCCTGGGAGATGCTCACACACCTGCACACCCTGACTCTCCTACCTCCCTGACCTCAGTCTGAGAGTCTGTAACCCAGGGCCATCCCAGAGACCCACTGACGACCTGCTCCTCTCTTGCCCCACAAGCCACAGCCACAGGAACAATAGTTTAGTTCAAAGTCACACAGAACTTAAAAAGGGAGCCGTTCCTCTTGGCAGACAGTAGCTTCCCAGTGAAGTGTGGGATGTCAGGCTCTGTGCTCATGGGCAGCCAGTCTCCCTGTCTCAGCCCTAGGGAGACCTCAGCTGGGGTTGAGGTGGGCCCGTCTCTCTTCACTCCAGCAACTCTTGAGCCTTAAGACTCACTCTCAGGGCCCTGAGAGGGTTTGGTTGCCTTTCTGGTTCTTGTGAGACCAAGGAGGCCAGGATGGTACAAGTTTCCTCAGCTACTGGCTGAATCCTGACCCTTGTTACTGGCCTCAGCTACCGTCCTCTAACCCAGAGCTTGGAGGCCACCCAAGCCGAGGGGCATATATTGGGGGAACATTTCCAATTTAGGGCCCTCCTCTAAAAGGTGATTACCTAAAAGCATTGGTACCCTGGGCTCTCAGCCATGTGTGCCGACCTTGGGGCCATGTGTGCCGACCTTGGGGCCATGTGTGGTACAGAGGAAGCAGGAGGGAAAATGAGAGGTTTACTCCAGAAGCAGCTCAGAGTCCACCCAGGCTGGAGGGCTGGGGCGGGGAGGAAGCAGGGCCTCAACGGAGTCTTTGTGGCGGGCCTGCTCCTCCCCCGCCCGAGGCGCAGAGGGGTGGGGCTGCTGTGGTGCGGAGCAATCCTGAGAGGCTTTTCCTTGCCTTATAATTTTCCTCCTTGTGCAGGGAGATGGGTGGACTTCCAGGCCCTTCTCCACATCCCCTCTACCTGGCTTTCCTGGCCCTGGGTGGGGTGGTGGGGGGACCCTTGTCTTAGCGGGCCCAGGCTGAGGTAGGGGATCTGGCAGAGAAGAAACAGAGCGAGAGACCCTTCTCGCTTGGTGCTGGGCCTGCTCAGCAGCCCCTTCCCCCAACAGGGGTCTCTGGGAGGTAACTCCCATGGTACGGGTGAGGCGATGGGGCTCAAAGAGGACACTGCCTGTGCTGAGGCCTCAAGAGGAGCAGCAGGGCTGGATCGGAGCCCCTGGGCTGAGCTCTGAGCTGGTGTTGTGGTTTCTGGGAGGGACGTGTGCACACAGAAGCAGTGGGGGATTGTTGCGTGCGTGTGTGTGTGTGTGTGTGTGTGTGTGAGTGTGTGAGTGAGACTCGGAAGTGGGGCATCTGTCACTGGCTCCAGCAAGAGGAGGGTGTGAGAGCTGTGCTGGGAGACACACTTTTTCCCTTCCTGTCCTCAGGGGCTCCCTGAGGGGCGGGGGGAGGGGAGTGAGGAAGGGAGGGGAGAGCATCTGCTTTCTGCGGCTGGTTTGGCCGCTGACCTCTCCTGGTGTGGCTGGACAGGTCTGGTCCTGGGGCTGGCTCGATCTCGGAGGGACTTTCTTCGGGGCTGGCTAAGGATGGCACGTTCCTACAGCCAGCGATAAATGCTGGTCATGCCCACTGGGGTCTTGGAGATCAGGGAAGAGGGCGGAGGGCAAGGGGCCTGGGTGAGAAGCTTGCCCCGGGGATGGGGACCCTGTGGGGCCACCCCCTCTCTGGGGCTGAATCCAGAGCCAGGAAGCCTGTTGCTCATCTCTGAACTTCCCTTCAGCTCTAGGATGAGAAACCGCTAAGGGCAGGGCCCTTGGGGAGGTGTCTTGGGGCTTCCCCAGCCTGGCAGACTGGGCTTGGAGACAGTGAGTGTGTGAGCTGGGATGGGGGGTTGGTGGAAGCCATGACTGTTGATCTGGACACAGGCCTGGACAGTTTGGCCCAGCTTGCGCTCAGGAGTTTGTGTGCCTTGCGGAAGCCACCGTTACCTCTGCCTTAGTTCCTCCATCTGAAATACAGGGAAGAGAGGCAGGATAACCTCACAGACGGCAGGCCCCTGTCCAGATGGCCGGGGGAAGCAGCCCACCCTCCCGCCCCCCAACCACATGCTGCTGTGCTCTCTTTGGCTTCAGTTTTCCCGTCGTGCACAGGGGACCTGACTGGGGGGACTAACGCAAACCCGGCTTGCCCAGCCCAGCTCCTCAGGAAGTGGCTGGTGGAGGGCTGTGGTCACTACAGGGGCTACGGTGGAGCCAGACCGGGGGCTCCTGAGGACAGGACGGAGGGCCCATATCCCCTGCGCAGGGCATCTGCCATCCAGGAGGCCCGTACACGTGTGCTGATGTCGGAAACATCAGCATGTAAGGGAATACAGGGATCCAGTGCATGTGGCCCTTGGCCCCTGTGAGGAGTTTTCTATCAGCCGACCATAGACAGGCCGAGAAGCAAGCTTCCAGCGTGGGTGGGATGCCTGCAGGAGCCATGGCCTGGCAGGGGGGACCAGGAAACCCCAGAGTCCTTGCTAGTAGCCTCTGTGCTACCCAGGTCCCCCAGAGATCCCTAGCCTGAGACCTCTCCCCGTGGGCAGGCCCCTATTCCTCTGGGAATAGGTTCCTGCCTACCACTCCCCACCTTCCAGGCCTGCGGCTGCCCCAGACACCCAGCACCACCGAGCTGTGCCCACCGCTGTGCTCTCTCCAGGCCAACTCGTCTCACCTGGGCTCAGGCACTGGCTCTTTACCATGGCACCCACATCTCTGTCTCCAGCCCCAACACTCCGGGGCTCTGGGCCCACCTGCCAATGCCTCCTGAGACATCTGCACCAGAAACACCCAGAGGGACCTCCAGACCCCAGCCCACCCATCTCAAGTCAGACTTGTGTCATCTCTCCCCAAACCTGCTTGCCTTCCAGAGAAGGCCTCCCCATCCACCCATGGCTGGGTAGAAGTCTGAAAGTCATTTTGGACATTCTCCCTCCTCCCTCCCCATGTTCCAGCCATCCTGCCCCTAAATTCTCTTTCAAATTCATCTCCCCCTCTTGCTCCTCTGTGCCATCCCACAAGGCAGATGGTCACCCTCCCCTGCTTGGCTTAATTGAATTTCCTGCCTTGTTTTGCTAATAGCAACCACTGTTAACCCAAACTGGAACTCGCTCTGTCATCCTCCCTTGTCTGAAAGGCTTCAGTGGCTCCCCATTGCCCCTCTATCCAGCCCCAACCCTAGTGTGGCACTGAAGGTGCTGGGTCACCCCGTCACAGCCCTGCCAGGCTTTCCTGCTCACCTCCCGTGAACACCCCACAGGTCAGCCTCACTAGACCTTGGGCTGTTTTCCATCTGCACCTGACAGGCCCCCACTCCCAGCCTTTGCTCAGACCAGCTCTTCTTTCTTTCCCGCCTGCAGAATGCCCTCCTGCTCTTCCCCCACCCTTCTCCACGGCCCAAAGTTCCTTCTCTGCGTTTGGGCTGCCCAGACACTCAACTGTGGCTTGGGGGAGTTGAGCTACTGTCACCTCTCTGTTAACACTGCTGTCTCAGGAACGAGGCCGGCGCGGCTTGGTGAAGGGAGACCGGAGGCAGGGAGGGCGAGGGGGGCGGCTGTGTTCTTGAGCTGACCCAGCGGGCAGGGGCTGCATCTGGAAGCTGGCCCCCGCTCTCCCCCACCTAGTCTCACCTCCAGGCTTCTCTTCAGTCCTCCTCTCCCTTCAGGACTCCAGTGCCCAGGTGGGTGGGGGGAGGGGGGAGCTTGGCCATGGCTGAGGTGGGGTGGGACACTGCCCCAGCCAGGGAATGCTTTTCTGGGCCTATGGTGACTGAGTCTGGTGCTTGTTTTTAAAGAAAATAGCATCAGAGCCCCTATTTATAGCTGGCGGCCGTGGCCACAGACAGGAGATGGCTGGGGCTGAGGCTGTGCAGGCTCCTGCTCAGGCAGGGGCTGGGGGTGGGGCCATTCCCAGGCCCCCTGCCCCTCTGTCTCAGCCTCCAAGGAAGTGCCTGTGGGATCTTGACATCCCCTACGACAGGATGACAGGATGTAGCTTGTGCTTCAGGGCAGGGGAAGGAGGGGACTTGGGTGAGGGGATGGAAAATTTCTCTCAGGATTGGTCCCTGGGGCCCGGAGCCCCTTCTGGGAATGGGCGGCGGTGAGGGTGTGTTGTGTCTGTTGGGAAGGCCCGGGAAGGACCTGCGCGTGTGAAGTGCCGGATGGAGAGGCACCACAGGGACTGGGTGGAGGAAGAGGAACAGAACAGGGCCAGAGACACAGGGCCTCCAGAGACAGAGACAGCCATGGGGAAGAGATGGAGGGATGGGGGAAGAGAGACCGGAGCTTGGTTGACCCTGTGAGGAGAGGGGATAGAGAAGCCGGAGAGACCTGAGGTGGAGGCCTCTGTGCCATAGCAAGTCTTCATGGAGCTCTGGGCAGAGGGGTCGGAGTCTGAGTTGGAGCCAGTGAGGAGGGGCAGGAATCAGGTATCTCTGTGGCCTGGCCCACTCCCATCCTGGCAGGGCCCAGGGCCTGGAGACCCTCCGTCCCAGGGTGGGAGGCCCAGACCTCTTTGGAGGCAAAGAAATGCTGTGGGGGCAGCACCGACACAGATGGGCTTTGTCACCAAGATCCCTGAAAAACTTTCCCGGGCAGAGGAGGCAAGGGGGTGCCAGGGCCGCTGGGGACAGGTGTGGGCTCTGGCTTGCCAGGGAGGGGCGGGTGCCCCGGCCGGGAGGTGTTGCAGGTGGAGGCTGTGGCCTGGGCTCATGCCTGCTGCCAGCCTCTAGCCAGGCCCCTCTTGGTTGAGCCGTTGGAGGCTGTGGCTGGCTGTAGCCTGGGGCATGTGTCATGAAGCCCTAGCCACAGCCTGTGACTCAGACAGTTAAAAAAAGGAGCAGCTTGGAGTGGTGACTCAACTGGCTCTGGAGGGGCTGGGTGGGTCCGGCTTGTACAAGATGGGGTGGTCTGGGTTTATTTTTGGTAGGGTGGGGCTAGAGCAAGGGGGTGGAAGATGGGAACCGGGGGTGGAGCGGAGCCGCTACTCTCATCCGGGGAGAGCCCCGGGGCTTCGTGCCAACTTGGGAAAGTGGTGTCTAGGTGCCAGGGAGCTCAGGCAGGCTGGGCTACCTCTTTGCCCCCATCCAGGCCCAGGCCGCTTTGCTGTTTGGCCCCAGACAGGCAGCTGGCTCTCTCTGGACAGAGGCAGAGCCCCCTGTCCTATTCTCAAGGGGCTTGAGCTCACAATTTTACAGCTGACCTCGGGGACTGAATATCCTACCCAGAGGCCCAGAGAGGGAGAGTCTGCCTGAGGCCACACAGCAGGGCCAGGTATCCCAAGGGCTGTAGTTGCACAGCTGGCTGCGGTCCCTACAACATTTCTCCTGCCTCAGGGCTGTCAACAGTTGGAGGGACAGGCTCTCATCTGAGTATCTGGCCCTGGAAGAGCTCAGCTGGGCCTCAGATGGGCGCCAGATGCCAAGAGATGGAGCCTCAGCCGGGGGCAGGCGCCTGGATGCTGTTAGCACGCATCTGGGGAGCTGGTTGAGTTCTGCCCAGTGGTCTGCTGAGAAGCGTTACTTCTATGGGGGTGAAGGCAGAAGATGGGGGCCCAGACTCTGCCCAGCCTCTTACCCAGAGAGCTCCTCCAGCAGGCACGGCCCCTGCTGCTCGTCCCGCTCTGCAGCCCGTTCCCAAGACTCACTTGCCCTCACCTCCCCCAGCTCTGATCTCTTACACACACGGACTCGGGCATCACCAACATCCCTGATGGATCCAAGCAGCTCAGGACAGAGAGGGTGCTTTACTCCCTCCGTCTGGATTCTGCTCATCGTGATGCAGGTCCTCCTGCTTAAGGAGTCACCACTCCTTAACAGCCTCATGGGATCCCTGGTGGGCATTTCGCATCATAGGCCCTGCCTCCTACCCCCACCTCCAAAGGGGTCCCAAGTGTGGGCAGTGGGCAAGGCAAAGATGGGTGTCTAGGCCTTCCATCCTACAGAAGTTCCTGGTACCTGTTCATTCATTCTCTTCGTCCCCGCCCATCTGCTCTCTAGACAGGGTCTGAGTTTCATTTGGTGATTCTTTCAACACATACTGATTGTGTTGTACCCAGGACCAATGATCTCCGTCCAAGGGGCCATTAAACTTTGGGGTGGGGCTGGGGAGGGCTGTCCTGCTTCTCCTCGTGGTGGGAGAGGTGTGTGGACCTCAGCCCATCGAGTCAGTCAGATGCAGGACCCCCTCCCCCTTTCTGAAGTGTCCTGGGCTGCAGCTGGCTGCTCGCTCCCTTGGGGACCCACTTCCCCTTTTCCGTGTCTCTGAGTCTCATGCAGACCCGCTCACAGAACCCCCTCATCCACTCCCCCACCTTGGAACTTTGCTCAAATATTCCTGTTATTGCTGGGTCTGCCCCCAGTCCAGAAAACAATGGGAACAACAGAAAGACAGCAAGCTCAGGAGCAGGCACTTGTTGAGTGTTTACTCTGGCAAAGGGCTGTGATCCTTGACAGCACGGGAGGTAGGAATCGTGTATCCCCATTTTAGAGAGAAGACTGAGGCTCAGAAAGGTCCCACATCAAGGGGTAGGGCTGGAATGAAATCCTTAGTTCTCTAATGCCATGTTCCTTACCACCGCGTGCCTGACCTCCCGCCTCCCCCAGCTCTGCAGAAGTTCCTGGAGCTGAGGACTCAGAAGAGGGAGAGGTGGGGCCTGAGTCAGGACTGAGGGGCGGGAGGGGGCTCGCTCTTAGCTGCTCCAAGGCACCCAAAAAGGGTGATTTGTTCCTTCCCTGACCATGGTGGGAAGTGTGTGTGTGTATGTGTGTGTGTGTGTGTGTGTGTGTGTATGTGTGTGTGTTTCTGGGCCTGAGGCCTGCCTGGCCAGCCTCCAGCTGCAGGAGAGGGGGGATGGCCCCAGCTGCTGTGCGCAGGGAAGAGGCAGGGAGGGGCTGGAGTCGTGAGAACCAGCATCCTGGGCCCACTGATATTTATAGCTGGCCCCTCCTGAAATGTGGGCGGGGGAGGGCTGCTCTTAGGTGGGAAAGGAAGTTGGTCTCCTCTCTCCAGCCCCCTCCATCTCCCCAGAGAGGAGGCTGGCCCCAGCCAGAGGCCCTGCTTCGGCTGTGGAGCTGGGAGCTGTGAATCCTGAGTCGGGGGTTTCTCCCAGGACCGCTGGTGAGGGGCTGGACACTCCCTGCTAGGCTCTGAGCCAGGCTGCTGAGCAACACTGTATGTGTGTGTACACGTACCTCCTGGGCATCATACAGATGGAGGTCGTGGAGCGGGGGGCAAAAAGGCCTGTAGCCCCACAGAGAAGGAGGGCAGGCCCCAAGAAGGGGGAAGACAGGCTGTGGGCCTCAGCAATCAAGGGTTGGGAAAGACCCACAGGAGTGGTGGAGCTGGAGCTGGGCCTTGAACGATGAGAAGAGAAGACCAGCTGCAGGGAACAGCTTGAAGAAAGGTGGAAGGGCCCCAGGGATCATGGATTATCATCTGATGGCCGAGCTCATCAGCCACCCAGTGGGACACGGGATCACCTTGAATGTAGAGGCTGATAGATCGGGGGGAGAGAGGGCCCAGCACAGTCACGGTGTCTTTGGGCCTGCAGGCGGGTGGCCCCCATGCGGCTCCTGCCTACCTGGATGCTCGGGAATGTCCTGTTCGGTTCCAAGAGTGGCAGGAGTGGGATTCTGGGGCAGGAGGGGCTAGGTCCCCAGGCTTGGCTGGGAGGAAGCTGGGATTGTGTGCTGTTCCCTGCCTTCAGGCCCCCGGACCTTGCTCCACCTGGGAAAGGATACGTTCCAGGGGCTCTCGGTATCAGTCTTGATTTGGATTCTTTGAAAGCCAAGAAGTTCTTCCCTGTATCTGACCTGAGTCTTCCCTGCTCTATGTTTCAACTCAAAGCAATTGCTTGGTTTTCACATCTTTTTTCTTTTTTTTCCAAGTCGCAAAACACGTTGCCCAAACCACATCTTACACAAGACCCAAATCTATAAGCCTGCTTGTGGAGCTGCTATGTGTGGCTGAGGGTGGGGCTGGCCTCCTGCACTGCCAGGCTCAGCCCCCTCTGCATGTAAAGCCCTGGGGCATTCTGGGCACAGTCTGAAAAACGCTGGTGGACTCAGCGATCAATATGCCCCTCTGTGGGCTCAGCCCTGTGTGGAGCAAGACGGTGGAGACCCCCGAGGAAAGCAGACGGGAGGTCTGCCTGCAGGGAGCTGCTGGTCCGGTGGGCAAGGCCACCACGCGAGGCAGGATACAAGGACAAAGAGCAGGGAGGCTTCGCCCCCACCTGCTAAGGACTTGGTGTGGTTTCGCCCCCACCTGCTAAGGACTTGGTGTGTGACGCTGAGAAAGTAGCTACCCCTCTCTGGGCCCCAGTTTCCCTGTGAACCATGGGGAGACGGGTCTGGGGTGCAGAGCCTCTGCAGTAAGGTCTGGGACGGGAGGCAGCCTCGCTGACCCAGTGCGTGGCTAAAGCCGTGAGAGAGACCCACACCCACGACGTGGGTAGGTGCAAGCGGGGGCGGAGGCCTGGCTAAGGTGCCTCAGGGCCGGCACAGCTGGCTTGTCTGCAGGCCGGGAGTGGCTGGAGGGTGGGCAGGAGCTGAGCGGGAGGAAGGAAGGGTCAACAGATAGGCACTGTCTGGAGCTCGGGGAGCCGTGCCACCAGGCCAACTCGATGGCAGCCCTCAGTGCCGCTGCCCTACACCTAGGACGAACGTGGCTTCATTTGCTACCCCAGCTGTCGAAGGGGGTGGGGGACTTTCCTGCTGTGGCAAAGGAGGGAGGGTCGGAGAGGTGGGGCATGGGGACACAGGAACAGAGTTCTGGGGTCCTCGGGGAGCTGTCTTGCCCCTGAAGACCTGTCTCTCTCCCCTGCTGCGGGGGCCTGGGCCCACTGGTGGGTGATTGCCCACCTAGCCCCAGCCGGGCTGTTGTTGAGGGGAGAGACAACACTGGCCTGTGGGCCTGGAGAGGGACCCGAGATGTCTGGAGGTGAGGGCCCAATTAGAAGACAGCTCCACCCTCTCCCCGGTTTGGAATGATGCGCCCTTCTGAGAAGCGAGAGAGCTAGGCGCCTCTACCCCAGAGAGACTCCAAGTACGAAATTGTTCATACAAACTCAGTTTGTTCCAAAATCACTCATCTACATTCAGTAATAATGATAACATGGTACTTTTGAAACCCACCCGAAGCTTGCACCTGGAGAAAGAGTCTTAACTCTAGAAAGCTCTACAGAACTGGGCACATGCTGGGGCAGGGGGCATGTTGGGGGCCAGCGGGGAGCTGGGTGGGGTCCGGAGTTGGGGGAGAGGTTATGAAGGAGCAGAGGGACCAGGAGGGGAGCAGGCTCAAGTCTGAAGGCTGTTACTGAACAGGAGCCCCAGAACAGCCAGGTAGCCCCTGCCCCCATCCTGCCCTCACCTCCTTATCCTGGGCCCCACCCAGCCCAGGTCTGCGAGCGCGGCCGGCTGTGGACAGAGCTGTTCATACTCGTGTGCGCGCACCCACATCTGTGTGTGCCAGTGAGTGTGTACGTCAGGGCTATTTCCACCTCCCCCTCCCCTGCCTGCCCCCTCCTGGGCAGCACGCCCAGTTCCCAGAAGCAGCCTATACACTTCCACTGAGAGCTCCACGCACAGCCCGCTCCCCTCCTGCCATCACCGCCCGCCTGGCCCACCTGGCAGCCCCCTCCACAGCCCCCAGGTGGACAGCACTGAAAGACCCTCCTTGTCCTGCCCCGGAGGGCAGGCGGACCTTGGGTGGGGGCTGGCTCAGTTATACTTGGTACTTGAACAACTTTTCCAGAGCCTGGGTGGGCCCGGCCAAGGGCCTGGCCTCTGCCCTGCCCCAGAGGCCCCGGGGCGGTGCGCACGCGCACAAACACACACGGCTCCAGCACCATTGTTCCCCAGAGGATCCCTAGAGGCAGAAGAACCTACTCCGACTCAACTCCTTGCACTTGATGGCTCCATGGTCCTGTTCTCTAAGACACCCCGTCAGGTCAGAGTCCTCACCTGGGTAATGCAGGAGCCCTCCCTTCGGGGTACTCCTGCCCCACCCTCAGTCCTACTTCAACCACCCACCTTCAGCTGGTGCCAGGCCAGGTAAGAGGTATGGGAGCCACTGGCCCTGCAGGCTCTGTGCTCACTCTGACCTCTCAGTTTTACTCATGCTGTTCCCCTGACTGGAATGCCAAGTCCACATCAGCTCAAACCCAGTCTCCCCCACTGCTCGTCCCTCTGCCGAACACCTCCCACAGGGCTCAGAAGGAGCTAGACCCTGCACTGGCAGAGTGGCCCTAGCCTAAGCTCCCACACAGGCGGGGCGCTCCCTCAAAGCAGGGCTGGGGGCTCTTCCTGCGCTGCTGCGATTCTCTGTGGGACCTAGAGCACTTTGCTTCCTCCCTGGGGTCTCAGTTTCCCAGTCTGTACAACTAGAAGCTTGGCCCAGATGGTCTCCAAGGGTGCTTGACTCCCAGGCCTCATGACCTAGATGCCCCGGAATGTTGATGAATGCAGGGAAAGTGTCCCAGGGCACCTCACTCTGGTACCTGAGACCTCGAGGGCCTTTGGGGCTCAGGGTGTCCAGGAGGGATGGGAATGATGCCTTCCTCAGGTATGGGCTGACCCCATGCAGAGACCAGGAGAGGGTGCTGAGCCAGGCTTGGTGACAGAGATGGATTGTTGAAGGGGAACTCTGCCTGGGAGGAGGAGAAGATTCTAGCTCTCCATCCCCCTCCCATTTCCAAATTCTTCCTATAGGCAGAGATTGGCTTAACATTATAAAACCCCTCTGCTGCCATGCTACGCTCCTGCCTTAAAATGTTCGTTGGCTCCCCATTGCCAACAGGGCATAGGCTGTGGGCTGTATTCTGCCATTTAAGGATTCTGTGCCCCAGCCCAATGGCTCTTCCTGGCTGGTGCTCAAAATATGCCTTCTAACCAGGCTGCTGGTCTTCCTGTCTCAACATGCTCTTCTCACATCCACCTCAGTGCCTTTGCTCAGGCTGAGCTCCTGCCTAGAGTACTGACCCTCTTCCCATCCTCCAAAGCTTGGCTCCAGGATCACCTCTGGCCTGCCCCAGCTTGCCTGGCAATTTCTCTTCACCATACTCTTCATCTGGATCTTTGCAGACATGATAGGAATTGCTGTTTGAGTTTTAATTTACTTTTCTGCCTCCTGAATGAGTTCAAGTTCAGCCCATCCATTTCTGTGTACTCCTCATTGCCCAGCACAATGCTTGCACACTGCTGATGCTGAGAAGGTATTTGAGAATGGCTCTCAGTCAAAGCCCAAGGAGATGGGGGTGCTGGACACTCTTGGCTGGAGGCTTCAGGCTGGATAAGCAGCCCACTCCAGTCACCCCAGATGGCCCTTTCACACCTCTCCAGAGGCCCAGCCCATCACTCGGGCCCTGAGACTTTGAAGGAGGGGGTCCCTGGGAATAGGAGCAGGGAGCCTGGGGATCCAGCTCTGACTCACCCCAGTGGGGGGTCCTCCCCTGACTCATTTCCCTCTGGGTGCCTCGTGATGCTGTCCATTAGAGCTGGCTTCCCCACCTGATGGAGAGGAGGGTGTGGCCTGGGCCCCCGGAAGGGAGAATCAGGCTCTTCCTCTGCTCAGAGCTGCTCTTGGGAATCGTCCCGAAAGATGTAGGCTGAAGCACTGATTCATACATGGGTAGTAATGATTGATGGGCCCTGAGGCCATGGTTCTTATGGCATAACTAGACCATGCCTTGACTCAAGGAAGAATGCCGTCATGGCGGGATTTCTGGCATGTAACAGAGAGGAGATGCATCCTAGTGCCCCTCAGAAGGTGAACTGTCACTCAGTCTCTGCTGGGGTCAAGCAGCAAAGCCCGGGACAGGGAAGTGTGGCAGGGTTGCCCAGGGTTGTCTGAGGGACAGGCCCCTGCGGGGGTGTGGGATATCTGAAGGAGTGAGGAGCGGGTGGTCCCATCTGTCACTACCAGGCCTTCTGAGTTAGGAGAGTGGGGTGAGGGCATAGGAGCTAGAGAGGAAGGCGGGAGGAAGGTGGTGGTGAGGAGGCCGTACAAGTTTACCTGGGGGCAAGGAAGGGGGAGGCTAGAGGAGGCTGCAGGCTGTAGAGGCTGAGGTACATGTGCGGCCCCATACAGGGTGGGGCAGGGCGGCTCCCTCCCCATTTCTCGCCTTGCAGCGCGCACGCCCCATTCCTGGCCCCGGCGGCTGAGGCTGGGGTACTGGCTTCCTGCTGTCATGGAGTGTCCTTTGGGACCAGAGCAGTCACCAAAAGTCTGCTGGGCTCAGGGGGCCCAGACAGCATTGGGTGGCCCCACTGGTTTAGCAGACAGTCCTGCACAAAGCCACACCCTAGACAATCGGACTGGGGCCAACCTCAAATAGCCAGAGCCCACAGAAGCCCCAAGCTGGAGAGCTATCACTGGGGATCCTGCTTCGATCCCAGAGTGGAACTCCCAGAGAGCCCAGCCTGGAGCAGAAGTGCCGCCCCCTCGTCTCCCAGTCTGCGGGTGACTTCTGGGCCCTCCTGTCCCATTTTTCTACCCAAGGAGCCCCCCCACAGCTCCGGCCAGGCCGGTGGTCTCAGGCCCCTTACTCACCTGCGGATGAGAGTCTGGCCAACATAGCCAAGGTCAAAGCCAGGGCCAGGGCAGGGGCTGGAGGCACGGGCTGCTGGCCCGAGCACATCGCGGTGGGCTGTGCAGTGGGATTTTCGAGGAGCCAAGCAGAGTCCGGAGCCTGGACACCAGAGGAAAGGCGGGAGCTGAGAGAAGCCTGGAAGGCTGGCTCAACTGCCTCTGACTGGGGCTCTGGAGCCGCCTTACTTAGCTTTGGGGGCGGGGCAGGCGCCAGCCCGCTCCAGTTTCAGGACAGGCTCCCCCGTTGGCCCCCCTCACCCCCAACTTTCTTAAAGGGCCCGTGCTGGGCTGCTCCTCCCTATGCAGGGCTGAGGAGACCCTTACAGCTCCGTTAGATCCAGGCCCCGCCCTGCAGATTTGGGACAAAGTCCCACAGGAGCCTAGACCCCCAGAGCTTTGACCCAAGGGCTCCAGGAGACCTCCTCTGGGAGGAGACCTGAGCTGGGCTAGCCCCCTCACTTCTCTTTCTCCTGCCCTTGCAAGGATTGGTGTGTGTGTGTGTGTGTGTGTGTGTGTGTGTGCGCGCATGTGTATGTGTGTGTGTGTGTGTGTGTGTGTGTGTGTGTGTGCGCATAAGCTCCAGGCCTAGGAGGACAGACGCCTACCCAGATTGCTTTTGGGCTGCTTTCCTCTCAGGTCTCCTCGGGACTCCATTTGGACAGAGAGACACTGGCCTGAGGTTCTGCTCTGTGTCCCCTGGCATTGTGACCTTGGCCTTCTCTACCCTGCACAGCCTCCGTTTTCCAGTCTATAAAGGAGAGATGTTCTAGACTCTCCCACAAGGCAGTATCATTTGCCTCAAAATAACTCTACAAGGTGGGTGAGAACCACTCCCTCCCTCCCCCCACCCCATTTTATGGAAGAGAAAACTGGCTCAGAACCGGAAGTGGTTCTTACAAGGCCCTAGGTGGAGCGTAGGTCCCTGGCCCTTTGGGACAAGGACCCCAGGCCTCCTAAATCCTGAATCTGGGTGTTTCAACTTCCTAGGGCTGCCTCCTGGAAATCCGGCCCTGCACTAACTGCTACCTAACAGCTTCAGGCTGCAGTCCTGCTCCTCTTTTTTTTTTTTTTTAAAGATTTTATTTATTTATTCATGAGAGACAGAGGGGGGGGGGAGAGAGAGAGAGAGAGAAGCAGAGGGAGAAGCAGGCTCCCGCTGAGCAGGGAGCCCGATGCGGGACTCGATCCCAGGACCTCGGGATCATGACCTGAGCCGAAGGCGGACGCCTAACCGTCTGAGCCACCCAGGCTGCAGTCCTGCTCCTCTTGCCTGCTGAGGCAGCAACATCAGCCTCACCCCAAACAGGAGGGAGGGCACTACTACCACAGAACTTCCAGCTCATAGAGGCTCTGCCTGCTCTGTGCCTAGCCCCGGTATCGGCACTGCCTGGCCTCGGCTTCTCCACCCAGCAAATGGGTAGAAGATCACCCCACAGGGCTCTTCCCCTCCCTTCTTTCCTCAGAATCCCTCTTTCAGGGGCGCCTGGGTGGCTCAGTCGTTAAGCATCTGCCTTCGGCTCAGGTCATGGTCCCCGGGTCCTGGGATCGAGCTCCCTGCTCGGTGGGGAGTCTGCTTCTCCCTCTCCCAGCTCATGCTCTCTCTCTCAAATAAATAAATAAAATCTTAAAAAAATAAAAGAAACCCTCTTGCATACCTGCCTGTTTCGGCCCACCCCCAACCCCACCCCATCAGCACTCTCTTCCCAGACCCTCCTCACCTTAAAATTTTTTTTATAATTAATTACAGTGTAATATTAGTTTCAGGTGTACAATCTAGTGAGGCAACACTTCGATATACAGCTGGTGCTCATCACAGCACACACGCTCCTTAAAACCCAACACCTGTTTAACTCATTCCCCACCCACCTCCTCGCTGGTGACCTTCAGTTTGTTCTCTACAGTTAAGAGTCTGTTTCTTGGTTTGCCTTTCTCTCTTTCCCTTTGCTCATTTGTTTCTTAAATTTGTTTCTGTTCCTTAAATTCCACATACGAATGAAATCATATGGTATTTGTCTTTCTCTGACTGATTTCATTTAGCATAATACCCTCTAGCTCCATCCATGTTGTTCCTTTTCATGGCTGAGTATTATTCCACTGTATGTATATACCACATCTTCTTTATCCACTCATCAGTCAATGGGCATCCAGGCTGCCTCCATATCTTGCAGCTACAATGCAGCAGTAAACACTGTGTTCTGCTGGGCGGTGCATGTATCCTTTTGAATTTATGTTTCTGTTTTCTTCTTTCTGGCAGTGGAAAGACTGGATCTCAGAGATTCTGTGGTTCTGCACAGCTGAATACCTAGAAGTGGAAATACTGGATCATATGATACCTCTATTTTGAGGTTTTTGAGGAGACCACATTGTTTTCCAGAGCATTCAGGCCCTTTCCTTGACTAGCGACTATCCCACCATGTGTACAACACTTCATAGTTGGCCACAAAATTGAGCCCCATTTTGCAGATGAAGAAACTGAGGCTGAGAAAGATCGAGGGCCTTGAACAAGTCTACACAGCCGCGAAGAGGTGGAACGAGGTCTTTGCCCGCAAGCCTGGTGCTCTTACCACACAGCACAATGTGCTGGTGCCGTGTCTGTGTGCTGGTTGTGAGTGCTGATCTTGAACCCAGGCCCTGAGTTCGAATCCCAGCTCTCCTACTTGGCTGTCCAACTTTGAACAAGTTGCTTCACCTCTCCTGTGGCTCAGTTTTCTCATTTGTGGAACTGGGTTAGTGACGATTAAATGCATTCATGCACCTCCCGTGCCTAGCCCGGGGGCTAGCAGGCAGCAGGCACTCCACAGACACTTGTTTCTTCCTTCTCTGTAGCCCTCACATGCTCCTGCCCTTCACAGTTTGTACACAGCTCCACACTCATCACCTCCCCTGATGAAAAGTCAGCCCCTTGAGGGCTGAACTTTCCCCGCCAGAGGCAGCTGCATACAATAGGTGCTCAATAAATGTGCACTGACGTTGACTAAGAAGCCAGTGCTGCTGTTATGTGGGGACTTTGGCAAAGGGAGAATTCGCATCTGGTTCACCCTAGGAGGCCTGGGGCGGGGCTGTGGTCAGCTGGTCTCCAGTGGCAATGAAGCCATTGATTCCACAACTTGTCCCTGTCCCCACCCCCCCAGTCAGCAAGGCACCTGGTCCTTGTTAGGGGTTAATTACTGGCCAAATGTGGGCCTAGGGTTGGGGGCGCTGCTGGGAACACTGTGTTTGGAGGAAAAGAGCTTTCTTTTTAGGAATGAAAGAAGAAGAGACGGCTTCTGCTTCTTGATGAATCAAAAACTTGGGTGGAGATTTCTACCCACCCCATCGCCCTCCCCTCCCTTCTCCTCCTTCCCTCTTCTCATCTTCCCTCTCCCCAGTCCACCCCCCTCCCCCACGCAGATTTACTCACCACCACCAGGAGTGGTTTGTCTGTGGAGCCTCCGGACGGGGTGCCCGCCCCTAGCCCGCAGCGGAGGTTCCAGTCGGGACGAGTCCGCAGCACCCCTAGGCCCGCTGCTATAGCTAGGGAGAGAAACATGGGCCGGGTGAATAGTGGCAACCAGGCAGCAGTCGTGACCTGTGCTTGCTTCTCTGCTGGGGCTTGGCTTTGCAGTTTACAAAACCCTCACCTGGTCTCTTGACAACCCTGGGAGTTGTGCGTGTTGGGGGCTAGGCTTCCCTTTGTACTGATGAGAATGCTGAGGCCCCCGTGGACATGGGTGCTGGGGCTCCGGCATATGCAGGTTGGCCTTTGTCCAGCCTGTACCCGGGGCCGGAACCCGGGTCACGCTGAGTGACGTCATGCCAGCGGACTGGCAGAAAGTTGAGGCCCCATGTGGCTTTGGAGCTGCTCCCTGACCACCTCCTACTGTCTCAAGAGCAAAGGTTGCTGGACCCGGCAGTGCCTGCTCCTCATTTGTCTCCTCCCCGGCCTCCTCAGCATGCCCACCTGAGTCCCCGAAGGCCGGGTCCCGAGCAGAGCGGACCAGGGCCTCCCTGGCATCCTCCCTGGCTCAGGCCTTCTCCCTCTGCCTTCCAACCTTTGCCATGAAGTCCTCTGGCTTGGGCTGGCCGGCTGCCCTTGGTGGCCATCCCTGACTGCCCCTGCCTCCCTGGCCATATTTCACACTCCTCCAGGAAGCCCTCCCAGTCCTTCCTGCTTTTCCACGGACTCCCTGGAATAATGATCCCTGAATACTCCTAGTGCCTCCCAGGGCAAGCCTACCTGGGTCAGGAGGTGTGACTCAATGTCTCCCCCTGCCCCTTGACTAACTCCTTCTCAGCAAAGCATGGGGATAGCACTCGGGGCAGGGGAGAGGGAAACTCAATACACATGAAGGATGAAGAAGGATGCCCACAACTCAGCTGGAGGATTCAGAGTGTTCTGAAGCTTCAGGGACCTGTGGTATGTGCTGCCTCAGTTTCTCTAAGTGATCGGCCTCTGCGAGAACAAGACAACAGCAAACCCAGCATCACCCGCTTGCCTGCCAGCAGAGTTCAGCTACGATGCGCCAGGCACTCCTGGTCACTCTTACCCTCCACGCTTCTCGGACTCAGTGCCGGCTCTGGCAGCAGCTACAGCTCGGTCCTGCCCCTGGCCAATGCCAGGCCCTCTGGGTGCCTCTGTGTTTTGCACTCTGACCACATGGGCTCCACCCAGGGAACCCGTGGCCAGAGCCAGCTTGCTGGTAAATGGCGGGTGCTTCTGCCCAAGATGGGGTGCTGTCTGCATTGGGGTGTACTCCAGCTGCCCAGGTCCTGCCCTTAGGGAATTGGCCTTCTGCTGTGAAGGACACAGAACCCGGGCCGCTACTGTGCAAGAGGACACAGGTTTTTGGCCCCAGTTCCATGGCCCTGTAGTCTCATGGCCAGGGGCTCCCAGGCCTGGGCTTCCAACCAGCGGCCTCTGCTAGGAGTGGTCTTGCTTCTGTTCCCGGCTGGAGGCGTCCGCGGGGCTCCTGTAAGTGCAGGCAGCCAGGCCCAGGCAGGGCGGAGGCAGCCATTCCCAACAATTACACAATTCGGGAGCTGAAAAGTTGTGTTTGCTGTCCCCAGGAGCCAGCTCTGGATGGGAGGCTAGTGGCGGGGCTTGGCGCTGATCGGGAGCGGGAGCGGGCTCTGCGCCATGCCCAAGCCAGATCGGGGAGACAGGGCTGAGCGGTGGTGTAGGACCCCCTCCGTCTCCAGTCCCTGGGGCAGGCCACACCATGTCCACAAAAGCCTGTGGCTTCAGTGGCTATGAGCAGGTGGCCGCAGCTGATGCCCCTGGGGTTGTGCTATTTCTAAATATTGGTTCATGCTATTAACCCCTGCTGTGCCCCGCAGTAGACCTTGGCTGCCTGCAGAGAGCACGTCTGGGAGGGGAATGAAGAGCCCCTGTTCGGATGGAAAATTTGTAAACATACTTGCTCAGAGTCTGGCCTTTGGGGGCTAGGGCAGGGCTCCTGAAGGAGGGAGAAGTACCTGCTCAGGACAGAAACGAGGCTTGTGACAGGCGTTAGGAGGTGCGGGTCTGAACTGGCAGCTGGGCAGGGCGGTGGAAAGACTGTCGGGTTAGGAGCCAGAAGTCCAGTTCTGCCAAGCCTCTCCTGTGTGGCCTCAGGTGAGTCCCTTCAGGTCTCGGCGCCTCTTCTCTCACCTGTAAATTGTAGAACCACCATGGTGTCTGATGAGGTTTTCCGACAGAGGGGCTGGAGGGGCAGTGCCTGGTGGTTATGATGATGACAATTGTTGATGCCAGGGTCCTGCCCTCTGCATGACTCCCAGGAGTCCCTTGAAGGAAAGGCAAGACTGACAACCAAGAGACAGCCAGAGGGAGCTTGCAGGGTGTCTTCAGCTTGTGTGGGGCTCAGTGCGTGTGCCACCTTACATGAGAACAGACAGCTTGGAGTTCAGCCTCTTTGGGCCCCATTGGCTTGTTGTTCTGCTGTAGTGAAAAACCTGTGGTAGCCAGCCTCCAAGATGACCCTCCACGGTCCCCACCTTCTGGCATTCAACCCTCCTTTAGCCACCTCCCACACGGAACAGGGCTGAGCTGTGAGGCCACTAAGAACTGCAGCAGTGACTGAGTGGGACCTCCAAGGCGAGGTCATAAAAGATATGGCAGCTTCTGGGGCGCCTGGGTGGCTCAGTCGGTTCAGCATCTGCCTTCGGCTCAGGTCATGATCCCGGGGTCCTGGGATCGAGCCCCGCGTCGGGCTCCCTGCTCAGCGGGAAGCCTGCTTCTCCCTCTGCCAGCCACTCCCCTACTTGTGCTCTCTCCCTCTCCCTCTCTCTCTCTCTCTCTGACAAGTAAATAAATAAAATCTTTAAAAGCTATGGCAGCTTCTGACTGCTTGCTCCGGGGCAAGCTGGCCATCATGCCTGAGCGGCCCCTGGAGGCCCTATAGCGGAGGAACCGAGGCCTCCTGCCCACAGCCAGCCCCAGTTCACCGCTCATCTTGGAAGTGGGTCTGCCAGCACCCGTCAAAGCTTCAGATGACCTCAGCCCTCGCTGACCTCTCGACTACTGTCTCTTGAGAGACTGGGAGACCGCACTGTCTCGCTGAGCCGCTTGTGAACTCTCGACCCATAGAAACTATGTGCGATAGTAGAGGTTTATTGCTATGTTAAGCTCTTAGGTTTGGGGGATAATTTGTTATGCAGCAGCAGATAACTGATGCAAATCTGTGCAGGTGTAAGTGATAGTCCAGAGAGCCTGGCTGGGACTCTGAAAGCAGGACTCCGCTCCCACAAGGAGGGACCTTTCCTTGATCAATCAATGGATCAACTCATTTATTCATTCAACAAATCTTTCTTTTTTTTTTTTAAGATTTATTTATTTATTTTAGAGAGAGAGTGAGAGAGAGCAAATGGGTGGAGGGGCAGAGGGAGAGAGAGACAAGCAGATGCCCCTCTGAGTGCAGAGCCCGATGCAGGGCTCAATTCCAGGACCCTGAGATCGTGACCTGAACTGAAATCAAGAGTTGGACACTTCACTGACTGAGCCACCCAGGTGCCCCTCAACAAATACTTAGCGCTGGGGACACAAGACTCAATGGCAGGGGCCTGCCTGGGGGAGCTCAAAGGCTCCCCACAGTGCTGCAGTGCCTGTTGGATATGGAGATGGGAGGACAAGGGAGATGTCCGTGACAAGCCCGGTTTTCCAGTCTGGGCACGTGGATGGCTGGTGGCGTCGTTCTTTGAGATAAATGGGGGGCACGCGACATCTCAGGAGAGAAGCTTTGGGTATGTTAATTCTGAGGTGTTTGTGAGAAATCCAGTGACACTGTGTAGGCCGTCGGGTATGTGGGCTGAAAGCCCCTGGGCAGGCCCTGGCTAGAGGCACGTCTGTTTGGGAACCGTGGCAGTACAGACGGTGGGACTGAAGCAAAGAGAGGGCGGGCCGCCGGGGCAAGAGGAGGCGTGGGGTAAAATGACAGGAAGGCCCAGGACTGAACCCTGAGACGCTAACGGTTTTTCTTTCAACTTTTTGTTTTGACATAATTTCAGACTTACAGAAAAGCAGTGAGGCCATTACCAATGTTTCCCACATACTCTTCACCTAGATTTCCCAAATGTTAATATTTTACCAGATCTTAAATTCTTTTCTATGTATATACATATTTTTTCCTGAGCTAATCCAGAGTGAGCTGCAGACATGGCTCTCCTTCATCCTTATACACTCCAGTGACGCTTTCTTTCTTTCTTTAAGATTTTATTTATTTATTTGAGAGAGACAGCGAGAGAGAGCACAAGCGGGAGAGAGGAGCAAGCTCTCTGCTAAGCAGGGAACCCTATGTGGGGCTCGATCCCAGGACCCTGAGATCATGACCCAAGCGGAAAGGCAGAGGCTGAACCGACTGAGCCACCCAGGCGCCCCATCTGGTAGCTCTTTCCTAAGAACAAGGACCTTCTCTTTCATAACCAGACAGCGATGATCAAAATCAGGAAGTTAACATTGCTACCCTATTTTTAACCAGCTACAGACCTTCGTTCCATTTTGCCAATTTCCCCAGTAATGTCCTTGATAGCAAAGGAGAATCCCAGCTGCTGTATTGCGTTGAGTTGTCCTCCCTCGAGTCTCTATTGATCTGGGAAAGTTCTTTCCTTCAGTGTTTCTTTGTCTTTCATGACATTGCCCTTTTCAGCAAATACAGACCAGTTTTTGGTAAAGTGAATCTTGATTTGAGTTTATGTGGTTTCTTCATAATTGGGTTCGGGTCATGCATCTGTGGCCGGAACAGCCCAGAAGTGATGCTGTGCTCTCTCAGTGCACCCTCTTGGAGGTATACCACGTTTCTCTGGCCCACTGTTGGTGATGTTAATTGACACCACTTGGTTGAGGTGATGCCTGCCAGCATCCTCCCTGTAAAGTTACTGTTTTCCCCTTCGCAATGAATAAACTTAAGCCAACATTGAAAGGTCAGGTTGAGGAGGAAGAGCCAGGAGGAAAGCTTGTGAAGGGGCAGTGGGGACATAGGAACAAGATCAAAACAGCTCGGAGCTGGGAAGAGGCGCCTAAGGGATGGAGTGGTCGGTTATTGGGTCCGGGGCAGGTGGGAGGCCAGTCCAGCAGGGGTGCAGCTTCCCCAGGCAGGTTGTCATCTAGGGGGAGCGATGGCCTGAAGCCAGCCTGCAGAGAATAGAGACAACAGGGAAAACGCTTCTCAGGGAAGGTTTGGATGGGGCAGAGAGATACAGGCCCTGGAGGAGACGTGTGTGTGTGCGTGTGTGCGTGTGTGTGTGTGTGTGTTGGGGGAGTCAAGTAGATGGTTTCTAATACGTGGAAGGGACGTAGGGTACGGAGAGTGTGATGGGAGGGGACCACGTGAAAGGTCAACCATCTTTGATTAGGCAGAGGGAATGGAAGAAAGTGTTGGTGGGTCCTCCTGGGCCGCAGGAGGCGGTGGGAGCCGGGGGTCCCGATGGCGTGGTGGGGTGGGTTTGGATCAGAGTCCCGTCTGCTGGCCTGTTTCCACTGTTGGGAAGGAGGGGATGCAGGGGGCTGACAGGACAGCTGGGCACGCAGACGGGAATGAGCCACGTTGGAAACGACCTCTGGGGAGAGGGCGAGAGCAAGCTGACCAGCGTGGACGTGGACAGTTGGCAGCATGGTGACAAGTCTGGGGTTCGGAGGCCGTGATACTAATCCCAACAACTTTTCGCTGCCTTGTGCAGGCAGACAAGGCAGACCTGGGGACTCAGCAGCCGGACAAGGAGGGCAGGGAAGGCAGGAGGGGACCGAGGGAGAGAGAGAAGGAGCGCAGGGAGTGATGGGGTCTCGGCGTTAGCAGGCGATTTGTGCATCCAGACTAGCAGAGTGACAGGATGTCGGCCGCGGTGGTGTTCCAAAGGGAGGCGTACAGTCAGTGCCATGGGCCGCGGTGAGCAGCTCAGGATATGCTGGGGGGAGGGGGCTGTGAGGGAGTGGAGGGGACGTCCTTGGAGAGGAGGAGTTCTGGGAAATGGGAGGCTAAGGGACGGGTGGTCCCCGGGAAAGCCTCAGTCCCCCGGGTGATGGCAGGGGCGAGGCGGGTGGGGAAGAAGGTAATGAGCCAGGGCCGCCAGGTTTACGAGTCAGGACAGATGGCCACCCTGAGCAGATGAGGGGGGCACCCTAGACGCTGAAGCCCTTGAGGGGTGGTACTTTTTAAAGGGAGGGGACACTGCCCCCGGGTGAGTACCAAGGAGACCAGGGATCCACTCCACCTTGGACTCTGAGGGGCAGGAGTGTGAGAGACAGAACAAGCAGCTTTGGAGAGGACCAAGGCTGTCTCCAGGGGTGAGCTAGGTTTCTGTTAAAGCTGGAAAGAAGGGAGCATTTGGAGCAGAAGTAGGGTGGCTTGTGATGGGCTGGGGTGTAGGGTGGCTCAGCTGCAGAGAGCCAGGCACACAGGCGACAGACGGGAGCAGTCCAGGGGGCCGGGGGCGGGGCATATTGTAGGCAGGCTCCCTGGGTCTGAAATACTTGGAAACTCCACCCTACCTGCCGCCCCAGATCAAGAAGGTGGAGGTCTCAGCCCCACATCTGGCCCCTGTCAGCATGAGGGAACCATCAGGGCTTGAGCCCAGCAGGCCCGCAGCTTCCTCCAGGAAAAGCTGACTAGGATGGGGGTGAGGAGGCGGCACTGCCCGTGGCCCAAGGCCAGTTGAGGCCGGGCCAATCCTAGCCTTGCCCAGCCCTCTCCCTCCAGAAATCAGAGGAATCAGAGGCTTGGCGGCCCCCTGGGTGATGTGAGGGACAAAGGGGAGTGTCTGCGGCCACTGGGTGGGACCCTGCCCTCTGTTCTGAGCCATTCAGTCCTGCAAGGGCTTCTGGAGCGCCCAGCACATCTGGCCTGTCTGCTCTTGAGTCCTCATCGTGCCTGCTGGCTGGAATGAGCTCAGAGCGGGGTTTGGTTTCCATTAGATCAGAGGCTGTGAGCCAAAGAGAGCCCTGGGTTTGTGTCCCGGTTCTGTCTCTGCTCCTGATATAATGGGAGACTTTGGGTAAGTCCTTGCTCCTTTGGGGGACTCAGTTTCTTTATTTATGTACCAGGACCGTGAGAGACACCTTCTCTAAAGCCAGGAGTCATCTGTTCCCAAGACAGAAACCCCTCTTAGCTGGTTCGGATCAAATCCCCAGTCTGAGCTATGAACTGGTGGGTGCAGGCAGGCCCTAGCGCCCCAAAACCTCCTGGGTTTTAGAGGGTGAAGGCGTCCCCAGCATTTCCTCCACCCTGGGGCTCATCAATCAATCATTTGGCAGTTGGGTGTCTTCTCTACCCCTCAATGTTCCCTCTCATACTGCCCCTACCCCAGGGGGTACTCTGGACCAAGGCACAGGAAGTGCCTTGCTTCTTAAGGCTTCAGTGCCACCCCTCCATCCTCCTTATTTGCTCCCCATTCCCTGCCTGAAATGCCAGCAGCAGGCAAGCAAGCATTCCTTGAGCTAAACATGGATCTCTAAAGACACTGTGCCCTGGGATAGGAGCCCGGGAAGCTATCAGTTACAGTTACACCTTAGTGTGAAATAATCGGTTTGATCATTTTCCAAGGGGAAACAGACAGAAGGGAGGGCGTGTCCAGAACCTGGGGGCATAGATGGGAGGGGCAGGGAATAGAGGGCCACCCCAGGGGACTTTCCAGGCTGTGGGAACCTTTCCCCCAGGATCCACCCACACATTCCTTTCCTTTCTCTGACTTCAGGGCACCCACCAGTAGAGAAGAGCCGGCTCTGTCACACCCCCTCTCCCTTTTCCCTCCCTGACTCGGGGTTCTGGGCACCCTCAGGCCATTGTAGCCTGGTTGGGAGTAGGGGGTGGTGGGGCCTAGTTTTCAGGGTTCTATAGCTGAGCTGCCATGGTAACTGGGGGAAATAAACACTCTGGGTTTCACAGCCCAAGTTCTGCGGTGATGTCATCCCTAGCTCTAGCCTGCTAGGTCCTGTGGCTGGCTGCACCCCAGGCGGCCTCAGCTGCTCAAGCCAGAGGATTGACTTCCTTCCCAACCCCCAAGCAGCTTCTCGAGTTGGGGAGAGAGTGGACACAGGGGTTTGAGCAGGGGCATCTGGAACAGGCTCCACACAGGCCTAGCCCCTTGCCCACCACTTGGATCTCTCAGTAGCTATTGCCCCCTCCTGGGCCCCAGCCATGAAACTGCCCAAGGGGGCCAGGAACTCTGTGTTCAATGGGCAGGGCCCAGAGGAGAAAGTTCAGGTGCCCTCATGGCAGGAGGTAAAGCAGACCCCTGTGATCATGGCAATGATCAAAGGTGAGATCAGACCCCTGTCCTGAGCTTGGATTCCTCTCTCTACAGGGCTGCAGAAGGTGCCCCAGCCTTCCAGCCCTGCCTCCCGCAAAGCTCCTGAGGATTCTCCTCCAAGCCCTCAGAAGATCTGCACCTTCAAGCTGAACCCCAGAGGCAGTATTAGCTGCTGGGACTTTTCATGGGGGTAGGAGTGGAAGGGAGCATGGTGTATGATTTTCCAGTTTTGGAAAAAAGCTAGGGATTCAAAGGAGGTTTTAGCCCACCCTTAGTTTTCCTCACTTCCCTCGAATCTTACCCTTCACTGAAAGCAGACAAACTAATTCTTACTACATTGTTAATGACTGATTGTTGGTCTATGTGGGAGGTGGTTTAGTATGTGATTTTATGTTTGCGGTCTCTTGGCTGATTGTCTCAGAATTTTCACATTACAAGACTTGTGTGACTTTGAGCAAACTGATATTTCTAAGTCTTATTTTTCTCATCTGTAAGATGGGAAACACAATAGTATCAATTTTATGGAGTTGTTGGGAGGCTTAGCTGAAATAATCCATGTTAATACATAGTGTAGTGCTTGGCGCAGAATAAGTTCTTGGTTAATTGTAACTATTATCTTTCGTATTACCCGTTGCCTGTCTAAGATGGATTGCATTTTATCTGGGAACATTGTCTTTCCCCCAAAAGAAGCTCCATGGTGGGATTTGCGGCGGTGTGACGTCAGCAGAAGGAAAGACCCCAGTGTTCTCATGGCACACTGTGTTCGGGGCTTCCCCTGCCTCTGATCCCATGCGCTGAGGCTGAGGGCTGCCCTGTCCATCCTTGCAGGTCCGGGCCCAGCCAAGTACCTCCTGCCATCTTGCACTGGCTACTTCCACCATGACATCTCCATGTTCCAGGAGCCAGCCTATACTCTGCACACCGGACACTCGGAGAAGCGTGAGTGCTCGCCACGCCCGTCATCCCCTCGGGCTCAGGGTTACTATTGTTGGATGTTTGGGGCGGCAGTGAGAGGTAGGGAGCCATTACCTGTAGCCACGGGACCCTGGGAACCCAGGCTTGCCCTGCAGAGGACACCCAGGTGGCTCACTGGGTCCTGAAGGAAGCCAGCAGGGATGCCCAGGTGACCCACACCTCCAAAGGCCGCTCTGTGGGGAGCTCCCAGCTGGACCTCCTTGCGGGAGCTCTGAAGGGCGGCTGGCGCTGTCCAACAGGCAAGGGAGAGTCTCCTCTGTCTCGTCTTGGGCCAGGGCCCCTCAGCTCTGGCTGCTGTGTGTAAACTTGTCACAGAAGTTGGGCAGAAATAGCTGGGGAGAGGGGACTCTGGTGGGAATGGTGGCCCTCCAAGCTTTGCAGTTGGCTTAGAACCCCCTGGAAGGGCAAGAGCAGAAAGCCGCAGAAGAACTCTAGCTGCTGGTCAAGGCCAGCAAGAGGAGAGGGTGGGCAGGGGTGTCAAGCCGTGTCTCTGGGGCTCTGAGATTGAGAGGCCTGCTGGGTCCCTCCCTGGCGTGACATGGCCTTCTCAGCAGGGGAACCGTCTGTCCAGGGCTGGGCCCCTTCTTAGTACTAACAATAGCCACTGTACCTATTATTACCCCTTGGCACCAATCCCCGATGGGAGCTGACCGAGCTGCTACACAGCTGTTATTTTATGTGCTTCTCTGAGCAAGTTCTCGAGACTGGTAGGTCATGCATTAAAAGCCCCATTTTGCAGACGAGGAAATCAAGTGTCGGGAAACAACTAAGAGCCCAAGGAATCGGAAGCGAGCCCTCATTTCTCTACTGGGCAGAGGGGATCTTCACCCGGAGGCAGGCCAGGCTCACCCTAGGGCGTCCTCTGGGGCTGACTGGGCCTCTCTGTGGCTGCCTGCAGGGGTCATGGACATTTGCAGCCCTGGGCCTTGCTATTTCTTGGATCCCAAAATAACCCGGTTTGGAATGTCCAGCTGCCCGCAGGTTCCCATGGAGGAACGCATCTCTAACCTGCGTAAGATGGGACGGGAGAGGGGTGTGGGGGTTGGGAGGATGGGGAGCGGGGGTCCACCCTTAGGACCTGAGCAGGGACAAAGGGTCATGACTCCCCTTTGCCAGCTGTGTCTTTGGATCCTGGCATCTCCCTGCAAGCTTATATCAAGACATTGATGTCACCATGTCGGTGTCACAATACTGAGGTCTTGAAGCCAATGTTATGCATGTGTGGCAGCAGGCAAGGGTATGATAAAAATGTCATGGGGGCTCATGGTGCATCAGGGATATTGCCATGCTAATGAGCTCACAGACTGTAGTGATTTCAGGATGTTTTCTGGGTGCTGTCACGGGGATGATATCAGGATGCCGACATCCCAAGGGTGACGTTCTGATGATACTTGTGATTTTTATCTTATGATAGCAGTGTCAATCCTGATGTCACTGTGACCTAAGTCCCCCCCCCTGCCCATAGACCTGTGCAGGGGTGGTGATGTCCCTGCCTGACGATAAAGTGGTTATAGTAACATCAATCAGGCTAACCAAGACCTTCTTACCTCTTGACCTGGACCCATCAGTTGGACACCAGGAGACGTGGCCTGGCTCCCACCCTGACACCTTTCCCCTCCATTTATCCACTTTCAGGCCTGAGGCCCAACCCAGCCCCCTGCCATTACTACTTGGAGAAGACCCACCCACCTGGGGAACGCAGGGCTCCCCAGTATGTTTTTGGCTACCAGTGCCCATACAGAGTGATGGACCCCAATCCAGCCCCCAACCAGTACCAGCTGCCACTCTTTCTGGGGCCCAGCAACCCCGTCAGCCGAGCAGCTCCTTGCTATAGTTTCGCCTCGGGGCACAAGAACTGGTTCTACAAGGAGAACGTGGCAGGAGGCCCTGGGCCGGCTGTGCATGCCCGGCCTGAGCCCTCCGTTTACCAGAACCGCAGCCCCGTCTACAACATGGCCAAGCGATTCGCCTACCCGATGGACCACACACCTCGGCCTGGCCCAGGCTCACACGACGTCCAGCAGGTCACGGTGCACAAGCCCCGCACACCTGCTTTCACCATGGGCATCAAGCACTCACCCCACCTGTGCCCGCTGGTCATCGACATTCACGACTAAGGCCCCTCCTGGGGCGCTCACCCACCCCTCCCCACAGAAGTTATTTTTCTATACTGAACTGAGCAATTTACCAAGGTTTCAAGTAGTAGAGCTGGTGCCTGGTGTGTCTAGCGCACAGAAGGCGTTAGATAAATATTTTCACTTATTTAGTTTTTTGTTTTGCAAACACGGTTGCTTCCTCTGGGGCCTGCCCTGGGTGAGGGGCTGGGATCCTGGGAGGCATTGTAGGGGTCCCTGTTTGGAAGAAGGTCTGTCCTGGCTCATCAGGGGAGGCAGCCAGGAGCCCTGGGCAGAGACTCTGGCCAGCTACGTTCTAGTCTGAACTCTGCCACTAACGTGTAACGTGGCCTTGTGCAGCTTCTGTCTTCTGGGCCCCTCAAGGCTGCCCTTGGGACAGTGAGGGGGGAAGCGTAGGCCTGGAGCATGTCCACGTTCCCTCCAGCTCCACAACGGTGTGACTCTGGTGCCTGAGGGGTCAGCGTGCTCGAGGAGCAGGGCAGAGGACGGAGGGGTCGTCTGGTCAGGGACCGGGGTCGAGGGGGTTTTTCCTGGCAGAAGGACACGAGAGGACAAGTGGAGATGGTGTGTAGCGGCGGGGGGGGGGGTACTCTTGGCGTCTGTAAAGATGAGAGCAAAGACAGGCACATGGGACCGAAGTGCGCAGGTCAGGACCCTGGGGCAAGCTCTGAGGGCAGGAGCCTGGGCTGCAGCAGGTTGGCCAATAAGAGGACCAGGTCGTGGGCCACTGGAGGGCACTCAGGTTTTGTCCTCAGCATGATAGGGCTAGTTAAGATGCGTGATTTTCAGGATTCTTTGGGCAGTGAGAGAAGGTTGGACAGGAGGGGCAGAGCCTGGAGGCCGCAGTCAGCCTAGGAGGAGGCAAAGGAGACCAAGCAGACTGCTGAGAGAAGGGACTGCTTGCCGCATGTTGTCTTTGGAGAGCTGCTTGTCCGTCCCCCGACTCACCAGCCTCACCCTGGCCCTGCAGTGCGGGTTAGGGGAGGAGAGGAGGAGCCCCCCACTAGCCAGGAGGGGGCAGTGTTGCCTTACTCACCAGTCCAGGCCTGGCCCACCTGCCCCACCCCACCCCTTCCAGCGTTGCCACTTTGGGAGAGAGATAGGTGCCCGCTCTCCTGCGGGTCTCCGAGGAGGCTGGGGCCGAGTTGGAGCAATATTCAGGTTTTAATTGAAAATGAAAGTTGAACTGAAGACCTAACTTCAGATAGAAAGAATCAGAGAATATCTTTGGAATATTAAAACGGCAGTCACAACACTGAGTATTTTTAAAAGGGGCTTGTAGGAAAGCCCACTGGGATCATACCTGACTCTGGGCCCCGAAATCCCCTGCCCCCTCCCCCACCGCGCTAGCCCCCAGGCCTGGGGTGTTATGTCTGTCCTGTCCTCCCCACTCCTCAGCGAGGCCGGTCTGGGCAGGCTCGAGAGAGAGCCAGTGAGCCTGGGGACCCATCTGTCTTGCAGCAGATTAGAAAGATGTCATTTTGCCGACAATGCCATTTATCACGGCGGCTGCAAAAATTAGGCATGCTTGGCCAGAAGTACTGGGTGGGGGTGGGGGCTGGCGGGTAGCAGCACCTACTGCTGTCCTGTGTCGCCGGGTCAGGGAAGCTATAGGCCGACGTCTGAATCGGGTTTTTCGGATTTAGTGCCTATCCCATTCCAAGGCCCTGCATTGGAAAAATGAGGAAACTAAGGCCCAGAGCCAGGGAAATAATGAATGGCCTGTCTCTAAATAAAGATCTAGGCTCAGTGTGTGACCCGCTCAGTGTGAAGCTAGGTTGGGGTCAGTCTGTGACTAGAGTCAGGGCTCAGTCTGGGACAGACCCTCAGCTTGACAGGCTCCAGCTGCCACCAGATATGGGTAGGGGCTGGGTATTAGCCCCAAAGCTAGAACTAACCCTTGGTTTGTGATCCCAAGGGAAGGAGAGGAGGCTGGAGGACTCAGAATGAGTCTTTGGGGGATGAAGATGTTTGGAAGAGAGATGACCCCGCCAAGAGGGGATGTGGCCTCTGGGAAAGATGAGTGGGACTTCCCTTGTGGCTCAGCCCACAGAATGACAGGGTCATTTAGCTTGGGATTGACCTTTTGACAAAGCAGTCCCCCTCTCTTGGCCTTGCCTCCTCTGTGGTGGTGACTGGGTAGGTGACCTGCAGAAGGGTGGTGGGCACGGCCTCCCAGACATGGCTGAGTGCTGACCCCACCCCTTCTGACTCGGAGCGGGGCCGGGGCACCCTTGACCTGGCGGGAAGCCCTGGTCTGAATTCTCGGAGGACTTAAACCTGTGCCCTCAAGTACTTGGGCCCTGGAGCCTGGCCTATGACTCACACAGACATGCTCGTTCATTCATTCAGTAGACTTTTGCTGAGCTCCTGCCCTATGCCAGGCTCTGGCTGCACCTGGGAGCACCAAAAGACGGTGAAGGCCCAGCCGTACCTCTAGGTGTTCAGAGAGTGGCTCATGGGAGGATGAGAAGCAGCTCTCTCCAGTCATGAGCAGACATCGGAGGGTTGCTGAGGGTCCAGTGAATGGCAGGGTGCCCGCCAGAGCTCTCTCCCTTCTCTCCGGGGGCAGGGAGAAGCCTGGCCTCCATGGGTCACCCCTACCAGGGTGTGGTGGTAAAACTACAGTCCCATGACTCTCCCGGACACTGGCTGGGGGTCTCGTTCTCTGTTACTCTGTTGTTGCTGGACAGACCCTGAGTGCCAATTGTCTCTCTGACTCCCAGGAGCTGGGAGGATGGTGGGTGGCCCTGGGCCAGGAGCAACAGGGGCCCTGCCTGAGAGACACACTGACCCATCATAAATGGGCACACAGGTAGGACTCGTGCAGAAACCCACGTCCCTCATCCACGTATATACGGAGACGGACTCACACTCCCTGCAGTACGTGCTCACACGTGCATGCACACCCACGCACACGCAGACACCACACCTTACTCTTCACACGTATACCCCTGATACCAGACCCACTCAAACACGGCTTCATATTGCACTCACATGGAAAGACAGACAGACAGACAGACACACACACACACACACATGCACGACACATGCACACAGACCCACAGCACACACTAGGGCCGCCTTTTCCTGCCACACCCCCTCTCCAGGTGCCTCTTTATCCCTACAGCCGCTCAGGCTCCCTCATGCCTCCCACTGCCCTGGAGAAGTAAATAATGAGAACACCCCCCTCCTCTCTGCAGCCCCATGCACAGGTGCAAGAGGGGGTGGGGTGGGCTGCGGAGGGGAGGTTGGGACAGTCTCCGTGCTCAAGAAGGAGCTGGGACACGAGCTGGAGGTCAACCATCCAATCTGGGCCAGGTCATTGTGCCTCTGGATGGGGTGCATTTGGTTATGAGCCCTTGTCCATGAGGACAAGCCAGATCCCTCTCCCGGACTCCGGGGGCCACCCAAGGACAGGAGGCCTGGCATAGGCACTTCTGCCACCTGACAGCCCTGTTCCTGGTCCTTGGCTGGGGTGCTGTTGGGGTGCTGGTTGGAGAGCATATCCCCGTGAATTCCTGGGGCGGGTCAGAAGCTGCATGTCCAAGCTCACCCGAGGCAGAGTGTCTGCCGGGTCCTGCTCCTTCTGGCTTCTCTCCCTCTGTGTCCAGCTCCCCCCACCTGGCTCTTCCCCCTCTAACTCTTTCTGCCTCCCTCTGGCTCCCCTTTCTCTTCTCTCACTCTCCCTCTTGCTCTCCCAGTCCCTCGCCCCTGTTTGTCCTCAGGAATAAAGACCGACATTTTCCATTCCCCCCCAAACACCAGAGCGGTTCCAGAAGGCCCTGACGAGGAGGATTGTGTGCTTGTGCGTGGCCTGTGGGTAGGTGTGGGTGCGGGCCACTGTCCTTTGTTCGCTTTTTCTCTTCTGGAGTCTTCATTTCTTCCTGGGGGAGGGGAAGCACGGTTCCCTTCAGGGGAGGAAGGGAGACAAAAGAGATAAATAAAAAACTGTCATCATTGTCTTGTAAACACGGTACGGAGTGCAGAGCGGGGCTCGCAGGAGGGATGTGAGGGACTGAGGGAGAGGCAGGGAAGGAGAAAAGAACAGCCACCACTACCTCCAGGCCTGGGGCGTGTAGGTACCAGGCAGGGCTGCGAAGGGTGGAGAAGAATGAAAAGGTTGACCTGGGAGGGTGGGAGGCCCTCCGGCAGGGAGACCCTTAGACTCGGGAGGGGGGCAGGCTGGAGGGGGCCTCCAGGAGGCGATTCTCCTCTTGAACATCCACCCCCGTGCCAGGCTCTGGGGACACCGAGGGGTGTCTGCTCTTGGGGGGTGTGAAATCTACCTGCAACAAAGCAGTTCAGCACTTACAGAAGCTGAGAGTCCGAGAGTGTGGGCGACCAGCCCAGTAATGCACAGCCAGGGGTGGGAGTACCAGGATTCCAGCGCCAATCTGTCCCTTCACCCAGCCTCCTCAGGGGGCTGGTGTCTGGGAAAGAGGGTCGGAGACTTGGCTATGCCACGATTGGTGTGTGGCCTAGAACAAGTCCTCCCCTCTCTGGACCTCAGTTTCCCCATCTGAAAAGTGCAGAGAACTCTGGCTGCTCTGTGGGGCTGGGGCGAAGATCAAATGTTTGGATGTGGGTGGTTTCCCAGCTCTGGTTCCCTGGAGGAACCGAGGGTGTGGAGGGGCAAAGAACTCCCGGTCCTGGGGGTGGGCCTGGCGGGCAGGAGCTGTGGCCTCAGCAGCAAGAAGGAGGCAGGACCCCAGCTTCCCTCCCTGCTGCTGCCCAGTGGCAAGATTTGGGTACTGCAGGGGACGGGCTTGCAGGTGCCTCTAGTGAATGTCCTCTGGTCTTCTCCGGCCCAGTTTGCAGATGCCGAGAGAGGGAAGGGACTTGGCCTCAGGTCACTGAGGGAAGAAGCTTGGGCTGGTATTGGCTTTCAGGGCAGAGTGCTTCCCCTCAGCCCTGTGGTGCTCAGGAAGCCCCCAAGTGGCCTCAGGGCAAGAGTGGTGGAGCTCTGAATCCTCTGCTTGAAGTCACCTCCTCCAGGGATCCTTCAGGATTTCTTCCAGCAGGAAGTGGCCTCACTTCCACCCTGTGGCCCTGTATACAACCTCTCCTTGTTTTTTCTGCTTCACCTGCCCTAAACAGCTCCCTTTTCTCCTAGCAAATCAGGCAGTGGGACCCCTTAAATCATCAGGGGTGATGGAGGGCTGTCTTCACCACCTAGGGAGCACTTGCTAGGGACCCAGCTCTGTCCTGGGACTTCCCCTGCATCATATCACTTGAACCTCATAATGACCCCATAAGGTCAGGATTACTTTTGAGCCCATTTTTCAGGTAAGGAAGCACAGAGAGGTTGTGACTCTCAGACACATAGTGGTGGAGGAGGGTTTCAAATCCAAGTCCACCCATTCTCTAGAGAGGAGCCCTTATTTGGAGATGAAAATTATCCCCACGGTACCACGAAAATTTAGCTATGACCACACACTGAAACGACTAGTCCAGGGTATTGTGCGCTCAGGTCTCAGCCATACCACTGTTGTTGCTGTGTGACTTTGGGCAAGGTCCATCCCTCTATGGACCTCTGGCTCATCTGAAATGTGTGT
The DNA here is from genome assembly GCF_037043125.1 of Eumetopias jubatus. Taxonomy (NCBI): domain Eukaryota; kingdom Metazoa; phylum Chordata; class Mammalia; order Carnivora; family Otariidae; genus Eumetopias; species Eumetopias jubatus. The sequence goes on from NW_028274813.1 coordinate 114,387,187, forward strand.
GTGTGTGTGTGTGTGTGTGTGTGTGTGGTGCGTGTGCATGCACACTAGATTCCCTCAGAGATCCATTCTGGAATTTGGCATGTCCAGACTTGGGCCCTGGAATGGATTTATCTTGAAGGGCACTGGGAAGGGATGAGTAAGTGGCAGGTCTAGAAAGGTCGAGCTCTGACTGGGGAGGCAGGCCCCTCAGGTGCGTGTCCACCTTGGGTGTCTGTGTGTGGAGCTGGATCGTGAGACAGTAGGGCCGTGAGAGCAGGAGAGGGGTCCAGACCTGGGACGGGTGTGGGGGCGATGGGCTGGGCCTTGGGCCTGGGAGCCCCTCCCTCTGTGGCCTGCCACAGAGGGGAGCTTTTCGTGGCAGGAAACAGCCTCATCAATCAGAGGCAATGGGGGGCCGACAGGCAGCCACTCCCCACTGCCCGGGCTTGAGGCGGACTCATAAATCCCGCTCCAGGCTGGGCTGTAAATTCCTGTGATTCACACCCGGCCTCTTGGAGGACAGAGACATTTGGCGCTGTGGGACTGGCTGTTCTTCCCTGGGCAGAACAGGTGGAATCCCTTAGTCACTGGCCTGGGGGGTGCAGACAGCCCCTCTCCAGGCTCCACAGGATGTGGCTGCTGAGCCCCCCCCTGGACACCTCAGGCCCAGCCTGAGCCATCTCTGCTCGGACCCCGGCTACCTCCGCCTTCGATCTGGCCCATTTCTGTGCCCTGGCCTGATCTGGCCCGAATCGCCCTAGAGGTCACATGTGTGGACGCTCTGTGTCCTCTAGATCTTGTGGGGGCCTGTGGCCAGGAGGGACCATCCCACATACCCCACAGCAGCGTCTCCTGCCGCTCCATGTGACGGTCTGTTGCAGTGATGATGAGCACAGAAGTGGGAGCCAGGGATCAGTCTGTGTAGTTCTCGTTCCAGGGGGTCTGGGGCCTTGAACCCACTGCCTCTCAGAGATGGTAGGGTCTCAGAGACCCTCTGCCCCAGGGCTGCAGTCATTTGCCAGCTTCTGCCGGGTCATTCGTCATACTCAGACACCCGTCTTTATTCTCACTTACTCTCACTTCTTTAAACTGGCTCACTTTTTAAATGTATGTGTGTGTTCTAGCCTTGTCTTAAGCAATGTTTGTGAAATCAGGGGTCTGATGTGCTAGTTGAATACACACATACACACATATGTGAGAATGTATACATGAAAATACATAATGAAAATAGCAGATGCACATTTCTATGTGCTATCAAAAATAGTCTTGCGTCTCACCAATGATGCACATGCCAATTCTTTGAGAAAAGTGGCTCTAGTCCTCTTCTATTTTTCAGACAAGGACCAGGATCCAGAGAGGTATAGGAACTTGCCCAAGGTCACACAGCACTGGGATTATCATCCAGCCCACTTGACTCTCAGCCTGGTGCTCATTCTTCAGAAGTATGCTTGTTGTCTGTGGAGGGAATGACTGGTCAGGGTGCGCAGTTCTTCTCTTCCCCAGAGGCACACTTGCATTCCCAGACAAGTACGCTGAAAGGTGGGCTTCCTGGCAGCAGGCTTGTGGGCAGGCAGGCTGTCATCCTGGGTGCCCTGGTGGGACTAGGTACTGGCTCCCCTGTCTGTTTGCCTCTCTTCTTGGTGCCCAGGGCTCCTGCCGTGTCTTCAGGACTGGGGAGGAGGTGGAGACTGGGGTCCCAGGGGAGGGAGAGAGTGGGGCTCTGGCAGCAGTCCTTCCCTGGGGAGCTGCTTACTGAGGCAATAATTAGTGGCACCAGCTCCCGGGCCTGGCAAGGAAGGTGGCCTCATTAGCAAGTGCCTTCCCCTGCACCACCTCCACCTTCCTACCTTCGGGCTCCTGCCACCTGTCCTGTCATGCCACCGTTGTCACCCCAGAGACGTGGCACAACAGCTCTTGCTGGGGACAAGGCTGCTGGCGCCCAGGGAGACAGGAAGGAGATGTGTGCAGGATGGCCAGGGTGCATGTACACTGTGTACACACACACACACACACACTTATGTACACACACAGCACATAGACACTGTCGTCCACCAGGGCACGCATCCCGTCAGACGGGCATGCACAGGTGTGTGCCCACGCACACATGCACGCAGAGCACAGAGACCTAGATGTCCATATCCAGACGGGCTTGCATGGTGATGTGTACTACCCAGACATGTCATACAAGCACACAGCTTCAATAGAGACGTGTGCACACGGAGGTGGGCTGAAGTGCCAAAGACACACAACGCATGCGTGCAGATGCCCATCCAGAATGTAGACACTCACCCACAGCAAGAGGCTCATGCATATGTTCACACAAGCATCCTGACGTGTGTCTCCAGACTCAGGAGTGCATGTGGGATTGTACACAGACCTGTACATGTTCATGAACCAGCAGAGCAGACCTACGGAACATGTGAGAGCAGACGGCATGCCCCTGCGGGCACTACGTGGACGCCATTGTGTGCAGGGACGCTTACTTGCACACATACGTGCAACAGAGCGTGCAAGTGCGATGTTTTTCTTGGAATCTAACAAGGCCCGGGGTGCTTGGGCTGCTTAATTCCTTGGGGAAAGTGAGGAGGCAGGAGCTGAGGACACATTTAATTAATTCTTATCATTCTTGACAGAAAGAGGGGGAGGAGAAGAGGGAGGGAGGAATGGGTGGATGGAGAGAGACAGAGACAGAGAGACAGAGACAGGGAGGGAGAGAGAGGAAGAGAGAGAAGAAAAGGGGCAGCTGGGGAGGTGAAGCTAAAGGAGTAGGAGTAGGTTTGAGGAGCTTGCAGGGCTCAGGCATTAACCCTTTCAGCTCAGGGCGGGCCCAGGGACCCCATCACTCAGCCTCAACCCCAAAACCAGATGAGCCCTTCGAGGTCAGAGAGTTGGACTGATGCAGAAATCTCCTTGCAGGGCCCCCTGCACAGCTCTGGGGATGGGGGACTCACCCCATCACTCACCGGCTTCTGCTGAGTGGCAATCTGCTCCCAGAACCTCCCAACTTCAGCCCCACCTGCGCTCTGTGGGTCCGTGCCTCAGGGGCCGCGGGGGCTCTCCTTTCTCAGGGCTGGCATGGGGGGAGATGCGACCCGCAATGGGGCCCCTCCTGGCACCAGGACAACCTCCCCCACCCCACCTCTGATCTAGGCCATGAGGACAAAGTCGGGGAGACAGGGGGGACAAAGACAGGGATCTGAGAGCGAGAAAGGATGTGAGTCAGGAGAGGGGGTTGGGGCAAAGGAGTGAGACCAAGACACAGATACCAGGGGTAAAACAGACAGAACAGACGTTGAGAGACAGACTGAGCCAGTGAGAGCCAGACCCAGAGAGGAATTTAGAGCTCAGAACCAGGATGAGGGAGACCTTCAGCAAAGACATACAAAGAAAGATCTGGGTATTGGGAGCGATAGCCCAACTCTGCCACTTTCCTTGGTCAGGAGGGCGTCACCCCACGTGGGGACGTGGAGGGGAACTCCTGGCCTGAAGAGGATGCTGTGACCCTGCCCTGGCCCCCCAACATCTCCGAGCCTTGGCTCCTGGTCTGTAAAGTGGGGGTGGGGACTGACCCTGTCTCTGAGTTGGTCCTGAGGCTCCAAGGGGAGGCTGGCCTGGTCCTTTGTTCCCTCCACTTTCCCCTGGGGCTTGTGGGCCTGCAGATGGAGGTGGGGGCTGGGCGGGGGTGGCTCTGGGTCCAGGCTTCACTTGGAAGCCCCCAAATTGGCAAACCAGGTGGAAGAGAAATGTCTCTGTGGGGCTGGTGTGATATGCGGCAGCCACGCAGCGGTGAGTGATGGAGCGTTTGCCCTGAATATTGAAAATGCATAACTATCCATTTTCAGGCACCAAGGCGGATATAAATACAGAGTAGGGGGGGTGTGCAGCCCTCGGCGGTAATTTACCAGCTCTGCTACTCCTGGTGGCACGGGCACTTACGTTTGGCCATCAGGAGCCTTTCTGAGATGGCTTTATGACCGCCGGCTGCCACCTGGGTCCCTTCTCCTGGAGAAATGGCTCTTCGGGGATGGCTGCCTGTGGTGGGGGTGGGGCAAGGCAGGGATGGTCATTCCTGGGCCTGCTCCATCCTAGGCCTTCGGGGCTTCTCCCACCTTCCCCTTTCCCAGAATCTTCTGACTCAGGAGGGAGGGAGCAAACACATTTGTGTGAGGCCTGGTGTGCACCCAGCCCTGGTGAGCTAGATAGAATCAGAGGAACTCCAACCCTGCCTGGGGAAGCTTCCCCACTGGGAAACAGAGAAGCCACCCTAGGTCCTGCCCGCAGGAACTCACACGAGGGGGAAGAATCACATGACCAGGGGTGGCCTCAACCTAGCATGTGATGGCCCCCCAGCCTGGGAGGTTAGGCAACGGGGTGTTTGCATCAGGTTGGACCACTGAGGCCATCGCTCTGAGGCTGGTGTCTCGCTCCATGCTAGTGGATTGGGCCCCTACTCTGTGGGCTGGCACGTGGAGGCCCTGAGGAAACTCCCTGTCTCTCCCAGAGTGGAAGCGTGGACTCAAGGTACCCTGGTCCCTGCGGCCTGGACTCCTGCGGAGTGTCTTTTCCTGTGGGCCGGGATGTAGGGCCCACTGCCGTGTCCAGGGGGCCCCCATTCCCACAGCAGAGAAGAGCGTGGGAGAGCACCGTGTGCTCTATGCCATGGTCCTTTAGGGTCCCAGAGGCCCCCTTCCCAGAGGGTCGAGGCTGGGCTTCCCTGCCCCAAGCCGGGCAGTCACCTGGGCTGCCTGGGGACCGTTGGCGCTGCATCAGCATCAGGGACATGCCAGGCCTGGGGCCCGGATGCAGTGTCGGGGTGGGGGTGAGGCCAGGTGGGACGGGACTGCGGAGGGAGGGCTTTGGCGGAGCCCCAGGCGGCAGGACCATCCCTTCAGTCGTTGTCCGCTCATCTATCGTCTCCTACGTCTCCGCCGCGGTGCGACCTCTGCGTCCCGGCTGCCCCAGACGCATGCTCTCGGCTTCTGCCGCCCTCATGACCCGACTACAGTACGTGGAAGGTCTCAGGTGCAGTTACTTAGTGGGACAGCTTGGCCCGAGTCATTTCCCACCAGGCCAGAGATCAGCAAATGTCCTCTGGGGTCAGACATTCATGCCCACTCCAGGGCGCCCCAGAGGGAGCCATGGCGCCTGGGAGTGGGCGGTCTTCTCACAATAGGTTAGGAGTGGGGGCAGGTCACTCTCAGCACAGGGCGAACTAGTGGCTGACATCGGCAGCCTCTTCCTCTCTTAGAGGCCACACTCACCCTCTGCCCTCTCTAGGCCCCAGCAATGCCTACTGTATGCCAAGCACCATGCTGGGCTTATGGGGGAAACAGATGAACAGGACTCAGTTCCCATGCTCAGGGGCTTCGAGTCTCATGGGGGAGACAGTATGCGCACAAATAGCCACATAGAAGGATACAAGGAGCTCGGGTGCACAGGGGAGGGTGAATTTAGCTCTGACTGAGGCATGGGGGAATGCTTCATGGAGAGGGCGATGTTTGATCTGCACCACAGGTAGGATTTAGCATGTGGTTCTGGGGTTGCTGGAAACATCCTATGTGTGTGGACACAGATGGTATAGCATATATTGGCTCTGTGTGCGGGTGGGGACAGCTGATTCCTAACCAGACTAACTAGGTCGGTAAGAGAGCCCAGAGCAATGGGAATTAACCAAAAACTGGGCAGGGCCGGCCCCTGAAGGGCCTGTGTGTCTGGCTGAGGGTGTGGGGTGCGGCTGTTGTCTGGGTGTGGGTCCCCATTAGAGCAGAAAGTCCTAGAGGGAGGTGGGCAGTGGGGGTGGAAGTGTCGGGAAGGCCTGTTTGGCTGAGTGGCTCTGTCGGTCCAGGGGTAGGGAGAGCCAGCCAGCCCTCCCGCTGGGCTCCCAGGGCCAGAATGTAGAGCTGGGCAGACACACAGCCCTCTCCAACCCAACGCCCCTGGCAGCAGCCTGATGTCGGGGCTAAAATTAGCCTTGCAGCTGTGGGGGCAGCAGGAGAGACAGTCATGGGAATCACCCCCGCTACTGAAAGTCAACGGACACAGGACCCAGAGTGATGTTGGGGTTCACTGCAGCAGCGAGAACTTGGACCACCCTCCTGACTTGGCTCTTGGGAACAGGAGCCTTGGGAGGCAGGAGCAGGGAGGGCCCTGTTTTCTCTCCTAGCCACCCGTTGGCCACTGTCAGCTGCCTGGGGGAAGGAGTGATGAGGCTCTGCACTCCTGGGGCCCACAGGGCACGGATCAGGCCAGCAGCCCCTCCCAACGTGCTTCTCCCTCCTCCTCTCTTGCTTGCCCAGGTGCTCCGTTGCTTCTCTCCCACGGTTGCCATGGGAACCACAGGTGGCTTCAGTTTGCCTGAGCACGGCTCCCTTCTGAGATGGGCAGTGGGGCAGGGCACGCCGAGGGGAGCCTCCGTCTGGGCTCTGTCCATCTAGCCCATCTCTTGCCCCGTCCTCACCTCCTCCCTTCCCTGCACCCCCCAGCCGTCCAGCCATCGGCTCCTGACCATTTATTCCACTTCCAAAATGTCCTTGGGATGCGGCCGCTCTGCAGCACCTTCCCTACCTTGGCCTGGTCCCCCTCCTTCGGTCAGCTCTCTGAGCAGTGAGCTCTTACCTTTCAGTTCCCCAGGTCCCTCCTGGCCTAACACCTTTCGGCTGCTCCCACTGCCCTCAAGACAAAGCCAGGCTCTTGACCAGTGCCTTCCGGTCTGGCTTCCCCTTGGCCACTCTCCCCACTCCCATGCTTGTGCCACCGCCACCCTGGGATGCCGGGTCTGTGGTATGGGTAGGTTAGTGTGGTAAGCCACACTTCCAGAACCACATTCTATGGAATGGTAGCAGTGCCTTTGCACTGTTAATGGGTATGCGTTAAAAATGAGTGCCATGTGGAAATATTTTGAGAAGCACTGCATATGCCTCACCTCCTGGAAACTCACAAGGCACTCTGTACATGTTACAGGCTTGGGCAAGGCCTGCACTGATGTCTCTTTTGCTTTGTTGAACCCAGAGTTTCCCAGAGTGTTTGCGCATAAATAAAGAACATCTAGGAACAGCTCTCAGAGCTGGTTTCCCTGGATGACCGTTTGAAAAATGCTGTTTGGGCCCCTGTATGGGGCCCTGCCCTTTGGGATCTGGGGTCCTGAGGCTGCCCACCCCCTGGTCTGGAGGGGCCTCTGGCGCTGGCACATCTTGGTATGGAGCAGAGGAGGCACTGGAGAGCTCTTAGCAGCACTCCCATCTCCTGGCCAGTGGGTCAGGCTGGGTTCCTGGGTGTGTTCTGCTCAAACCACTCAACATTCTTTTAAAAATTTGACCTAGTTGCCAACATTTAAAACCTGGGAGATGCCACAACAGATTTTGAATCTTCACGTGGCCTAAGACCTATCCACGCAGGGTGCTTATAACCCTCCGTGGAACTGGAGACCGGCGCCGACTGTCTACACGCCAAGCGGCTCATCCCACTCCCGGCATGCCTGAACCTCTCTGAAGACAGTTGCATTTCTGCCCCTGTCCAGGGGAGTGTGGGGCTCCTCCCAACGAGTTCCTCTTCCCTGGGGTGGTATACCCCACTCACCTCCCTCCACGGGGGTCCTGAGCAGGGCTGAGGCAGGTAGGACTCCCCGAGCGTCCCTCACACTTCACGCCATGTACGGAGCACCACGTACATCAGGAAATCAAGCCCATCAGGTCCGCCCATCCAGCCCACTCTCTGCCCCCCAAGTCCCCTCGCCGTGGGGAGCCCCCCCTGGAGTGGTTGGGGGGCAGCAGGGCTGAGGAGCCGTGGGGCGAAGGCCTGCTTGCAGCCTCCTGCCGCGTCACTTGCCCGTGGGCTCAGAGGATGAGGGGACTCGCGGCAGCTGCTCAGGTCACTCTGGTAATCGGAGCGTGCTGAGTGCGAGAATCACTCCCTGCAAGAGCTAAAAGCTGAGAACAGTGTGGGACCCACGGCGCTGGCACTTCTGAGACAGCTTGCTGATGTGGAGAGCCTGCTAAAAATAGCCCGCTCCCGGCTGACACTGGAACCCTGGAAAATCCTGCTCTGGAGGGGTGGCCACCCCTCCTGTGTGCGTGCCGCCTGCTGATGCCCAGAGGTGGGGTGCGGCTGGGGAGGCTAGCAAGGGCCGGCCTGCTGGGAGCCTCTCCCCCTGGCCTGGGAAGCCTGGAGGGAAACACTTGACGGCCCCTGCCTGACGGTGTGGAGGGGGCCCAGACCTGCCTCCCCAACCCTCACACCGTTGGGGTGAGTGAGGCATCCCCCTCTCAGGCTGAGACCAAGCACCAGGACAGGCTTCTGTCCTAGGAGGGCTAGGGGGGATCAGCAGGGGACTCTCCTGCCCAGCTGTGCATTCACGGTCCCCCGTCCCCAGTCCCCACTGAGACACCTCATTGGGCTACCTGACTCCAACCATCTCCTGCTTTGCCTGGACATGTCCTGTTCTTGGCTCCCCACTTCTTAGTCTATTCAAACCTTCCCTACCTTGAGGACTGCTCATGAATGTCTTCCCTCCTCCAGAAAACCCCTCTGATCCTTTTGTTCAAGGTACCAGCCCTTCCTCCAGGCTCTCCCCCCACCCCCACCATCCAGTGCAACGGGGCTTCCCTTCCCCTAGTGCGGCTCTAGATGCTGTGGTGCCTTGAGCAAGCCCCTGTCTCTCTCTGGGCCTCCAGGGAGTCAAGGTCTAGAGCAGGCTGTGAGGCCCAGCAGGCTGGAGCCCACTGTATATCCTATTGTGATGTCCCTGTCACCAGACCTCACAGGAAGGCCTGCACATGACCTCTAGTCCAGGCCCCTCCCGAATGCCTGGCCATCCAGCCTCCACTCACAAGCCTCCTGGGGAGGGGCCCTCGCTACCTCCTGAGGCGGCCGCACCCCACTGGCGGCTTCTCCCCAGGGTCCTGCCTCCGCCATGAGCTCCTTGGGGGAAGGGTTCTGGTCTGGCCGAGGGGCTCATGCACTCTGGGGAGGAGGCAGGGCTAGACCCAGAGGAGGCCCTGGAGGACAATCCATGAAGCAGAGACCAATCCATGCTAGGGGAGGACTGCAGGGAGGAGAGACAGGGAAACTGAGGCCAGAGGGGCTGGGTCACACCCAAGGTTGCCAGTTCGATGCTTTTCCTCAGCCTGGATGGAGCTGAGGGCAGAGGTAGAGGAGAGGCCAGGGAGACAACAGGGCTTAGTCTTGGAGGAAGGTGGGTCCTTGTCCCTGTGAGGGGTTAGCCAGGTTGGGCCAGCCTCTGCAGGGGTGCCTGGGGTGCCTGGAATGGCTGGGGTGCTGGTGGGTGGGAAGGCTTCCCTCCCCCAAGCTTGTTCCTGAGATATCCCTGGTACCAACCTGTCTTCCCTGCTGTGGTCAGGGATGACAATGAGGGACCAGGAATTCCCAGTGCTCCTGAAGTGAGTGGCCTGGGAAGGGCTATGAGCACAGAGGGTCACACGTCCAGGCTGGCCAGCACTGTCTGTCTGCGGGGCCTGGGAGAAGCCTTCCATGCCCCAAGGCCTTACTTGCCCATGTAAGCAAGTTCAGTATTGGACCACACCTGGTCCAGATTAGTGGTTGACATTCTGGAGGTGCAAATCTGACTAACCAAGCAAGCTTCAGCAATTTGCTCAACCTCCCTGGGCCTCAGTCCCTACAGCTGTAAAATGGGGATGATAATTGTTAAAAAGAAAACCAGAGGCCCAAAATGGCTTCATGTAGGTTAAGGCCCCAAGTCAGTAAACCAAGACTTAATACCTAACCTAACTGTAATTTCAACCCCCCAGGAATGCACCTGTAGCCAGTCCACATTTTTGGTCAGCATTAGGAAATTTACTGATCGACTCCTTCCCTTCCCCTTAGGAGGGCCACCTTGCCTAAAACAATGGATTCTCTGCTAATATTTTCCTTTTTTCTGCTCCCTGTCTAGTTTTTCCATAGCCCTTCGGAGTCCCTCTACTTGCTAGACGGGATGCTGCCTGATTCATGAATCAATAAAGCCAATTAGATCTTTCAAATATACTCTGTTGAATTTTTATGATTTAACACAATAGAACGTTTCTCATAGGGCTGTTGTGAGGATGTGTGTGTGTGTGTGTATCTCAGAGCCTGAAGTATAGTATTATATAAATGTTAATTATTATTACCAGGTCACAGACTCTTTTGAGAACTCAATAAAACACATAGACCCCTTTTCAGAAGAAAGCTGCAGCCATGACATGGTGCACAATTTCTAGGGTTGTGAACTCCCTGAAATTCGCAAGTGTAAGAACATGACTGAATCTAACATGCTTTTTCCTTTTTCTTTTTCAGTTGAAATTTTTATGGTCAAATTAATGTATGCAAATAGTTGTAAAAAGTCCAAAGATAAACGGCTGTCCTCTCCACCCCCCACTCCCGTCACCTCTGAGCCCAGTCTCCTCCAGAGGCCACAACCCCACAACCCCACAGCTGTCCCCCCTGGTATTTCTCTCTTTCCACGCCGGATCTCCCCCTCTCCCCCAGCAGTGTTGGGAGCAGGGTGGCGGGCCTGTTCCTGTTTGCCCCCAGGGACCATGGAGCTGGGCTTTGTCCCTGTGACTCACCGCCATGTTCTCGATTTCACTTACCTTCCAGGTGGCCCTCAGGGCTGCCCAGTGCCTCCGACACCTCTGCCTGCCCATCCCCACCCCATCCCCTTCCCCTGTTGTCCCTTACTGGTCACCAGAGCAGCTTTCCAGTTGCAAATACCACCGCACACTCTCTTCCTTAAAACTCGTTGGTGGCTCCATATTGAATGCAATGATTTTAGCATCAAGGTTGAGGAGCCGAGTTGTGTAAGATTTATTGATGCCCAGGGTACAGAAAAAGCAGAGTTGTTTGTGGTAAATACAGCATCATCAAAGGGGGCCTGGGGTGGGTCCAGGGGCCTATGGGGTCCCCTGGCTCAGCCAGGCCTGCCAGCGCCCCTGGAATGGGGTGAGGGGGGGAGGAGGAGACGTCTGCGATGAAACCATTTCATGCAAATATATTGAAATGAGGCTTTGGGGCAGGTTTGACAAGCTGCCAGGAACAAAGGCTCTGTGACTCTCCCGTCTCCCACCTTCCCAAGCAGCTGGCTTGAATGACAGCTTAGGGGGATTGCTAAAGGAGGGGTTGTCAGGAATGGAATCTCAGGCCCTGGACCTGGGGAATTAGGAAAAGAAACACATCTCAGAGCTCACCCCACTCTTCTTTACACACTTTGGTTACATTGTGTACATTGCCTACAAAATGAGAAGCAAGCACCCTTTGGGCAGGTACCAGGGTGGGTTTCCAGCTCATATCCAAATGACACTCCCTTTCCCCCCCTTTATTATTTATTTATTTATTTATTTATTTATTTATTTATCTATTTATTTATTTAAGTAGGCTCCATGCCCAGCATGGAGCCCAGCGTGGAGCCCAATGGGGCTTGAAGTCACAACCCTGAGATCAAGACCCGAGCTGAGATCAAGAGTCTGATGCTTAACCGACTGACCCACCCAGGCGCCCCCCTTTCCCTTTTTAAATGGACCCTAGGTACACAGAACTGGGTTAATCACAGCGCTGCCTATGACACCCTCTCATTATTGACCCGGACAAGGCCACTTCAATTAATTAATTTCTTTGTTTACCGTGCTATATTTTTGTTTATAATAACGTAGTGCTATCAAACGACAAAAATTCAATTGAGTAATTTAAACGATCAAATTGGCTGTATTAACCGATTTACACATCAGGTTGCATCCCCTCTAGCACACAGAAAGGAGCTCCATCAAGCTGCAGGAAAGGAAAGCTTTTTAAAGGCAGGACAAGGAAGTCAAAGAGAAAAAAGGATTATTCTGTGTTAGGTCACCGTCCCTTGGGGCCACAAAAGGGACTTATTAGTTATTAGTTGGATTACCTCATCTTCCTTTGGGGCGTGGAGAGAGCCTGTGTGACAGATCACTCTGTTGGTACGAACAAAGTTCGGTTAAGACTACATTTCTGGGGAGGGGCGCCTGGGTGGCTCAGTCGTTAAGCGGCTGCCTTCAGCTCAGGTCATGATCCCAGGGTCCTGGGATCGAGTCCCGCATTGGGCTCCCTGCTCAGCGGGGAGCCTGCTTCTCCCTCTCCCACTCCCTCTGCTTGTGTTCCCTCTCTCACTGTGTCTCTCTCTGTCAAATAAATAAACAAATTAATTAATTAAAAAAAAAGACTACATTTTTGGGGGAGGGTGAAAGTGCAGTTAGATTAGGTATTAAGTCCTGGTTTGGTGATGTGGCCTAGCAGAAGTGACTCTACTTGGGGCCTTTGGTTTTCTTTTTACTCAGAACTCAGCTTGAGATCTACAGCCTTAACAATGTCTTCACCTGTCTTGTGTTCCTCCTTTATCATACCCCCTGCTTCCCCATCAGTGGTATACACTATGCTGAATTATGTGTTTATCATTCCCTCGCCTTTTTTTTTTTAAAGATTTTTATTTATTTATTTGAGAGAATGTGTGTGGGGGGGTAGTAGCAGAGGGAGAGGAACAAGCAGACTCCTCACTGAGCTCAGAGGCCAATGTGGGGCTGGATCCCAGGACCCTGGGATCATGACCTGAGCCGAAGGCAGATGCTTAACCAACTGAGCCACCCAGGCGCCTTTCCTAGCCTTTCTAAATAATATAATTTTATTACTGTATCAGTCAGGATTCACTAGGTTATGCTGCAGTAACAAATAACTCCTAACTTCAGTGGCTTAACCCAAAAGAAGTTTATTTCTTGCTCATGCTACATGACCAGTGCTGAGTGGCAGAGGCCTCTGCCCGTCGCAGACACAAGACCTGGGCGTGGCCGCCATCTTATGATAATTGCAATTCAACGCTAAGTTCTGGGGTTTGCTTTGTCCACGGAGAATAAAAACTATGCACCAGTTCTTAGATGTTTCTGTCCAAAAGTGACTGAGCCCTTCAGTGACAGTTCAGTGGCTCAAGCTCTTCCCAAGGCTATCCCTAATTTCAAGAGGGCCTGGACCTAGAAAGAAGGAAGAACCAGAAGTCTTGTGGAGCTTGGGTAATGTCACCACAACCATATATCTGTGCAGCCCAAAGAGTCCTTGTTTAATTTTAGTTGTTCATGAACTTTACAGAAAGGGTGTCATGTTGTAAGTGATCTTTCTTTAAAATTGAAGTGTAATTGAGATAATATCGTATTAGTTTCAGGTGCGCAACATAGTGATTCAACATTTATACACGTTACGAAATGATCACCATATTAAGTCTAGCTACCATCTGTTACTGTACAAAATAATTACAATATTATTGTCTATATTCCCTGTGCTGTACAGGACATTCCTGTGACTTATTTTATAACTGGAAGTTTGTACCTCTTGATCCCCTTCAGCCCTTTCCCCCACCCCCAACCCCCCCTCTCCTCTGGCAGCCATCAGTCTGTTCTCTGTATCCACGAGTCTGGTGTTGTTTTGCTTGTTCATTTGTTTTGGTTTTTAGATTCCACATTCTAAGTGAAATCATGTATTTGTCTTTCTCAATCTGACTTATTTCACTTAGCATAGTACCCTCACGTCCTACCACGTTGTCACAGATGGCAAGATTTCGTTCTTTCTCGTGGCTCAGTAGTATCCCGTCTTCTTTATCCATTCATCTCTCAATGGGAGCTTGGGCAGCTTCCGTATCTTGGCTGTTGTAGACAGCACTGCAGTGGACATAAGGGTGCATGTATCTTTTTGTGTCAGTGTTTTTGTTTTCTTCAGGTAAATACCCAGAAGTGGAATTGTAGGGTAGTTCTGTTTTTATTTTTTTTTTGAGGATTCTCCATACTGTTTTTCATAGTGGCTGCACCAATTTACATTCCCACCAACAGTGCACGAGGATTCCTTTTTCTCTACATCCTCACCAACGCTTGTTTGTTTGTTTGTTTGTTTCTTTTTGACACTAGCTATTCTGACAGGTGTGAGGTGAGATCTTATTATGGTTTTGATTTGCATTTCCCTGATGATGAGTGATGTTGAGAATCTTTCCGCGTGTCTGTTGGCCATCTATTTGTCATCTTTGGGAAAATGTTCAGATCCTCAGTCCATTGAAAATCAGATTGATTTTTTGCTATTGAGTTCTATGAGTTATTTACACATTTTAGATATTAGTCCCTTATCACATATACAATTTACAAATATTTCCTCTGTAGGTGACCTTTTCATTTTGTCGATAGTTTCCTTTGCTCTGCAAAAGCTTTTTAGTTTGATGTACTCCCACTTATTTACTCTTGCTTTTTAAAAAAAAAGATTTATTTATTTATTTGAGATGGGGGAGGGGCAGAGGGACAGAGAGAGAGAGAGAGTCGTAGGCAGGCTCCACGCCCAGGACCAAGCCCGACTCGAGGCTCCATCTCACGACCCTGAGATCATGACCTGAGCCGAAACCAAGAGTCGGACACTTAACTGATTGTGCCACCCAGGAGCCCCTACTTTTGCTTTTATTGCCCCTTGCCTGTGGAGTAAGTTCCCCCAAAATATCACTGAGACTTATGTCAAGGAGCTTACTGCCTAAGTTTTCTTCTAGGAGTTTACGACTTCAGGTCTTACACTCAAGTCTTTAATCTATTTTGGGTTAATTTTTGTACATGGTTTAAGAAAGTGGTCCAGTTTCATTCTTTTGCATGTAGCTGTCCAGTTTTCCCCACACCATTTATTGAAGAGACTGTTCTTTCCCCATTGTATACTCTTGTCTCCCATGTCATAGATTAATTGATCACATATGTGTGGGTTTATTGCTGGGCTCTCTATTCTATCTTATTTATCTATGTGTCTGCTTTTATGTCAATACCATACTGTTTTAATTACTGTAGCTTTGTAGTATAGTTTGAAATCAGGAAGCATGATCCCTCCAACTTTGTTCTTCTTTCTCAAGAGTGCTTTGGCTATTCAGGGTCTTTTGTGGTTCCATACAAATTTTAGGATTATTTGTTCTCGTTCTGTGAAAAATGTCATTGATATTTTGATTCACATTGAATCTGTAGCTTGCTTTGGGTAGTATGGACATTTTAATAATATTGTTTCTTCTAATCCATGAACACAATATATCTTTCCATTTATTTGCATCTTCTTTAATTTCTTTCACTGATGTCTTGTAGTTTTTTTTTTAAGATTTTACTTTTAAGTAATCTCTACACCCAATGTGGGACTTGAACTCAAAACACAGAAATCAAGAGTTGCACACTCCACCGACTGAGCCAGCCAGGCTCTCTGACATCTTATAGTTTTCAGAGTACAGGTCTTTCACCTCCTTAGTTAAATTTATTCCCAAGTATTTTATTCTTTTTTTTTTTTGAGATTTATTTATTTATTTTAGAAAGAGAGAGTGGAGAGAGGGGTAGAGCAAGAGGGAGAGAGAGAGAATCTCTGTGTGTTTTATTCTTTTTGATGTCATTGTGAATTTCTCTTTCTGCTAGATTATTATTAGTGTATAGAAATGAAAAAGATTTCTGTATATTAATTTTGTATCCTGGAATTGATTTATTCGTTCTAATAGTTGTGTGTTTGTGTGTGTGTGTGTGTGTGTGTGTGTAGTCTTTAGGGTTTTTTATATATCTGCAAATAGTGACAGTTCTTCCTTTCCAGTTTGGATGCTTTTTATTTTTCCTTCTTGCCTAATTGCTCTGGTTAGAACTTCCAATACTATGTTGAATAAAAGCAGCAAGAGTGGGCATCCTTGTCTTGTTCCTGACCTTAGACGGAAAGCTTCCAGGTTTTCACCTGATGATGTTAGCCCTGGGTTTGTCACATATGGCCTTTATTGTGTTGCAGTATATTCCCTCTAAACCTACTTTGTCGAAAATTTTTATCCTAAGTGTGTGTTGAATTTTGTCAAATGCCTTTTCTCCATCTATTGAGGTCACCATATGATTTTTATCCTTCATTTTTATTTTACTTTTTAAAAAGATTTTATTTATTTATGTATTTGACACAGAGAGAGAGAGCACAAGCAGGGGGAGCGGCAGGCAGAGGGAGAAGCAGGCCCCCTGCTGAGAAGGATCCCGATGTGGGACTTAATCCCAGGACGCTGGGATCATGATCTGAGCCGAAGGCAGACGCCTAACTGACTGAGCCACCCAGGCGTCCTATCCTTCATTTTAAAATGGGGTGTATCACGTTGATTAACTTGTGGATGTTGAACCTCCATGCATCCCTGGACCATTGCATCCCTTGCACCATTTGATCATGATGTACATCCTTTTAATGTCTTGTTGAATTTGGCTTGCTAATATCTTTTTTTTTAAAGATTTTATTTATTTGACAGAGAGAAAGAGACAGCGAGAGAGGGAACACAAGCAGGGGGAGTGGGAGAGGGAGAAGCAGGCTTCCCTCAGAGCAGGGAGCCCGATGCGGGGCTTGATCCCAGGACCCTGGGATCATGACCTGAGCCGAAGGCAGATACTTAACTGACTGAGCCACCCCAGTGCCCCTGGCTTGCTAAAATCTTGTTGAGGATGTTCATCAGGAATATTGGCCTGTAATATTCCTTTTCTGTGGGGTCTTTGTCTGGTGTTGGTATCAGGATGATGCTAGCTTCATAAAATGAGTTGGAAGCACTTCCTTCTCTTTAATTTTTTGGAATAGTTTGAGAAGATTAAATCTCTGAATATTTGGTAGAATTCACCAGTGCAGCCATCTGGTCCTGGACTTTTGTTTGTTGTAAGTTTTTTGAGTACTGATTCAATCTCTTTACTAGTAATTGGTCTATTCAGATTTTCTATTTCTTCATGATTAAGTCTTGGAAGATTGTGTGTTTCTAGGAATTTATCCATTTCTTCTTGGTTGTCCAATTTGTTGGCATATAATTGTCCATAGTAGGCTCTTATGATCCTTTGTATTTCTGTGGTATCAGTTGTAACTTCTTTCTCATTGCTGATTTTATTTGAGTCCTCCCTTTTTTTCTTGATGAGTCTGGCTAAAGGTTTGTCAATTTTGTTTATCTTTTCAAAGAGCCAGCTCTTAGTTTCATTGATCTTTTCTTATAAGTGATCTTCTGAGATTTACTTCTTCACTCAACAGTATGTTGCTAAGATTCATCTGTACTATTGTACATGACTGTGGTTTCTTGCATTTCATTGCAGGGCCAGTGTTTTATAGAATGATTCTACCCCCATGTAGCCATTCTTCTTTCAAAGGGCATTTGGATTGTCTATTTTTTTTGCCATTATGAACACTGCTACTGTGAATAGTCTCTTCTTGCAACTTCACTTGGATTTCTTTTCTTTTCCTTTTAAAGATTTTATTTATTTATTTGAGAGAGAGAGGGAGAAAGAGCATGAGCAAGGGGGAGGGGCAGAGGGAGGAACAGGCTTCCCACTGAGCAGGGAACCTGACAAAGTGGGGCTGGATCCCAGAACCTTGAGATCATGACCTGGGCCGAAGGCAGAGGCTTAACCGACCGAGCCACCCAGGCGCCCTTTCACTTGGATCTCACCATCCCACACGGTAGACTGTGGGCTACTTGAAGCTCACAGAGAGTTGCATGCAGCTCCTGCCTCCTCCTTCAAGACCCCAGAACCCAGGCAGTGTGGCCCTCTTAGCAATGCAGGCAAGTCTGCTATGCTGCTTCACCTTCCCTCAACCCCCCCACCCCCCATCCCGGGCTGGCTGACTACCGAGCAAGGACACAGCAGCTCTCCCACGGGCAGCAACTTCTGATTTTCCACGCGCTTGTCTTGCATCAGGAGGCGGGGCCATTTTACAGCTGAGGACAGTGTGGCAGTAGTCAGGTCCTTTCTTTATCCCAACGTGTGTTAAGCTTCTGCTGTGAATCATGCACTGTGCCAGAGAAATGGACTATAACCCATTAATTTACAAAGCAGACATTTATTTACATCCATTTAGGTGCCAGACTCTGTTGGGCTAAGACAAATAAAGGGGACTGCCTTCAAGGAGCTCACAGTCTAGAGGGGGAAATAGGGACACAGACATGCTATTGCGTTGATGAATAAGTAAGATGTGCAGGTGTGCAGATCTCATCATGATTTTACAAAGATGAAAAAAATCTAAGTATTTTTAGTCATATATATGTGCCTATGTCTCTATGAGTTTATTATCTATCTATCTATCTATCTATCATCTATGTATCTATCATCTATGTATCTATCATCTATCTATCATCTATCTGATGAATGTGATCTTATTTGTGTAAATTCAGCATCCCCAATTCTGGACTAGAACAGGGAAGCAGATCTTGATTTGTGGATTATCATTTTTATAGGTTAGAAAGTTCCTAAACTAATACTCATGTGTTAAATTCTAGCTGGAACCACTTAAAAATTCCCCTAGAGAGATGGAGCAGCTCCAGGTTTTAGCTGCTCCTTTGATTAAGAGCTCCAAGCTCTTACCTTCTTCTTTTTTTTTTTCTCAGTTGCTGGTAGACCAAAATATCACTGCATTGTCTTGGGAAGTTAATATTAAGCTTGACCCTAATGTTACAGCAATACCTCGGCTACTTTTGAGCCATGGCTTACATTCGAGTAGAAAATGCTGGGGAAGTAACCCAAATTCTACCTCTGATCAGCCATGTGACTTGTTGTTGCTTTAACTAAGAATCCTTACAGCAAGTGACACTGGAGTCTTTGCTGTGATGTCTTGGGTTGTCACATCCAGCCCTACTTCAAGGGGGTGCATCGTCTTTTTCACCAGAAATTCAGCACATGTCAGTATTGGGTACCTTGATGTGGGCATCCTGGGAGATGTGGATGGCTGGAGGAGGTGGACCTATCTTTGTGTAGGGAGCATGGTGGGGGAGAATTCACAGAGAGGGTGGCACATCTGTGGAGTTTGAAGAACTAGGTGGTGTTGTGCAAACGCACAGGGGCGTGACCAGACAAGGTGCCTACAGGAGGCAGAGAGTGGTTTGCAGTGGCTGGGACAGAGGCTCATCCGGGGCGTGAGATATGTGCTTGTGGTGGCATTACCTGTGCTCAGCAAGACTTCTGGTTCCCCCCCCCCCCATTCTAGGCACGTGCCCTCTTGAAATTGGACAGAGGCAGCGGGGGCATGGCTTGGCAGCAGGTGATGGATTTTTTTTTTCATAGTAAAATACATATAATGTGAAGTTTCCCATTTTAACCATTTTAAAATGTACAAGTCAGCCACATTCAGTCCATTCACAGTGTTGTATAACCATCACCACTACCCATTTGAAGAACTTATTCATCCTCCCAAATAGAAACTCTGTACCCACGAAGCAGTAACTACCTCGCTCCCGCCCCCGCCCCTAGCCCATTGGCAACCACCATTCTACTTCCTGCTTGGTGAATTTGCCTAGTCTAAGGACTACTGATGAGTGGAATATTTGTCCTTTTGTGTCTGGGTTATTTCACTTAGCATAACGATTTCGCCATTCGCCCGTGTTGTAGCACATATCAGAATGTCATTTCTGTTTATGGCTGAATCTTATTATGACATGATGGGATTTTGACTTCCTCCTGGAAGCACTGGCGTGCCCGGGAGACTCTCCCGTAGCATGATGGAGTGGCACCTGCTGGTAGGGTGCCCTGTGATCCACGAGCGGGAGGATGGGGAGAAGGGTAGGGGGCATACAGGCGCCTGTGGAATAGCATTATGGCCCCTCCAGGCTGGCGCAGCCTCCCTCCCCCAGAAAGCTTTTCTATCCCTCAGAACCCCGATGGCCCTTTCTGTCTTCTGAGTGTCAGTGGCTGAGCCACACAATCTCCGCTATCCGGTAAGGTAACTTTTTGGTCGGTGGGGACTGTGCCCCAAAGTACTCTAGTACCCTCAGCCCTGGCTCCCAGTCTTTCCTTCCTCTGTCCCTCTCCCTGGCACATGGTGGGGGGTGAAGTCTCAGTGGACACTGGGGTGCAGACTCAGGGAGAGAAATTGCCGCAGATATCTGTGGCAGATTCTCTCACCACCCGTCTCCCTGCTCTCCCAGGTCCCAGACTGGGTCAGGCTGCACCTCAGCAGTCCCACCCCACCCCACCCCCTAACATCCCTGGCAGGCTTCATCT
This sequence comes from Eumetopias jubatus, assembly GCF_037043125.1. Lineage (NCBI taxonomy): Eukaryota > Metazoa > Chordata > Mammalia > Carnivora > Otariidae > Eumetopias > Eumetopias jubatus. Next base: position 114,407,136 of record NW_028274813.1, read on the forward strand.
CCAGGGCTGGGGTTGCAGGAGACAGAACTAGCCCCAGGGGTGTCGATAGCAGGGTTGTAATCCAGCGGGATGAGACTGAGCTCTCTGGAGTCTCATAGCATTTTCCCAGCCCTGGCCACTTTATTATCATATCGCTGAGTGATGGGGCTCAGGGGAACTGCGGTTCCAGCAGCCGCACCAGATGCCCCTGCAATCCATCATGCTACAACTGGGCTGAGCAGATTCATGCCGCTTCCTGCCCCCTGTCCGCTCTCCTCGCCTCTTCCTCGCTCCTCTGCTTCTCAGGCTTCCCCTCTGCGCAGCGGAGATTCGGTCCCATTGCTGCCTAGTCTCTGTGTGAGCTGTGCTGACCCCAGGGATTACAGACTCAGGACTGCTTCATCCTCATGGTGTGACCTGGGGCCTCGGTTTCCTTCTCAGAGCAAGAAGAGGGTTGGACCTGTTGCGTTCTGAGGTTCCTTTCAGCTCCGACAACTCTGTGACTTACTATTTTTTGAAGACTTCAAAGCAGATTGCACTGCATTTTCTTCCAAGATCATGACAGTACGGAGGGATCGGGTGGGACAGAAGAAGCCGCCACCCGCGGATCCTGTCTTCCCTCCACTCCACAGGAGCCCCAGGCAACGAGGACATCATTCTTTCTCCTCTGGGGAAGCATGTCACTGGCCCCAGGCCAGTGTAAGCAGTGGGCTGGTGCCTGTCTTCAAGGCTGCGTTAGAGTCCAAACCATTAGGTCAGACCTTGTGGGCACGTCAGATGCCAGCCTGTCACAACAAATGGGGAGCAGCCTACCCAGAGAGGGGGGCAGAGCAGGCCAGGCAGAGAACCCAAATGCCTCCTCTAGTCCCTGCTCTAACTGTGCCCATCTCAGATGGCTGGATGTCCGCCAGGCTCCAGAAGTTCTCTGGAGAAGGACATTTCCCAGCTGAGGGGATTGACCAGTCTAGGGTTTTATTTTTAATTTTAATCTTTAAAGATTTTATTTACTTGACAGAGGGAGAGGAAGAGAGAGCACAAGCAGGGGGAGCAGCAGGCAGAGGGAGAGGGAGAAGCAGGCTCCCTGCTGAGCAAGGAGCCCGACCAGTCTAGGGTTTTTTTTTTTTAATTTTTTTCTTTTTAGATTTTATTTATTTATTTGAGAAAGAGAGAGAGACAGAGATAGTGAGAGACAGCACAAGTGGGGAGGAGAGGGAGAAGCAGGCTCCCTGCAGAGCAAGGAGCCCGATGCGGGGCTCGATCCCAGGACCCCGGGATCATGACCTGAGCCGAAAGCAGTCGCTTAACCGACTGAGCCACCCAGGCGCCCCCAGTCTAGGGTTTTATAACCACAATATTGGGCAAGTCATTCTGGTGAGAAGTTGTTGACGATTTATCTTTCTTCCTGAGTAGGCAATATTTAACTAAAGAACAGCAGGACTTCACTGTAAGCAGATCCAGAGAACGATGGTTTTCTTCACAAGAGCTTTCCTTCTGCCCACCCGGCTGTCTTGGGTCTTGTAAGCCAGCCCCCATCCTAACCGCCTGCAGACCAGGTGACAGTGCTGTGATGAGTGTGCCACTCTCCTGCTTCCAAGGTCCATCACGCTTCCCAGCACGGAGTGCAGGGGGCCTAGACTGCGCAGGTGCCCCCCCTCCCCGGGGCACTGGGGTTTTCTCACTGCTGGCATCTCCCGTGAGGTCGCATATCGGTCCCAGTCGGCCCCAGGAAGGAGGCTTCAGGGAGAGATACTTCGCAGTTCCCCTGCAGCTTGGAGGTGGCCGGGAGAGATACGGGAAAAACTGGGGTGGTGGGGGACGGAGACGTGTGTTCTATTTCTAGCTGTACCATTAACCACTGCGTGACTGTGGGCAAGTCTCCGCCCCTGGGCCCCGAGGTGACAGCCCTGGCCTCCTACTTCACTGAGTGCTGAGAGGTTAAAAATGAGGTAGGAGTCCTAACAGTATTTGGCACCGAGTTCTACCCCCACCCCAAGGTCAAAAAACATTCGGGCCTGAATCTAAATCAAACCCGAAAAAAACTCCCCAAACAAGTTATAACTTTCAAAAATAGGCAAAGTTAGAACGAAAGTTCTTACGGCAGGTAAAGATGCAGCTCTGCAGTGTGGATGTGATCCGTGAAATCATCTCTCTCTGTTGTTTTTCATTTCCTGTTATAAATAATTTCCATCTTTATTGTTTTCTTCTCCTTTCTTTGGGTTATCCTTGTGTTCATTTCCCCCCTTTTTAAAAAAATTTAAATCCCACTTAGCTAACTAACATACAGTGTCCTGTTAGTTTCAGGCGTACGATCTAGTGATTCAACACATATGTCACCCGGTGCTCATGACAGGGGCCCTCCTTAAATTTCCATCACCTATGTCTCCCATCGCCCCCACTCACCTCCCCTCTGCCAACCATCGGTCATTTTTTTTTCCTTTTTGAGTTAATTTTTAAATTAATGTGGTATTTAAAATTTTTCTATATTTTAATAAATTCATTTAAGGCTATACATTTACAATATTGCTTTAGCTGCATCTCATAAGCTATTAAATTGTATTTATAATCTTCAGTAGTTACTCTTACATTTTATTTTATTTTTTGAAAAGATTTTTAAAAAAATAATCTCTACACCTGATGTGGGGGTCAAATCCACAGCCCTGAGATCAAGAGTCTCATGCTCCACCGACTGAGCCAGCCGGGCATCCCTACTCCTACATTTTAATATACATATTTACTTATAAGTTTTTCTTTTTTTTAAGATTTTATTTATTTATTTGAGAGAGAGAATGAGAGAGAGAGAGAGAGCACATGAGAGGAGGGAGGGTCAGAGGGAGAGGCAGACCCCCCGCTGAGCAAGGAGCCCGATACGGGACTCGATCCTGGAACTCCAGGATCATGACCTGAGCCGAAGGCAGTTGCTTAACCAGCTGAGCCACCCAGGCACCCTACTTATAAGTTTTTCTGAGAAGGTTCAAGGTTATTCAGTATCTCTATCATCCTTCTGGACAAATAAAGAATTTTTAAAATTGTTGTCTGAAATCTTATGCTCTTTTGAAACCCAATTTTAGTGGTTTTTGTCATTATTATTATTATTTTATGGCCAATAGTTCAGTTATATACATACAATCTTTAAAAAAGATTTTATTTTAAGTAATCTTTCTACCCAACGTGGGCTCAAACTTACAACCCAAGATCAAGAGTCGCACGGTCTACTGACTGAGCCAGCCAGGCGTCCCTGCCCCCCCTTTTTAATTTTTTTACCAATGTTCTGCACTCATTCTTGTTTCTTTATCCACTTTGTCCCTTAGGTTTACTTCACATTTTGCTGAAGCACATCTCTTAGTACTTCTTTCAGTAAAGGTCTTTCTAGGTTTGAGAAAGGTTTTATTTTGTTTTAATCTCAAAGGATTATTTAGTTGCCAACGGAATTGTACCCTCCGTGTTTTTTTCACGCAGAGCTTTGTGGCATTTGCTCCATGGTTTTCTGGCCTCTTTTCTTGCGGGGAAGAGATCTGCCGGTCCCTCTGTCGGTTCTTTGGTGAGTGAGGTGCCTCTTCTCTCTGGCAGCCTCTGAGTTTTTTCCTCACCTTTGATATTCTGCAGTTGTGCTGCTGTGTGCCTGGGTGTGATGTAATTGTATTTAAGGGGCTGGACTCTCAGTGTTTACTTTCCCTCTGAGAATCTACCCTTTCCTCTCATCTTAGGAAAGAATCTGGTTTTCTATTTTTTTAAAAGATTTTATTTATTTATTTGACAGAGAGAGCAAGAGAGCACAAGCAGGGGAAGCAGCAGAGGCAGAGGGAGAAACAGTCTTCCCGTGGAGCAGGGAGCCTGATGCGGGGCTCGATCCCAGGACCCTGAGATCATGACCTGAGCAAGGCAGACACTTAATGACTAAGCCACCCAGGCGCCCCGGGTTTTGTATTTTTGACTGTCACTTCTATTCTATTCCTTGACTCTCTTCTGGAATTCCTATTTATTAGAACCTCTTGATCCTTCTTACCTTCTATTCTTCTTGATGGATCTTTTAAAGATTTATTTATTTATTTATTTGAGTGAGACAGAGAGAACAGAGGGGGAGGGAGAAGCAGACTCCCCGCTGAGCAGAAAGCCTGACTTGGGGCTCCATCTCAAGACCTTGAGATCATGACCTGAGCCAAAGGCAGACGCTTAACCGACTGAACCACCCAGGAACCCCCAAAGTTTTAGTTTTATCCTTTTTTAAAAAAATACTCTGCTCAGGGCTCTGATCCTTTGGCGACTTTGTAGGCCTTGCAAATCCAGTCCCCAAGCCAGCATGTGGCTTTGCTGGGCCAGTTTCCTCGGTCCTCCCTAGGTTATACCTTGTTCTTTTGTTTTCTTAAAGAATTTTCTCTGGGGCACCTGGGTGGCTCAGTCGTTAAGCGTCTTCGGCTCAGGTCATGATCCCAGGGTCCTGGGATTGAGCCCTGCATTGGGCTCCCTGCTCTGCTTCTCCCTCTCCCACTCGCCCTGCTTGTGTTCCCTCTCTCGCTGTGTCTCTCTCTGACAAATAAATAAGTAAAATCTTAAAAAAAAAGAATTTTCTCTGTCACTGTTATAGGTTTGCAGACACGTGGAGGGGGTTAATGGTAGGTCCACAGAGCACAGATTTAGAGAACCATCTTGACTGACGATGTGAGGTTTGACACCAAACAACAGAACGGCTCAGAGTAATAAGTAGTGAGTGTTTTTTTGCAGTTCCTGCTTTACTGTTTGCCAAACTGTTTTCTTATATATCTTCATAATCTTTGCAAACTAAGCTTCAAGGCAGAGTCTGTTATTATCCTGATTTTCCAGAGGAGGTGGCTGAGGCTCAGCCACCAAAGCAGTGCTTCTTAAAATGTAATGTGCATATGAATCACCAGGGATCTTATTAAAACACAGATTGAGATTCAGGTGATCTGGGGTGGGGTCCAAGATTCTGGGTCTAACAGGTGATGTCGATGCTGCTGGCCTGAGGACCTCACTGGAGGAGGGAAGTGCCAGGGAGCTTGGCCAAGTTGCACATGTCCTCAGTGATTGGATAGGCGCCTGCATCTGCCTGACCCCAAAGCCTGTGCTCTGTAGCTACCGGTACCACTGAGAATCCTGCAACCCAACCACTCGATTTATAGGACCCCAGAGAGCTGGAGGCTTCGGTTGGAGGGAGAGGAAGCTTTGCTGAGGGGAGGGGACAGCTCTCGCCTGGCTCAGCTCCTTTCTCAAGGTTTAATGAGGAAGAAAGGGATGGAGAGGGATTGTCTCAGGGGTAGCGAAGAGCCACAGCCGGGCAGCTGTCAGTGGGTCTGTTGGAAAAATTAATTTTTTAATTAAAAACATCTTTTTCTCCGTCTCTTCTTTCCCCTTTGCTTTAATGTCTCAGTCTGGAGTAATTATGAGTCGCTCTGGGGAGACTGAACCTTAGAAAAATTGTTGGTGTGACTGGCGAGGAATTTATCTGATTAACTTGGGCTCAGCCTTTGGAAAAAAAAAAAAAAGCAAAAGGGAAGTAAAAAAGAAAAAAATGGGAGGCGGGAAAGCAGCAGCTCCCGATTCTCCTTCTGGCACAAAACTTAATCACAGCGTCTGGGAGGCCAGGTGGGCCCTGGTCTGGCTCCCTCAGGCCAGCTGGGGCAAGAAGGGTAGGGAGGATCTGCATCCATTCCTGGCATTCCGTTCTCAGAGCCCCCAAGGTCCCCTGCCCCAGCCCCCCAGGCTTCCCCCCCCCCCGCGGGGCGGTTGGGAAAGGGGGCGGGATACGTAGCTCTGACTGGCTCAACATGGAGATGAGGTCTTAGGGTTCTTGAGAAGCAGCCAGAAAAGGAGGTGTGAGTGCCAGAGATTTGTTAAATGAATGATATCCACAGAGGAGTGAGGGGGGCAGGACAGGAAGGGGGGAAGTTGGGCAAGAACATGGGGTCCACTGAAGTCTGCTCTCAGCTACAGTCCCAGTGGCGCCTGGACCGCACAAGCGTTGTCAGGAGGCTCTGAGTGGGCTTTTGTGCCTGGGTGTCTCAGCACTGGCTGTGGGCGTAACCCCCAGCCATGCCCCTTGCCGTGGGCAGCCATGTTGTTAGCAGCGGGCACTCACAGCATCTGGGGGACAGATGCACTGGCCTGGTAAAAGGGATCTGGGTGGGGCACCAACAGCACCTACTACCGTTGGACTGGAGGGGGAGCCCAGCAGGGGTGGGGAGGAACGGATGGATTCATGGTCATTTAGGAGTTAGAGGTGACAGAATATAGTGGTTGAATGAGGGGGTGATGAGAGTGAGGTGACAGGGGGGCTTCCAGGCTCCGGGCTTGGGTTCCTGGGTGGCTCGGGGTGGCAGGCACTAAGATGGGCACCCGGAAGAAGGGTAGACCAGGTGGTGGGGGGAGAGTGTTTTGTTATCCGGACATGGTGGACATTCAGGTGGAGGGGTTTTCAGGCAGCTGGGTGTGCCAGGTTGAAGCAGAGATGTAGGCACCATCGGGGTGGAGGTGGAAGAGGGTGGGTGGGCCTGTGCGGGCGGGCTGTGGGGAGAGAAAAGGCAAAGCACAGAGTCCTGGGAGTCCCCCACAATTGGGGCTGGCAGAGGACAGGAGATACAGCCAGAGAAGCAGGAGGAAAACCATAGAGTGGGGTCCCTCATGTCACCTCTCTGTCCTCTGTCCGTCTTGATCATTATCTGTCTCCTGTCAGTATAGCTTCTTCTTCCTCTTTTTTAATATTTTTTTCTTCAAAGTTTTATTTATTTATTTGAGAAAGAGGAAGAAAGTGGTGGGAGGGGCAGATGGAGAAGGAGATAGAGAATCTCAAGCAGACTCCCTGCGAAGTGCAGAGCCCGACGTAGGGCTCGATCCCACGACCCTGAGATTTCCACCCGAGCCGTAATAACCTTGAGCACACCATGCCTGAACCTCTGACTTAACACATCTTCTGCCCCAGCTGCAGTCTGGGAGCTCTCGAGGGCAGGGCTTGGGCCTCCGCTCTCCCCTTCTCTCTTATCAAGCACAGGGCTGGGCACTTGGAAAATAGAAATCATGTTGGAAGCAAACCATGAAATTAAAGTCTTTCATTCCTCTATTGAAGAGACATTTCCTTCTCAGCCTCCAGCTGTGCCCTGAGCCCTGCCTGAGTGGTGAAGACATGAGGATGGAGTAGATTGACCCTGCCTTTGAGGGGCCACAGCCTTGTGTGGGGACAGACACGTGAACAGTGAGGCTCCAGCGTGTCCAGAGTTCTGAGAGATGGCATGCAGGAAGCCACAGGAACATACAGGTGGAGAAGTTTCCTAGACAGTGCGATCCCTGAGTTGACAACTGAAGGATGGATGGGGGTTTGCCTGGTAGAGATGGAAGGAAAGCATTCCAGGTACATGTGCAAAGGCACGCTGCTGCGTCTCATGAAGGATCTGCAAGCCTGTCTGAGGCAGAGGGAAGGGCATGGGGCAGACCGGGTGTCAGGAGAACAGGGTCCCAATCCCAGCTCTGCTTGTAAGAATCTGTGTGACCAAGGACAAATCCCTCCTGCCCTCCCCTTCCTTGCTGCCTCTGGGCCTCAGTTTCCTCATCTGTGTAATGGGAACGAGGTGACTTTATCCTCAAAGCCCCTCCAGTTTGGAAGCTCTTGGGCAACCTTCCAATAACTTGTCTGGGTATACAGGCGGTGGGCCCTCTGGGGAATACTTATAGGTTTGTCCTGGTAGATCCAGGCTTAACTCTCTGGGTGCCAAAAACATTTGCTTTATTGCAAGTAGTTCTACCTTCCTGAGCAGACTGGGTCCGGCCCATCTGCCTAAGAACACCAAGTTTGGGATCTGCTGGGATGGGTGAAACTGGACACAACCCCTGGGAGTGCCTGGGTGACAGGTGGAGTTCTGAGCTGCGGGGATGGAGCTCAGCCACACCCTACCACCTCCCTTTGCAGGGACTTGCTACCTCGTGGTCGCCGGTTCCCCCTTTTATAAATACCGCCAGCCAATCAGCTCACACCTTTCCTCCTCTGAGTTGGAACTGACCAATCACACTTGATCTGGTTTCTCCGTTGCTAGGAGCTGAAGGCTACCTCCCCACCACAGAAGGGCTTGGGTTTTAAAAGTCCAGTCCTTGGTCTGGAGCTGATCCAGGAGGTTGGGAGTGTGGGAAGATTTAAGATTTCCTGAGCGCAGTGTCCAGTGGGTTCTGCCCACCATCAGGGCTGTTGGAACTCAGGAGAACACCCTGCCCAGGGCAGTCCTGGAGAACTTCCATGAGGGGGCGCCGAAGGAGGGGTTTTCAGACCCAGCTTTGCCGTCCTTTCCTTTGGAAGGGATGCCCTCCACAGTCCCCTGCTGGCAACCTCTGCAGTCTCATCCTGGGAGTATTGGGACACCTCCCTGTCCTTCTGCCAGTCCTGGCACTGTCCTGGTCTCTGGGGCCCAGCCTGTCCTAGGACCCCTTTCTTCTCTCACACATGAGAGTCAAGGCTCATGCCGAGTGCTGGGAATCTGTATTTTACCCCCAGGCCTGAGTAGTGGTCCAGATGCTCCTCTCTGGCTCCAGAGGCTAGGAAAAGGAGGGGACCCCCCAAAATGACATGGGGACTTCAGAGAGAAAGGGAAAGTGTCCTAGGTGGGGAGCACTGTGTGAGCGAAGGCTTGGGGATGTGTATGAGAATGTATGCTTGTTTATCTGCCTGTATACACACCCTGTGTGGATGTCTTGTTGCTTCCATGCACATGCCTTGAGCACACGTGTATATGTGTGTCAAATGCCAAGAAAGGATACTGGTTGGTGCCTCCTTGATTGGACTTGTGGATTTTCTTACCTCCCTGCCGTCTTACCATGAGAAGCCTGGGGTCTTGGGTCCTGGGCTCTAGTTTCCTGTGGGCTCAGGCCCCTGAGCCCTATTCGCACCCAGTCCCAAACTATCCAACACAGCAACAAAATATTGATGAGACTAACACACAGCAGAGCCGGCATCACCTCCAAATGGAGAAAATCCAACTCAATCCGTCATATGTTCCCACTACCAGGGCTGCTGGCAGCCCACATGCTACCCAGTTTTACTTCTTCTGGGCCCTGTGGGTTTGCTCCCACATGGAATGTCACTCACAAGGGCCCAGAGAGGATAGAAAGGTGAATAAAACCAGTGCCCCCCTCTGGCCCAGGCTCTTGGGCCTGTTCCCTTGAGCAGCCTGGCGTCCTCCTCTGTGCTCAGGCTGGGCCCATCTGGGTAGAACCCAGATTTCTTCTCATCGAAGGGCCTGCCTGTATTCCTGGGCTACATTGAAGAGTGAGTTCACTGACCTGGGGCAGCAGGAAGAGGCCTGGCCTGGGGCCAAGGCCTGGCCTCACCAAGGACTCTGTCCTCTCTGAGCCTCAGTTGCTACCTTTGTAAAAAGGCACTTCCAATCCCTGAGGATCAGATGAGGGAAAATGGGCAGGGTCTCTGACCTGTGAACTGCTGGGCCCACACTGCGTTGGTATCCACTGGGGCCTTGGCCACTAGGAACATCTAAGGGCAGAAGCCAGAGGTGGTGAATGTTTGGCCCAAGGAGTACTTTGAAAAAAATTGAACTAGTGGCCAATATTTTAAAAATGGGCAGTTTCTGAGGAAAAGCTGGCTTTTGGTTTCTCTTGAAAAATTAACAGGCCCATTTCTGGTTACCTGACCCCCGGGTGAGGTGACCCTTGGCCCTTTCAGAAAAGGTTGACATTTCAGAAGGGACCTTCCCCAGTGGCCCAGACAAGTGAGTGGCATGTATTCAGGCGGGGGAAGGGAGCACAGCTGCCTTCTGGACCCCTCAGTGCACGTCCCCTCTCTGTTCCCCACCCTTCAGCCCCAACTGTGGTCTGGGAGCCTGATTTCCTGCCAGGAAGGGAGCAAGGAAGGAGTTGAGCTTTTTCTCCTCCATCGCCTTGACCATTGCCCACATGGCGTGTCCTTCCAAGACCCATGAAGCCAGCTGGGCATGTTCTTCCAGAGCAGGTGTAAGCTAGGCCAGACATTCCTTTTCTTCCTAATCCCTCAGTGAGGCTCCTTTGTACTCAGGCAAAGGTTTGTGTTGTGGCCAGCTCTATGGAATCAACCATTTGGAACAGGGCTAGGAGAGCTGCTGTCATCAGGCTGGAAGAGGGAGTTCCTAATCCACCCCTTCTCAGCTGTGTGACCTTGGGGAAATAACTTAACCTCTCTGGGCTCAGTTTCCTCACCCGTAAAATACTGACTCCCACGGGCTGTCATAAGGATCAAATGGGATCAAGTGTAAAGATTTCCTGACACAGGTCAGGCACACAGCAGGGAACTTAATAAGTATTTGCTGAAAGGGGGAGTTGAGGGTTCCCCGGCCTAGCAGTGGAGCCTGCACAGTTGCTCTGCAATGGGGACTGAATAACAGTGTCCTGGGGCTGGCTGGGGCTGGATGTGCTGATAAGAATAAGGGGCCTCTGCCTTGGGACCTTGCCCCTTCCAGGCTGGTATAACTGGGATAATGTGGGAGGGGGAAGCAAAAGGTAGGTGTAGTTCCTTCTCCTTCCCCATCCTCCACCCTTGTAGGGGGGCACAGCTCTTTCCCCATGAGTTGGGCCCCTTCCTTAAATGGGGAGGATCCCTGCTTTCTTCAATCACTAGAATCTGACTGCCTGGTTTTCAACTGAGATGTAGGGTCTGGGGGCCCCAGAGAAGCAGGGTACAGAGGGAACAATTGACCGCATAATCAGCTGGTCCTGGAGCTAACTCATGAGGTTGCCCTATCAAGACTTGTGGATGATGGGTGTCACAACTGAGAAATATACTTTACCCAGTTTTTTAACTTGAAAGCCCAGGTAGGGCAGAGATATTCTAGGTCCTCCAATGGGGGCACTTTAGGAGAGAAGATCTGAGTAGCCTTTGAAAGGATGGCCTCTCTCCTCTTTCTCCTTAATGCTGCCATCTGGCCATCTTTCAAGCACAGCAATGGAAACCCCTGCCTTCTCTCTAGATGTGCCCTCACGTCTGGGTCCCACAGGCGGGGGCTGCCCAGGGAAGATGATGATAATGGTAGTGGTAATGGCAGCTGATGACATTTACTGAGCACCTGGGCCGTATACCTCCTGCCACAATCACCCCAATTCCAGGACTATAGACCAGCCCACCTCTGTGAGGCACAGCCTCTACATGAAAATTCAGATGGGAACGGAGCCACCAACAGACAAGAGGGAGAAGTGCATTAATTCATGAACTTCACAAAAGGATTCTCCTTGATGGTGATGGTGGTGAATCTGGGAAATAGCTCCCCATGTGTGCTTATGGTAATAGTCCATGTCTAAAATGTTGACCTACCAGTCTGGTTTCATTTATTTATTTATTTTTAAGATTTTTATTTATTTAAGAGACAGAGAATGAGAGAGCATGAGAGGGAAGAGGGTCAGAGGGAGAAGCAGACTCCCTGCTGAGCAGGGAGCCCGATGTGGGACTCGATCCCGGGACTCCAGGATCATGACCTGAGCCGAAGGCAGTCGCTTAACCAACTGAGCCACCCAGGTGCCCGACCTACCAGTCTGGTTTTAAAGAACGTGTTCAGAGAACTAAGTCAGCCTTGGGGTCTACAGACGTCCTGCTATTTCAGGACCCTGGAGAGTGCTCCAAACTCTCTGGAGGTGGGTGCAATGAGGCGTTGGGCCTTTCAGAACAGGTTCATCCCGGGAAGTCATCATATGCATGGGACCTGGGCCTAGGGTCCTGGGGACATGACATACCCAAGTCATTTAGTAAGTCAGTGGCCTCATGTTTCCATCTGGCCCAACTGCCAGGGACTGTGTCCTCTGGAACAGAGGCAAAAGTAGTGGCAGTCCAGCTTGCTTCTCTGTGCTGAGTCTGCAAAGACACGGGTGTCACTTTCTGCACTCTAAAAAGTGTGTGAAAATAGAAGTGCTGTACGTTGAATCCTCCACCAACACCACCTTGGGTTTGGGGGCGCCTGGGCTTGGGGGCAGTACCACCTGGGCTTGGGGACAGTAGTTGGTTGTTTGGATGGACAATGAGGTGAATGGTTACAGTCTTGGCCTCTGCAACCTCACTGTTTGAAACTGAATCTTGGCTCTGCCTCTCCCAGGCTGTGCAAATTTGGGCACATTACTTAACTTCTTTTCTCTTCAGTTTCCTTATCTGTAAAATGGGTATGATAAAGCACCTACATCATAGGGTGCTGTGAGAATTAAACATGATGTATACAGCACTAAAAGCAATGTTTGACGTATGGTTAGTGCAGTAAAATGTTATTATTTTTAAATCCAAGCATTTCTGTCCCAGCTCTGATGTATGACCAGGTTCTTCCCATGGTACCCCCAGTCTTTTTTTTTTTTAAAGATTTTATTTATTTATGAGAGAGAGAGAGACCATGCACAAGTGCAAGGGGAGGGGCAGAGGGAGAGGGAGAAGCAGACTTCCCGCTGAGCAGGGAGCCCGATGTGGGGCTTGATCCCAGGATCCCAGGATCCCAGGATCATGACCTGAGCTGAAGGCAGACACTTAACCAACTGAGCCACCCAGGCGCCCTGGTACACCCAGTCTTGCTTGTAGGGTCCGACTTGGAAGAGGTAAATGCTTCCTGGGCTTGTAAGCTGTTGGAGTGTCTGAGGAAGCACAGATTTGGGAACTGGGAGGCCCGAGTGCCCTGGGTCAGGGGCTCTGGGCACCCTGAGGGGAGGTTGGGGTCTGGTGCCAGCCTCCTCCCTGTTCCTTCTTCGTGGTGGTTCCAACCATGGTCTTGAGGAGCCAGCAAGACCCAGGCTCAAATCTTGGCTCTGGGATGTATAGGCAATGGCCTTGGGTAAGTCATTATTAGCCTGTGAGAGACTCATCTTTGTCTGGCTATGATGATCCCTTGGCATGGTTGTGCAGGGGAGGAAGTAGGAACATGTAAGCAAAGGCCAAGCACAGGTGCTGTGAGGCCTGCGTGGTGGTGGCCGTCACATGGCTGTCTTCCTAGTGTCTCTGTTTCATTTTGGGTCTCTGCCATTCCCCTCTCCCTCCTAATGGATGAGGTGCTCACTCCTCCTCGACTTCCTGGCTTGGTCCACTCGGAAGACGTGGGGATCTCTGTAGTCAGCCCATCCAAGCCCAAACCTCAGAAAGAGGTTTTTAAAGGATAAGAGAGGGTGCTGGTCCCTGGTGGCCCATTTCTTGTAGGCTCACCCCTTCCCCAGGCTTCGCCTTAGCAGAAATGCCCTGGATTTCTAGGCAACTCCTTTGTCCCATAGCCCTGGGCAGATACCACTCTCCACCTCCAGCTCTGCCCCATTCCCGCAGCAAGTGGTGAGACGTGTAACCTATTAACAGCTCAGATTTGACAAGTGTGAGCTGGGTGGGTTCTAGGTCTTAGCATGTGAGTTGTCTCAGTTATAATTAGCTTTTAATTAGCATCTACTTTGTGTTTAGCAATGTAGGAAGCACTTTACCCACTTTTCTTATTTAATCACCCAACTGCTTCTAGAGGTAGCTATTATTACTAATTTTATTTTACAGGAGAGGAAACTGAGCCCTGAAGGGTTTCAGTGATGCTTGGGTCACATGGAGGGGGCCTTGAAGCTGCTGGGAAGAAGTTTGTAAAGTATTTCACACAGTGCCCAGCATGCAGAAGGTGCTCAATAAAAGCCCTGTCTACCCTAAGTGCCTCTCCAGAACCCCTCACTGAGATGACCCCTCTTCATGCCCTCTTTCCCGCCCTCATACCAGCTCTTCTGAGCATCAGAAATGCATTAATTTGCAGTTGAGCTAGGCACAATGGTGGAATTCAGGCACTGTGAGTTGGGTGAGGAGGGGGACACAGAAAATGATCATTGACTCCAGTCATGGTCAAGGCTCCTTCCCTTTTGCTCTTGTGGTCATGACCGAGCAGGACTTTCAGGGGCCTGACTGTGGAGTCATCATGATGTCTGACTGTCATGAGCTCTCATTTGTGGATTATTCATTCTGCCTGGGAATTTGAACACAGCCCAGCCCTTCACTCCTCCCCTGCAGCTTCTCTGGGACTGGGGTTTTGGGGGAAGTGGGTCAAGACTTCAACGGTTTCAGGTTCCGTACTGTCACTATCACAGGGCCTGGCCTTGACTATGACTTCTCTGAGATCCACACCTGGCCGCAGAGGAGACCTGGCTTCTCAGTGTGGCTCTGCTATGGGCAACCCACCATCGGGCTCATGGCAGGTCTTTGTTCCTCTTTGGGCTTCAGTGTCCTCATCTGTAAAATGGAAGGGTAGGACTGGCTGTTCTCTGAAGGCTCTCCAGCCCTGTCATGTAGGGGAGAATCCCTCTCCCTGCCTTGCCTGCCCTATCAGAGGATATGTAGTAGAGCGTGGGGACAGAGGACCTGGGTAGAATAGGAAGCGAGGAATGAAGCAGAGGAGGGTTCTCAGTGGTTCCCAACTCTCTGGCTTGAGCAATTGGTTGACCAGGGTGTTGTTTATTGAGATAGGGAAGAAAAAGAGGCAATAGTGGCTTTGGGGAGGAAGCATGAGTTCAGTCTTGGATCCGTTGGACTTGAGGTGTTTAAAGGATGGGCCTAAGCAGCCAACATGGAGGTGAGCTTGGATTTGAACCAGGACTATCTGTATCAAGGGCCATGTTCTGTCTAGCACACCACCCCAGGCAGAGTGTGCAGTGTATAGTCGAGCTACTGAAGGCCAAGGAGGGGTCAGAGAGGGCTCATGTTCAGGGCAGGGCCAGCAGCTGGGAAGAGCAGTGGTGGGGAGTAAAGAAGGCTTAATCAGGGAGGACTTGCTAGAGGAGGCCACTGAATGTTATGTTCAATAGATACCAAGAGAGGGTGAGATCTGAAGGGGACTAGGGGAAGAGTCAGAAGAGTCCTTGAAGGCCATGTGCAGCAAGTTGATGTGACTTGCCCAAAGTCATACAGCTTGTGACAGAGCCAAGATTCCAACCAGGTGTGCCTTACCTAATGGTTTCTGTTCTCAGTCAACCCCATAGGATAATGCTCTCAGGGCATGAGGCCCGGTCAGGGGAGAGGGGAGGGCCAGGAGCTATGGACTTAGTCTCTCTCAATTTAGACCAGTTTTCCCCAATCCATGTGTGTGTGGTCAAATTCCAGATAAACGAAGAGACAACAGAGCTCTGACCCTGGAAGTCACAGAACACAAGAGCTGGGACTGTCCTAGTTTTAAGACAGATCTGACTCTAGGTACAGGATTGCACCCAGGTGGCCTGGGGGACTACTTAACACCTTCCAGCTAAGGTACACACAGAATCCCCCCTTGGCCCCCACACCCGTCTGTCACCACACCCAGAAGTCCATTAGCCGCCTGACTTTGGCACAGACGTTGCCAGCTGGGCTCCTCCTAAGAGGGAGCGCGTCTTTGGCTGCACCCATTTTGCACGGAGGGCACTTACCAGACACGTCTCTCCTGGGCAGGAGGGGTGCAGGTCCCCGAACGGGGGGCCTTTCGACCTGGCTTCGCAGAAGGCCGGTCTGCCGCTTGAGGGGCTGGCTCACCAGGCAGAAGGCAGGGAGCGGCCAGGCACAGCGAGCGGCGGTGGGGGCGGCCGTGGTGAGCACCAGCAGCTCACAGTGAGTGCAGTGTCAAATGGGGTGCATTGCTCTCCATGCAAATTAAAAATTAAAATTAATCAAACACTCAAATTGATTTCCTTCCCGTCTGTTTGCTCTGCTGTGCCAGTCAGATGCCCGCCTGCTTGCCTGGTCCAGTTGAGCCCGACTCCAGGCCAGGGCTGGGCAGCTCAGGTGGCTGCAGAGGTCTCTGCAATGGGCCTCAGAGCTGCGGGCACCTCGTTCCCACCTTGGGAAATCGGGTAGGGGTCAACCCAACCGGGTCCCCCAGCCTGAGCCCGGGTGCTGGCCTTGGAAAGGGGGGCAGGTGGGAAGACAGCATCACTCTGGTCCAGAGGAAACACTCATGCTGGGCCAGAAGGCAGAACCCTAGGGAGTACTTGTGGGGCCATCATCAACAGACATTTTGAGGCTGGACATCTGGTCCCTTCTCCAATCTCAGTTTCCCCATCTGTGGAATGGGGAGAGAGAGAGACAGATGGACTAAGTCCCTCCTGGTTCTTGTACTGGCCTATGGTTTGGGCTGGCCTTCCCTGGGGATGGATTCTCCTCCCCTTTGGGGCCCTGACCTCCCCAGCTGGGCCTTGACCTACCACTTACCACTGTGCAACTGTGGGCAAGTCACCCATCTCTGAGCCTCAGTTTCCTTCTGGGTAAAATGAGGATGATAATGCCAGTGTGTGGAGGTAGAAGAGCATGCAAGTGGTTTATTGGGATCAACACCCAGGGAGGGGAGGGAGGGAGGGAGGCGGAGTGGAGCAGAGGGCGAAGTAGGACTGGGGCACCTTCGCAGTACAGATCCATGGGCATCTCTGGGCCTCAGCTGCCTGCGGGGTTGACCTGAGTTGGGGTGAGTGTCAGGCCTTTACCCCTCTTTGACCAGTGGTTGGATGCAGCTGCCCATGGAAGGGCAAGCCTTGGGGGAGGAGGCTCTCGCTTCAGCTGAGGGGCAGGTACTCATGTGTGGTCTGCCAACCTCCCCACTCCCAGCAGCAGGGAGGGGTGTCTCAGCCTGCAGGGGTCTGGGAAGGGCACTGTGGGGCCCCCTGCACTCTGCAGACAGTCGAGGGAGGCTGGTGTGAGGGTTCCCTGGAACTGGGTTGTGAACCTGGCAGGAGTCAGCTTATAGTTCAAATGCAGTTATTCTGTGCAAAAGGCCTTGGGAACCCCCTACTTTCTTTACCTTCTCGGCCAGACACTCACCAAGTCCTGTCTCTTGAATTCCTAAGTATCTACCCTCAGACTGCTCCACCGCGCCTGCATCTTCTCACCTGGGTGACCCTCATAGCCTCCTCTCCAGGCTCTAGTCCTCCAGTTTCACCCCCTCCAATCCATCCTCCTCAAAGAAGCTGGAGGGAGTATCCGCAAATTCTGATCTGGTCACCTGCCTCCCCTTAAAACCCTTCCGAGTCCAATCATCCTCCCATGACATCCAAGGACCTTGGTGACCAGGCCTGATCCCCTGTCCTGCCACCTCCTAGCAGTGTAGCCCCCTGGACAGGGTGGGTGTTTTCTCATTTTTCTGCAGTCCTCCCTCCCTCCCTCTCTGCATTCAAACATCATCCATGCGGCCAGGACATACTCCCTGGAACCCTGCAATGGCCAGGCCTGGGCTGGTGGGTGTGGTGGGTGCCAAGGAATCAGAGGTAACCCGGACCCAGTTGTGTTCTTCCATCCCACCCCCACATTCCTCCTTCCCTAGCCCCCCACCTTCTCCCCCCTGTGAATTCCTATGCTCCTTCAAGGGCAGCCATTCCATGGCCCTTTTGGGAGAGCCGGATCAGGCTGATGCCAGCCCAGGTGAAGGCAGTGGGCTCCCCGCTCACCTCTGAGGCTCGAGGCCAGGCTCCAGGGGCTCCTGACTCTCAGCTCTATAACCCTGCCAGCCTCCAGTGCCCCCCACCCCAACCCGTGCCTACTCCAGAACTTGGAACCTTGGCCTTACTCTGTGGAAGTGGCTGTTCAAGTGCCTGTCTGCTCAGGGCCTGTGAGTCTCCTGAGGACAGGGCCCCAGGGGCGGCCTGGCACAGAGCACACCCTCTGTGAGTGGGAGCCGAATGGCAGGTCTGCCTCCCTCCTACCCCCAGCCCCCCGCCGTAGCTTCACAACCTCCCAGGTCCCCAAACTCCCCCTACCCCACTGGCCTCCCAAACTGCAACTCCAATCCCAACTCTCAGGAACAGGATGCCCAACATCCCCCCTCCTGCTGCGTGTGTCTTTGTCCCCCAGGGGTGATGATCTCAGGTTCCCAGGAGGATGCTTGACAAGGGGTCAGTGCCCCTGACAGAGTAGCTGGAGCCTCCAGCTTACTTTATCCTCCCTCCTACCTAGGGAGATACAAGAAGTAAAGAATTATACCCTTTTACAGCTGGGAAAACCAAAGGCCCAAGGATCCAATTCAGCTTGGGACCCACTGCTGGCCTAGAGCCTTCTCATCCCTCCTCCATTCCTGAGCTTGCCTTCCCCAGCCCTTCCCAAATGGAGTATTCCAAGGGGCTTCCCAGACCCTCACCCACTCCCCACATCAGATGTCTGGGAGTCCCTATTGGCCTGTAAGAGCTGAATTGGATCCTTGGGCCCCGGAGCTCTGGGGCCTGGAATCCGGCTCTGGTGGGGTCATTTTGATTGTTTTATCTTTTCCATCCCCTTGTTAAAGGGTGTGACCAGAATCAACCAGACATGGCAGAGAGGACCAGTCCAGCTGCTGCTTGACAGTGATGGGGGACAGGGAAGGGCAGGTATCACCCAGAGTTATTTAGCTAGTATCTGAGTGGAGGCTGAGCCTGGGTCTCCTGTCCTCCTCACCGTGCTGCCAGGTTGGCTGTCAAGTCTGAGTTCCCAGCATGCCCTACCTTGTGCTAGGGTCCGGGCATTAGGAAAAAGGGTTAGAAATGGTCCCTAGGGGCAGGCTGCCGAGTGATGGGCTGGGAAGCAGTAGGAGTTGTGGGACACTGTCCTCTGCTTCACATCTCCAGGGCCAGCCCAGAGCCACCAGGCTAAACTCCCAGCTCCTGACAGGGCCCACTAGAACCTGTGGTCCTGGCTGCATGCCACCTGCAGCCCCATCTTCAGTTGTCTCTTCTCATGCTCTGACCACATGGGCTTTCTCTCCTTCCTTTCACTGCAGGGACTTTGCACATGCTGTTCCCTCTCTCTGGACTCCCTACTCCTAAAAATTAACGTCTACCCAACCTTCTGGGCCTGGGTCAAATGTCACATCCTGCCTTTTCCTGATTTCCAAGACCAGCCTGGTCCTCCACCCACCAGCCCCATAACTTCATAGCACTTGTCTGAGGTATAATTCCACATCTCTTTGCATGGTGGTTTGAGTTCTTTTTCTTCCTCTAGACTCTAAGTGCTCTGATATGTATTCCCCACACCTGACACGGTGGGGAGTAAGCCCTCAGTAAATGTGGAAAGAGGGGCGCCTGGGTGGCTCAATCGGTTAAGCGTCTGCTTTGGCTCAGGTCATGATCCTGGGGTCCTGAGGTCGAGCCCCACCTCAGGATCCCTGCTCAGTGGGGAGTCTGCTTCTCCCTCTCCCTCTGCCCTTCCCCCTGCTCATGCTCTCTCTCTCTCTCAAATTTAAAACATTTAATTAAAAAAACGAAAAAAACATGTTTATGGAAAGAATGAAGAACAACGGCTCTCAGTTAAAATCCTGGAGCTTCACACTGAACCTTGGTTTTTTTCTTCTCTGAAATGGAAATGATAAACCAGGATCAGTGTGAGGACCAACCAGTGAATGAAGACTCCTGACAGCATCTGTTAGGAGTACGGAGGAGGCAAGAGGTTGCTGTAGGCAGGGGGTAGTTGAGGAAAGCTGTTTAGGGGTGGAAGAACTTGAGACGTGGATGGATTGTGTCAACCAAGTGGTAGCGATCTGTGGGGAAAGACTGGAGGTGGGGAGATGGATGTGAGATGCACGGAGACAGCCTGGCCGGGTGGGGCCGTTCTCTGAATCTTGAGTGACCCTATTTATTTTTCAGCCTGACCCTGGAAAGCAGGGGTTGGCTAAGAAGGCAGGAAGGAAATGCCCACTGCCTCCTGGGACTTCGTGTGGGTCAACCAGCCCCGGGCAGGACCTGGCTTGGTGACGGGGTCTGGCACACTGCCAGGGTCTCCCCCACTGGCCTACGGAGATAGCTGAAAATAGCAGAGGGGCCCTGGACCGGCATCTGCAGGGGCACTGACCCAGCCCTTGTGGCAGGAAGCAGCCAGCCCCCAGCCTCTGGTGAAGGAGCTCCTTCCTGGAGCTGCCCACACTGGCCCGCCCCCAGCCTCCGGCCCCCAGCCCCCAGTTGCTGTTGCTGTGGCAGCGGAGAGTGATTCCTCTAAGTGGGCCCGTTCATTATTCTTGCCTCGCCTCTCTGTAAAGCCTGCTGGGAGCCAGAGGTGGCAATAACTCCTGGCCACCAGCACAAGGACAGGGTACAAGGGGGTCCCAAAGACACCTCTGTACCTGCCTGCCTCTGTGCAGAACTCTTGGATAGAGGGCTGAGGCCTGGAGCTGCTGAGGGAAAATAAGTGAGTTATGTTTAGTGCCCCTCTGGGACACACCTGCTTGCCCCCATACTTAGGGAGGAAGGTGGGGCTCAGAGAGGGTGTGCTAATTATCTGAGGTTGCACAGCAAAGCTGGGGGCATAAATTCCCAAGCATAGACACAAAAGCTGCGTGGCTCAGCTCCCAGAACAGTGAAGTGGGAAAAATGGACTGGAATTGTTGCTCTGCTTGGATGTCAGGCACTCCGGGGAAAGGCTGTTTGTCTGTTTGGCTTCCCTGGGGCCCACCTGGAGGCCCTGGGAAGACTCCTCAGGAGGTGTGTTGAGCCAGAGCAGGCAACAGCCGTGAGCTCATCTCCCCTGAGGACCCCAGGAAGTCTGGTACGAAGGCAGAGGAGAAATGGTCGGAAAAGGAGGGAGCAGGAAGACAGTAAGGGCCTTTGGGATAGGCCATAAAGCCAAGCTCAGGTGTGGGGAAAGAAAAAGACATTTTCTGAACGCCTACTGTGTGTTGGGTCATTTCTGTGCATTATCCATTTTTTTTTAGAATTTTGTTTATTTATTTGAGAGAGGGAGAGAGAGAGTCGGAGGGAGAGGGAGAGAAAAATCTCAAACAGACTCCGAACTGAGCACAGAGCCTGATGCGAGGCTTAGTTCCATGACTGCAAGATCATGATCTGAGCCAAAACCAAGAGTTGGATGTTTAACCCATTGAGCCACCCAGGCGCCAGGCGCCCCTCTTTTTTCTTTTTTTTAAAGATTTATTTATTTATTTTAGAAAGAGAGAGTTGGGAGCGAGGAGGGGAAGAGGGTGAGAGAGTCTTAAGCAGACTACTCACTGAGCGAGGAGCCTGACTCAGGGCTCAATCCCACGACCCTGAGATCACCACCTGAGCTGAAACCAAGAGTAGACCCCTCAATGGACTCTGCTACCCAGGTGCCCCTGTGTGGATTATTCTTTACGAATTCTTCACCAGCCTCCTTGGTGGCTGAGTGTTTTTATTCCCATTGCATAGAGGAGGACACTGAGGCTGGAAGTGGCACTGGGTATCACCGAAGTGTGGAGTCTGTGCAGGGTACCTTGATGGGGGGGGGTGCCAGAGTCTAGCACTCCCTGGACTCCCATCACAGCCAGAGCAAAGCCTGGGCTTCTCCTACTTCCAGCTCTGGTCAGCAGGGGGAGACTGTGCTGCGTCTGGCTGCAGGAATACAGAGGTTGGGATTGGGTTTCCTAGGAGAGGAGAGGAGGTCCCTTTCAAAAGCTCCTGGATTTGGGAGCCCTTAGCCATGCCTCTGTGATAGCTGAAAGATGGGCAGAGCTTCTGCCTAGATTCGCTAAGTGGCAGCCCTGTTGCTGCTCGAGAACAAAGTTGAAACTCAACAATTCAAGGCTCTTACGGCTTCTCTTCCCTCAAATACACCCATCCTTCCCTATTTCCCACTACCATGTCTTCGTAAATGCTCTTCTCTTGGCATGGGATGCCCTTTCTGTTCCTTTCTGCCTGGCCAACTCCTACTCATCTTTCAATACTTGGCTTCAATGCTACCTCATCCAGAAGATTTCCTGGACTTCCTCCACCCCCAAAAGTCCATCATACCTTCTATTCTTTCATGTTTTTAAGGGCAGGAATGTGTCTAAATCATCTGTGTGTTCCCTAGCATAGGATGGGGCACATAATAGATGCTTAGTAAATAAATGGGCAACATGCATCCCTCTGTGGAGGTCGGAGAGCAGGGGTTTGTCTGGGGTGGAAGTAGGTGTGGGGGACACGGAAGATGAAATGCTCATGCATTGGGACTGTTCAGGATCAGGTTGACAGGGAGCCTTAGGGATGAACTTAAACTTTATTTCCCAGGGGCATCATGAAGGTCCAGGGAGATCTTGGATGTAAAAGTGTTCTGTAAACTGTAGTGTGCTGTCCCTGGTAGGTCCTTGTACCTTTCAACTTTGCCTTGTTCCCCTGATGAGGGTGGGGAGAAAGGTCAAAGAATGAGGGAGGGGGCAGACCAGGCCTGGTGGGGGTGGGGTGGCAAGGAGTGCAGCCTCCGCTGTTGCCCCAGCTCTCAGAGGCAAGGAGTGGGTGGGATTCCAGGTGCTGAGGGCCTGGCTTGGGACTCCCTCTCCTATAGGATCTAACACCGTATCAGAGTTCGGCATGGCCCCAGAGATGATGTAAGCCAATGTCCTTCCAAGGAAGGGTAAACTGAAGCCCAGAGAGAGGTAGGCATTTGTCCAAGGTCACACAGCAGGAGTGGGAGGCCATCCTATGAGCCCTGTCCTCCCAGCATGACAGGTGCCCTCATCCTGGGCTCAGATCCGGACAGCTGTTTCCCTGATCCCTCCTCCTGGCCCCCGCAGTCTCGGCGCCCAGCCCGCACTGCCCCACACCCTGGCCTGCCCCTAGGCTTAGACGCCAACAAGCATTGCGCGCCCCTTGGATGGCACGGTCCGGACAGCTCCCGACCGCCCTTCTCCTTGACTCACCTCCAGCCCGGGAGGGCCGGGATCAACCGCGGCGGAGAAGGCGCCGCCCGCGCCGCCCGCACCGCCCGGGGTTGCGCCACAGCCCGGGACCGTTCCGGCGCGGCGACGCCGCTCTCCTTGGCGCCCCCGGGTGGGGCAGGTCAAGCCCGGTGCGCTATCCCTTTAAGCCCGGGCGAGATGGGAGCTGTCAGCGACAGCCGAGGCTAGCGCGGGACGTCGCCGCCCGCCAGGCCAGAGCCAGGAGCCGCGGAGCGAGCGGAGAGCGGAGGTGGCGGCGGGCCCGGGGCGCAGCAGGTCCCCTCGCCGCCCGCTGAGCTCTCGAACCCTGGGCCCGGCGAGGCGGGCGGCGCCCAGTGTAATGCGGAGAATGTGAGAGGCAGCGCAGGGCTGTGGGGAGGAGGGGGCGCGAAAGAGGGCGGCGGCTAGAGAGACGGAGAGACAGCGGGAGAGATAGAGGACAGGGAACAGGGAGCGGGTGGGAGAAAAGAGAGGAGATAAAAGGAGAGGCAGGGACAGGAAAGGGGGGCAGAAAGGAGCGAGAGAACACGCGGCGCAGGCGGCGGCGCAGGCCAGGAGGAGAGGGCCGGCTTCTCCGGGTGGGAGCGCCGGAAGCCAGAGTTGGGCGCCCCGGCCGGGGTTCGGGCTGCGAGCGCAAGCCGCGGCCGGGCATGGTGGGGGAGCGGGGACGCCCGAGGGGCCCCCTCTGGGAGCGGCGGGGGACCTGAGGCGGGGCCAGCCGGGAAAGGGACGCAGGGCCACCCCACAGGCCCCGCCGGCCGCTCTCCGGGGGCTCCGGCGGGCCGGGGCACGGGGGCCCTTTGTGAGCGCCCCAGGAGTGCGGAGCCCGGTGTGCGGCGGCGGGGATGTGTGCGCGCCCGGGGGGTGCGCGCGTGTGTGCGAGTGTGAGCGTCCGGGCGTGTGGGAGCGCGCGTTAGGGATTCTGCTTGCATCGCAGCGTGGAGAACAGGAGGCAGGAGAGGGGCGCGCAGGGGAGCGCGGGGCCCTCCCGCGCACACGCACACGCCGCGCGCGCGCGCACACACATACACACACGCACACGCCCTCCCTGGCTTGCTCGCTGCCGCTGCCACCATCTCGGAGCCGAGCCCTGCGGAGCGGGAACCCGAGCCGGAGCGGGAACCGGAGCGGAGCAGAGCGGAGCCGGGGAATGCGGTCCCGGAGCGGAGCGGCGCGCGAAGTGCGCGCCCGGGACGGTGAGTGTGGCCAGGCCGGGACGCTGCGGCGGGGCCGGGGCCGCGGGGGCGCAGGCCGTGGAGCTGGGGTGTCTGCCCGCCGGCAGCGCCGCGTGCGCGGCCTCTGATTGGGCGGGAGCCTCCGGGGCAGCAGTGGGGGTGGGGTGTTGGGTGCGCGCCCGTGGGGGGCGTGCACGCGCGGAGATGGATGGGGCGCGCTCGGCACCCCAGTCCGTGACCGCGCTCCCGCCCGCTGCGCGGCCCCGCCTAACCCTCGCCTGCCGCCGGAACCCCGGCGACTTGGAGCAACTTTGTGTGTGGGGGGAGAGGAGATGGAGGCGTTTTAATGGTGGAATTCCGGCCTTGCCTTCCTGAGAGAACGCGAGGGAGGAATGGGATTGGGGCGCGGGCTGTGCCGCCCGGCGGGCCGAGGGGTCCGTCTCCACCACCCCATCGGCGCAGCCGCTGGCTCTCTGGGACGCCAGTCCAGCCCCGCGGCGTCGCGCTGGAGCCGCTCCCGGCGCTGGGACTCCTGTGACTCGGCCAGGGTCCGGCGGGACCGCGCGGCGACAGCTTCCAGGCCCCGGGGCCGCAAGGTCGTCTTTGCAGCCAGGCTGAGGACACAGGGCTTGAGGTGGGGAGTGGGGAGACGTGCCTGTGTGTACGTGTGTGTCCCCGCGCCTTCTGCTGCGTGGGACAGGCGGCTGGAAGAAGGGAACTGCCAAAAAGGGGCATCGCATTAGACCCGGCCCCCAGGAGCTCCCCAGGGGCCAGGGGTTGGAAGGGGAACCTCTAGGTCCCTGGCCTGGTGCACCCCCCCACCCCCATGCCTGCTTTGCTTGGAGCCGTGCTCCTGTGTGCTTTACTATGCATTGGGGTTGTGCCTGGGCTGTGCCCCCCACCCCCCTTCCTGAGCCTCCTTCCAGGCTCCTGTCCCGTTGCTGGCTGCCTCAGGGAACTTCCTAGGCTCCCTCCCCAAATGGCAGCCCTGCCCCTGCAGAGGATAGGATGAGGAGATGTAGCCTCAGATGGTGCCCCTGAGAGGGAGGAACCACGTGTATACCCCCCCCACAGTGAGAGGCCCAAGGAAGGGTCAGAGGTCAGGACTTCCCCTGTACAAATCCTCCTTGCTTCCAGAGCAGTTCTTCCTCCTCTAGGAAGTCTTCTCTGATGGCTCCTTGAATCCATCCTTCCAGCCTGGGCTTCTGGGCCGGAGCAGCTGGGTTCCCCGGCAGTCCTTGTTTCTGTGCTCCCTCCTGGCACTCAGTGTGTGAGCCCGTGGGGATCAGAAGTCTTGTTCTCAGCCTACATGTTAGCTGGAGGAGTGTGATGCTGGACCAGTATCTGCCTGGCTCTCTGGGTGATGGTATTATTTTGTTTGACCAGCTTTTAGGCTTAAACCTTGCTTCTAGTTCATTATCCTTCTGTAATCTTATCAGCCACCTTGTGAGAATGCAAGGCCTATGGGCACACTGCCACTCCATTTCACAGAGGAGGGTTTTGAGGCAGAGATGGAGCTAGAGAGAACTCCAGTCTCAGGGCAGCCCCTTTCCACTGGGAAGGTAGCCTTTAACCTGGTCTTTGGTGAGGTGGGGTGGGGCTCTGACTGCTTGCTGCTGGAGAGTCTCCCAGGGCAGCTGTCCTGCTGGCTGGGACTAGCACCCTCCCCAGATGGGCAAGAACGTGGGCACAGCCACTCTTAGCCTGGTTCTCCCTGGCTTGACTTTTTGGCACCTCTTGACCGCAGCTTCATTAACCTTTGCTTCTTAGAATTGAGGCCAGAGTCTATCTGGGCTCTGCTTCATGCTTTGCAAACCTGATTCCTGTAATCCTCAACACTGGGATGTCTGTCTCATTCCGGGGATCAGAGGGGTTTCCCCAGCCCAGCCTGGCCCTGTAGGCTAGGCCCTGGCCTTGTCCTCTTGCATGGGCCCTGGAATCTTTCCCACTGTCCTGAGATCTCCATTCTAGAGCCCCATCTGGGCCAGAGAGCTCACCCTCAGGGAAATGGGTTCCCCACAGACGTCTAAATGTGTACTGGGGGAAATGGAGTCTGGTGGCTATTGGGACCACTTCCTCCCCGGGTGGCCCACCTGAGGTACAGGAAGCTAGAATAGCTCTCAGCCCCAGTCAGTCTTCTCTGAGCCCTCTCCCGCCCTCCACATGCTGACCTGATGGCAGCCTGGACTCATCCCCAGGGCCACTTTGGTCCTTAGAGCTCTCTGGGGCAGGGAGAGCTGTTGCCCAGGAGTGACCAAAGCTCCTCCTGGCGTTGGGGGTGCTGTTGCATCCTGTGGTGGCTCCTTTGGCCTCTTTGCCGGCTTCATGCTCCGGCAGCCTCTCCCTGCCTCTCCTAATCCCTTTCTGCCCTGCTCTCAGTGGCCCTTCTTACCCATTGTTTCTCTTGTTTCTCTCTCCCCCTCTCCATCTCCCTGTGGCTCCCTGAGCTCTGGACTTTTGCCTTCCTACGTGTTGACTGATGCTCTGGTTGACTCCCAGGTGGCTGGAGCATGGCCATGTGCCTTCTTGGTCCCACCCCTGCTATCCAGGCTCATTTTAGTCCCTCGCCTGGCTCTTCTGGCCCCCTTCCCACCAAAGGACTCCAGCAGGCTGAGCCTGCCATTTGGGGTCACGAGCCATGGGGAAGGAGAGAACAGGGTGCCTCTTTGGCCCTCGGTCTCTGCTATCAGGGGTGTGAATCCCAGCCAGGTGCTCCTGGTCCCTACTCACTGCCTGCTTTAGGAAAAGCCACTCCCCCTCAAACCTCCTGACCAGTGCGGTCCCTCCTTTCCCTCTCCAGCCAGTCCCTGACTCTGCCATGGGTGTGTTTTAAATTAGAAAGGTACTATATTCTAACAAATTCAGTGATAAGTTGTTGGGTAGGCTGGGCCTTGGGGTGACTTGAGGGGGAAAGGGTACCCCTGACCACTCAAGCCTCCTTTGGGAGGAATTGGGGACCACTCTGGCCAACCAGAGTCTCCTCCACAGGCTTCTGGGTCTCAGACATCTGCTCCTGAGAACCATGCCTTGGCCTTGCTCCTCACTGCGTAGAGTCCTACAGTGGGGGCTTGCTCTACATTTGGTGGATCTCCTGGTTTGAGGCCTGGGCTGAGTACTGGGGATTCTGATGACAAGCCTGGGTCCCTTCCTGGGTGGGCTCTGAAAGGGGACACAGGTATCCACCCACACCCCTGGCTATGAGGCAGAATGGGCTGGGCAGCTTGCAGAGGGACACGAGACGGGGGTTGGCAGTGGGTTGTTTCAGGTGGACTGGACGGCTGGTGCATTTTGACCTGCTCAAATGTTTCTGGCACTTGGTGGAAGCTCTGTGAATATGTTGACTACATGAGTGAATGGAGAGCATGAACAAGGGAGGGCTTTCCAGGCAGATGGCACAGGGTTAGCAAAGGCATGGTGGTGGGAAGCACCAGGCATGGGTGGAGCATGTTTGCAATGGAGTAGTTCATGCAGGGGCCCAGCAGGCCCAGAGCAGGTTGGCACAAGACAGAGGAGGAGCTTGAGTGCCCAGCTGAGAAGTGCGGGCTGATTCCATTTGCAGGGGTTGCAGGGTGGAAGTTCTGGAGGGACGCGAGCAGATTCGCAATTTAAACTGCTTACTCTGGTGGTTGTGGGAGGGCTTGGCCCGGAGAGCCAGAGGCGGAGAGGAGGTCCTGAGGCTGCCATGGGAATCCAGGCTGGTGGTGAGGGCAACAGCGGAGACAGGCCCCTTGTCTGCCTTCTGAGGATGGCCCAGGGGCCAGGCCTAGTTTTCCACCCCAGGAGGATGGAGAGATTCGGCCTGGGGGAGGAGCCGGGTGGGGCAATGGAGGCCATCCATCCAGAGTAGGGCCGGGCCTCGGGTGTATCACCGTTCCCGCCACCTGGGCATAGGGAGGTGGCAGGTGTCCGGACTCACAGGTTGCAGCCCTTACTACTGTCCCTCCCACTGTGTGCACTCGAGCAAGTCCCTGAGACCCCTCGAACCTCTGTTTCTATGTCTGTAAAACGGATGAGTTTGTTTCCCTGGAGACCTGGGGTGAATTTGGGTGGAAGTTTGTGACCTTGGAAGAGGGATACAAAGAGAAGGGGTAGAGGGCTTGTCCACTGCTATTGGACAGAGGAAGAGGTTGAGGCCCAGGGAGGGGTGGTGACTTGAATGAGGTCACAGAACAAGTTGGGGGCAGGGTGTTCCTGCTTGGGGCTTTCCTGGCTGGGCCTGTGGCCTGCTGGGCAGGGGTGGGTGGCATGGCCAGGGCCTCGAGGCCTCTGCAGAGGATGTCCTCAGGCAGTGGCTTCGGCAGTCCAGCTGTCAGAGAGCATATGTGGCCATATGTGGCCATCTCCACATCAAGGGAGACGCCAGCCGCTGAAGGAGGGTGAGCGGCTGCCATTCTGGCCTTCTGGATCTATGTGGGCACCGCCAGCCATCAGGGTCAGGGCGGGAGGAGGCCAAAATGGAACCTCAGTGTCCAGGTTGGTTTGGACGTGGAGGTTGGGTCTTGGCGGATGGCCCAGTTCTAGCACCCATCTGCCAGGGCGGCCGGGCAGGCGGCTTCATGCCCAGGACTGATCCAATTAGCTCCAGGCCAGCTATGCCAGCCACCCTCCACGCCCCACCCAGCTCGGACGGCCCTGCGGTCTGCAGGCCTTGGGGTGCTACAGGGCATCTGATGCTGGGGCTTCAGGCCTCAGCAGAGTATGTGTGTGTGACGTGTGGCCTTACCCTGAGCACTGATTCTGTAGCTCTGAGATTTGGGGGGTGTGGAAACGAGTCCCTTGAATCAGCCTGGTTGATCAAAAGGGCCTGGGTGTGGATGCCATCTGGATCTGGGTTTGAATCCTGGCTCAGCTGCTTCTGAGCTAGGTGAGCTCAGTCAAGGCCCTTCACTTTTCTGAGCCTCAGTTTCCTCATCTATAACACGGGAGAATGCTACCTAACTTGTTGGGGTGTCACTGGCATACTTTGAAGTAACGCATATAAAGCAGGCACTAGGCTGATGCATACAAGAATCTCAGTAAACGGCATTCATTTTTGTTCTCTGCTGGGAGAGGGAAATGAGTCCTGTCAGAGTATCAACATCTAGACTGAAGTAGAGAGGAACCTTATTATTATTATTTTCCAGAACAAAATTTGCTTTATAATTTTCTGTAAGTTTTTCTACTCCTTCCCTCATCTAGACCTCATGGCAGTTCTGTAAAGAAGGCAGAGAGCCTACCCCGTTTTGCAGATGAAGAAACTGGGAAGTGATTCCCAGAGTTGTACAGTGAGCTGGGCTGACGCTTGGTCCAGACACTTGGTCCATGGGTATTCTTGCCAAACCTTGGGGGGTAGAGGCTGCGGAGAAGTGGGTCTGTCTTCGACAGGGCCTGTCTAAATCAAGCTTGGGGAGTCCTAAAGATTCCCCACCCAGCCCTGTCTTCCTTACAGATTATAGGGACAGGCCGTCATGGTGACAAGCAGCCAGTCCTAGCTGGGGTTGGTATGGGTGACACTCAGTGGGGCAGCGTTTCTCCGTCTGCCCTGCTGGCCTGGTGGGGGTGAGGGTGGGGGTCGGGAGGAGGGGGCCTTCACCACCTGGACAGCCCTGGGCCATGTCCAGGCTGGCAGGGCTCTGCCTTCTGGGGAGGGTGGGGAGGGCACTGGGCTCTGCCCCTGAGCAGCTGTGTGACCTCAGCCAGATCAGTGTCTGGCCCTCTTTGAGCCTCAGCTTCCCTCTTTGTAAAGATAATTATCCCTGCGCCTGCCTCACAAAGCTGTTTTAGAGGCTCAACTCTAAATACATATTTTTATACAAACATGCTATTCCACAGCTGCGAGCCCCGGAGTCCGCAGTCCTACAGCTGCTGGTCCTGGAATCATTCAGTGGTTCACTCGTGGGGCGCTTCCTCTGGGCCTGGCTCTGCTAGTGTGCTGGAGGCAGAGATGAGTCAAACCAGCCCCTGCCCTCTTGGGGTGTGCAGCCCGCACTCGGTAGTAAGTAGTCCTTAGCGGTCTCCCAAGCCCACGCTGGCTGTCACGCTCACACTCAGTGCCCTCGAGCGCTCCCTGTTGCCTTCGGGCCGGCCACCCGAATCCTCAATGCCTTGCACGGGGTCCGAGCCTCTGCTCCAGCCCTCTCCCTCTGGTCCCCTGTGTGCACTCAGGCGCCAGCCAAATGCCACTCACTGTCCCTTTCCCACACATTGTGGCTTTTTTCTTCCTCTAGGGTTTGGCTGTGCTGTTCCCTCCACCTGGTGCCTTCCTCCACCTCTGCCCATGTGGATTCCTCCCACTGTTTAATACTCAGCCCACATGCCGTATTTCAAGCCCCGAGCTAGACGTAGTTGATTTTTCCTCAGAACTGTGAACCTACTGTATGCAAGGCCTAGTGTATGGGCGGCCTCTGAGCCATGGTGGTTTATCTCTCTTCACGGCCTGGGAATGCCTCGGTGGCAGGGACCAGGTTTATTCATCCCGGGTACCTAGCATGTCCAGGCACCTGGGGCCAGATGGGTTCAGAGAGGCATGAGGGGCAGCCCTCAGGGCCCCTGTGGCTAGTGCCACTTCCTCCTGCCTCTCGGGCCTGGGGATGCGGGCGAGGCCCAGGACATCTACTTGAAAAGAACTCGAGTTATGGGCGGCTTTTCTGCTGAAATGCTCACCACAGACGTGGCCTTCCCTGTTCCTGGAGGCTCCATTAGGCTGGGGTTGGGGCGCCCAGTCGTTGGACCACACGTAACTGTCCCTAGTGAATTGCAGGGCGTTCAGCAATTAGTGATTGATTATTTGGGGGTACTGATAACTCTTCCATTATCAAAAGGTGGAGGGGGGCCTAGCCAGTGTTTGTATTGGTCAGCTGGGCCTGGCTGGGAGACTGTGATCATGGCCATTGACTCCTGACCAGGAAGCTCCATAAACGAGAGCCAGAGGAAAGGAGGTGCAGGTCATCCTCTCTCAGATTGGAGCTGCCAGGATTGGGATAGAGGGTTGGGGAGAAGGGGAGATTGGGGTAAGCAGGGAGCTTTTGCTCACTCTTGCCTCCCTCTGTCCCCGCCTTCTATGTTCTGCCTCCAATCTCAACTGGCCCTGGGTCTCAGCTTTCCCATCTGTTAAATGGGGATCTCAGTTTGTTGTGTAACACTGTGCCTTGGAGTGAGATAACCAGGCAGTTGTTGACTTGTCCTCATTTGTGCTTAATGGGTGGGGGTGTTCTGAGGCTCCGAGAGGGTGGTGGCTACTTGGGGATGGAGCCAGCACCACAGTCCCCAGCCCAGGACTGCTCTGCAGAAGGAGGAGCGAGATGGTGGGTGGGAGGGGCTGGTTGGTTGGAAGACAAAAGTTGTCTCACTTAAGTGCTATGTCTGGCTCCTGAATGTGCTAAGCCTTCTCAATGTGGAGTTAGGACTCAGTGGAATTCGTGCAAAAGCGATTTCTAGGGAAACCACATAAAGGAGCTGGCAGGGGGGAATGTTTAACCTACTTGAGAGACCTAGCTGCCTTTCAGGCTCCCCAGGAGCATGGGGCATTGTTTGTGGGGCTCCTGGCTCAGAGTACCAAGGGTTTTCTTTTTTTTAAACTTTTTCTTAGGAACATTTCCAAACATACAGAAAAGTAGAGAGACTAGAATAGGAAACTGTATATAGCATCACCTAGATTTAACAATTGTTGACATTTTGCCACATTTTACTTTTCCCCCGGAGTATTTTAAAGTAAATTATAGACATCATGCCATTTCACCCCTAAATATTTCAGCATCCATCTCTAAAAAATAAGAAAATTTCTGTTTAACCTCAAGTGGTCATATATTCCTTTTCATTTTATTCTTGAGAGATGAGGATGCTGACAGATGAGGAGACTGAACCCTGAGAGGTAGCCTGGCCTGTCCAGGGTCACAGAGCAGAGAGGGGGAAGGGAGGAGAGGTGGCACCTAGGAGGTGGCCACAGGTGTCAGCCCGGGACTGGCAGAGGGGGAGGGGGAGGGGGAGGGCGTTGGTGGTCTGGAGCTGGGCAGGTGGCTGGAGCAGGATCCCAGGCTTTGGGGGGGGTTCCTTTGGCTCAGGCTGGGGGTTCTGCCTGGAAACAGGAAGTGACTGTCTTTTAGGTTAATCTGCTCTCTTCCTTTTGTTTGCTGTGGGGATTAATCAGGAACTGCAGCGTCAGGAAAATTTAAAACAACTTCTTGTTTATTGTTTAATTTAGGAGAATGTTCTCAGGCTCTGGCCATGCAAGCAAGGGGAGCTTCTGCTGGCACAAGAAGCGGGGCTGCCCCCCACTAGCCACCTTGGGTGGCAGTGGGGAAGGCAAGGGGAGGGCTGGCCCGGTAGGAGAGTTTAGGAACCCAGTCTGGACTCTCAGGGGGTTCTGAGGCAACTGGGGTGTGTGTGTCAGGGGCTTGGGGCTGAGCCTGAGATCTGGGCTGGGCTAAAGACATATATCTCTTCAGAACAGATGGGAAGTGAGGCACCAGAGGGGTGAGCTTCTGGCATGTGTGCTGAAAAGGGGGAGAGCCCTGGCTGCCTTTAGGGGGAGGCCCTGGCAGCCTCTAGCCATACGGAGGAGCCGTCCTTCGCTCTCCTGCTCTCCTGCCTGGGCCCAGTCCTTCCCTAGGGAGACTCGTATAGGACGGGTGTCTTCTGCCAGCTTAGGGCAGGTGTGGGTCTCCCTGGGCTTTTCTTGTCTCCTTGGGGTCAGGGGATCCCGCCCCCAGCACCCACACATGCTTGGGACGCCTTGTTCTGCTGTTAGTGACTTAGTATCTCTTGATTTTGTGAGGGTCACCGAGGTCTCGGGTATGGAATTGGAGAAAGTTGGAACTAGAAGGCAGCCCTGGAGACGATCTCATTTTTATTATGGGTTTCAGGAAGGGAAACTGAGGCACAGGGAGTGGTTATCCTTGTCTCAGGGCTCACAGTTAAAAGCATTGTAGAGCCTTGGCAATAGTCTGGTGTCTGGCTTCTCAGTCCCAGGAACCCCTGCTTCTGGTCCAGCTGGGCTTGTGGTTCAGACAGACCAGTGTTCCCCAGTGTTCAAAGGGGAGGAGGCAGGCCTAGCTGGGAAAGGGCTGTCAGTCATCCCTGGGGTGGGCCCAGGTTCCCCCGTTAGGGCCTGCCTCACTGTGTGTGTATGTGCACACACACATGCACCTGAGCGCACGCACACACATTCACGCACACCTAGTTACTTACTGGTGGGGAGAATGGGTGTACGGATCAGGAAGAAGGCTTTAATGGGGTGTCCTGAGGTTCAGCCATCCAGGGCTGGGACTGGCCTGCTGTTCTCCCATCTTTGCCCCCGCAACGAGGAAAGCCCTGAAGAGTGCCAGGCTTACAGTTGGTTGGGCTTATTTCTCGAAGGAAGTGGGGCAGGAGAGGCCCCTGGGAGAGAGGTGACCCGAGGGAAAGGAAGAGATAGAGACATCAAAACACTTTCTGATCTGTGATCTATGGTCCTATGGTGCTACCAGACCCTGCATCAAGCTTGTGTATTCTCTGCAGTTGGGGAAGGAGAGGAAAACAACCCAACCTTGAACGAGTGGCTGGATGGGGCCTGTATGATCTGGATGATGTCACCACTCCTCCTGGTACAATGAGGCAGGTAATGGGCCCCTTCTGCCCCAAGAGTGAGGCAAGGAGGGCAGGGTATGGGCTGGGGGTTAGCCTGTCTGTGGCTGGACCTTCAGTCCTGGGGGTGGAAAGCGGGTCGGGAAGGGTCAGAGGAGAGAGAGCAGGTCCTTGCTGCCCCTCCCCCCAGCCCTTTCCTCTGCTCTCCCAGCGCTGTAGGGATAGGGTGAGCACAGTGCCTGGAGTCCAGGGGCAGGTGGCCCAGAACCACCATACGTTCCCACACTAACTATATGCTGGAACCGAGGCAAGGCACAGAAGAACGTTACCTTTATTAATGCACACAACTGCCCTGCAAGGCGAAGGTCATGGGCTCCATTTTACAGATGAGGGAACTGAGGCTTAGAGAGTCACCTAGCTGGTCACTGATGAGACTGGGATTTGAGGCTAGAACTACCTGGCTTTGCTGGACCACACTGTCTTCGGGACCTGGTTTCTGCTCTCGGCTACACCACTAACAGTTGTTCCCTGGGCCTTGGTGTTTGCCTTTGGCCAATGGGGCTTGGGGGTTGGCTGAGGGCTGGGTTGCAGCCACCGGCTGGAGGGGAGGCTAAGCCTCCTATCGCCTCCTCCACCTGCTAAGGGTTCTGGTTGAGGCTTACCACTGTTCTTGGGAAGAATCCTTCCTAGCCAAGCGAAGTGAGAGGCTCCCTGGTGCTGTGCTGAGGGATTGGGCTTCCTGGGTGTATGCAGAGCCCTTCAGAGCCTCCCACACTCTTTGCTCCTAGCTGGTGTGTGCCTTCTGTGCATTTATCAGGTGACTGCAAGGCGGTGGGGGAACTGTGTGCATATATGTGGGCCATCCTGAGGCCTGGGGAGGCACGTTTGAGGACTGAGCATGAAGTAGGGTAGGGCTGAGTTCATTGAACATCAACTGTTGGTCACAGTGCTGGGTGCTTTACATACATTACCTCACTTAATCCTAAAAACAACCCTGTGAGAGATGTACTTTCACTATTCCTGTTTAACAGATAAGGGAGCTGAGGCTCAGAGAGGTTGAGGGACTTGCAGAGATCACACAGTGAGTGAGTAGGGGAGCTGGCTTTTGAACCTAGGAATGAGCCGAGGTCTGTGCTGCTGCTGGGAGGAGGGCAGTTAAGGTTTCAGGAAGGGCCTCTGGTGGCTGCTCTGTATTTGGAGAGTGGAGGCCAAGGGTCAGGTGAAAGGCCTGGGTGAGGAATGGGTGGTTCAGAGAAGAGGCCTGGTGGGGAGCCCAGCATCGTGCCTAGAGCTGTATGTCCCTGGCTCTGGGTCTGTATCCTCCAACCTGCCTTAACTCCCATTCAGGGGAATGGTGCACATTCCTTATAGTCCCTGATCAGGCAAAGGCCTGGAGGTGGGACAGAGCGAGGCTCCTCAGAAACAGGGCAGCATGCCACACCTTCAGCATCTGGAGGTGAGCGTGGAGAGGGACCCGGGTTGTGCAGGCCTCCAGTGCTGGCCTGGAGCAGTGCGTGTTCTCCCGATTTTGAGCGGGGCCAGGTCTGAGGCTTGAAGGGATGGCTCTCGGGTGGCAGGGGCCGGTTAGTGGCCACGGGTCATGGGCGGTGGGGAAGGGGTGAGAGAGCAGAGGGCGTCTGGAGGCTTCTCTCCCCTCCTTGTTCTGAGCCCCTATCATTATAGGCCTAGGAGGTGGTTCATCTTTGCCTGTCTCTGTTCTTTGCTGTCCCTTTCCCGGCTTCCCAGAGCATGGAGTGAGAGTGGGGAGCTGGGGGTCCCTTGCCCCTCCCAAGCCCCTCCCTTGGAGGCTGTAAATATTTTATCTCCACCATCTCTGCTGAGGAAATTGCTGCTTTTAACACCTTTTTTCCGTTTTGCTTGATATAAACGAATGCTGGAAAAATTCTGTGCCCAGCGCTCACTCTGTCGCTTCTGCTTGTGCCCAGAGTCCCCTCCAAAAACTCTAATTGCTTTTAAGCTGCGATAGTTGGCAAAAGCAATTTTCTTTACATTATGGAGAAAGGGGGAAAATCCACCACATTTTCTTCTTCCTTTTTTTTTTTTCTAACCTTTCGTTTTGAGTTCCTCCTCATGGCTGCTAAGAAGATTCTGGGAGAGAAATGGAGTTGAGAGAGATGTGGGCGGGGAAACAGAAGCACCCTTGGAGAGGGCCTTTTGCCTTTCTGGTCCTCAGTTTCCCCATTTAGAAGGTGGTCCTATGTCCGTTTATTCATTCAACAGACATTCTGGAGTACGTCCCCGGCAAGCAACTCGAGGGCCTGGACTAGCTCCGTCTTTGCTGTCACATCCCCAGCACCCAGCACAGAGCCTGACACATAGTAGGCGCTCAGTTAAGATCAGTGGACTGCTCTACCATGGGCCAGGCGCTTTGCCAAGCACTGGGGTGCACTGGGATGGGTCAGATGCAGCCCCAGGCCACAGGAGCTCACTGATTGGAGAGGATCCGCCAGACAAGCCTATTTGCTACATTACTGAGTCCTCGCGCAGGCCATTACTGAGTCCTCACGCAGGCTGCTAGTGGGTACTCAGCAGGGTGGGAGGTGGGGGGTGGGGGTGGGGGGTCGGGACAAGCCGCCCAGAGGAGGTCCTGGGCTGCATTGTGAAGAGGCGGAAGGAGTGTGACAGGTGGCCTGAGGCCAAGGAGGGGGGAGTTCCAGATAGGAGAAGCCTGTGCGAAGATGAGGGGTGGCGAGCACTGGAGCTGAGGGTGGGGTCAGGCCACGGAGGAGGTGAGGCTCCCCGGTTGGACCCGAGTTGCCTGGAAGAGCTTTCCGTGGGGGTGGGGACTTTGGACATGATCCCCAGGGTGAGGGCAAGCCCTGGAAGTGTTCAGAGCCGAGGACATGTGGGGATGATCCTTTTGCCTCCACAGTAGGGGTGGGGGAGGAGGGGATGCCAACTGCGAGGCTGGTCTTGGTGAGCTGAGGGGGAAAGGGAGGGTGGCAGTGTGATTCTGAGACAGAGGAGCCAGGGGATTCGAACTCCTGCTGCTTCTCTGCTCTGCTTGTGCTGTGGCGAGAGGCACCTGAGGCCTTCCCTGGACCCTGGGGTGTGAGAGGCCCCCAGGGTAGGGAACCCCAGTTCATAGTCCTCTGCTGCCATAGTCAATCAGGTTTGCCTGGCTCTCGGTTCCTCAAGACCCTTTACAGTGTATGGAGCCTGCTGGCCTCTGACCCCTCAGGCGACCTTAGAAACCGTCCCCTGAGGTGGCAGAGCAGGTGGCCAGTTCCCACTGCCAGGGATCAGACAGGTTTGCCCCAGGGTTCAGGCAGGTGCAGACAGGGTGGGGATTGAACCTGGGCCTCAGGGCGCCCCCCAAGCTGGCTGCCCCCACCAGCTCTGCGGAGCTCTCCTCTTCCTCCAGAACCTCCTCCCCTCCCCTCCCCTCCCCTGCCCTGCTGAGCCCCGTGCTCCTTCCTTGTTTGCAGAGCATGTGGGGCTTTTCAAAAGCATTAATGATAGAAAATAAATTGGACTCGGAGAGGAATCATCACTGGGCATTCTCGGAGGGCTGCCTCTGCCCTCCCGTCTCTCAGCCATGCTGGAGCTGGCAGCGGGACCCGAATAGGAATGAGTCCCCGGCATTGCTCTTAATCTGTCGGAGAGCCCTCCCTGGCCGCCCGGCACTCACCGGCAGAAAGCTGTCCCGCAGTGAGGCCCCAGCGCCTGCAGGCATCACCAACCAGGACTCATTTCTCTGGGATGGAGTCACAGTCCATGGCTACAGGGAGGGGGGTGCAGCTCGCCTTCAGCCCTCAGCAGGAGACACAGCACCAAGGGGTGGATGGAGAGGGGGCTCGTGCCCAGTCCCCTCTCCCCTCTCCCCTTCAGCCCTGGGCAGGAGACACAGCACGGGAGGCCAGGCCGGCCTGGGTTCGGGTAGGGGAGGTGCCTATGGAACTGCCAGGGGCTCCTCAGGGTCTGGATTCCTCATTTGGGTATTCAAGGCCCCGTGTGAACTTGACCTGCTTTGTCCTGTCTCCTCCAGGAAGCCTTCCTTGATTGCTGCCTGGCTCATACTGGGTTTTCCACTTTTGAGCCTCTGTGGCCCATGGAACGGGGGTACAAACCTTGTGCCTGAAGGGGACAGGCAGGTAACGAGTGGAGCAGTCGGGAGGGGTGGAGACTGGCAGTGTGAAGGCACGGTATGGGAGCCCTGCGATGGGCGCTTTCTCGCTTGCTCCACGGCCAGCCCAAGCTGTCATCCGCCAACCACCAGGGAGCTCCCAAGGGCAGGCTCTGGTCTCCCTACTGATGCAGTTGTGGGTTGGGCACCTGGGAGGCTCTGGGACCTGGGGAATAACTTGGGGCAACCTTCTCACTTAGAGCTGGGGAAACAGGCCCAGATAAGGGTGGCCAGGAGGGGCCTCTGTAAGCAGACTATACATCCATGCTGGCATAGCCTCACAATGCACGCAGGAGGAGGGTTTTTGTGCCTCGTTTTAGGAGGAGACCGAGGCTCAAGGTGGCTGGATCCAGGGGACACTTTAGGCCTGCGTTTGAATCAGTGGGTTGGAGCCCCAGGGCCAGCTGCCTCTTTCTGGCATGATTGTGGTGTGCTGAGGTGTGCACTGAGTTGCCTGAGGGGGCCAAGGTGCATTTATGCCCGGAGTGAGCCCAGCTAGGGGCAGCAAGCCAGGGATCCTGGCCCAGATCTGCCACCAACTCCCAGTGTGACCCAGGCAGAGGGCTCTATCTGTGCCTCAGTTTCCCCAGGCCAGTCGGAGAGAGGCCCCTGAGGGGTCAGAGTGAGTTTGGGGGGCCCTGAGAGCTTGTGTGGCCTTGGCCTGGCTGCCAGCCCTGCTCAGTGTTTCCATCCGGCCCCTGGGCTCCTTTGGCCCCAGGCCAGGCTCATAATGAAACCTCTTGTTCCTGTCCTTTTTAGGGTCACTGTCATGTGGGAGATGGTGACGGGGGCACCCAAGAAGGGCTTGGGCTCTGCAGGCCTAGTTAGCAGTATGGGGCAGTCAGGGAAGCCTGTCCCCTACCCAAGGAGGGAAGAGGGACTCGGGCCACCACCAGGTGGGAGGACTGTACACTCAGCTCTGTAGTCTGGAGCCTCACCCCTGCGTGACCTTGGCACTTCCTTTCACATCTGCAGCATGGACTCACAAGGATGCCTTTGTAGCCCTGGGCTGTAAGATACGAGGAGCCAAGGCCCAGAGAGTCCATTCACCCACTGTGACCTCGCCTGGTCTAGCCTGTGCCACACCCCTTGGTGATGAGGAACTCACCCCTCCCCAGGCAGCCCTGCCCTCCACCTGAAGGAGGTTTGCTCCCCCTCCCCCAACCACGTGCATAAATTCACATCTAGTTTGGTGCCTTTTCAAGGCTCCCAGAATCCTAAGTCGCCTCTCCCTGGGGACCCCAGTTAGAAACTCCTGCTTTAATCATTCTCCATGTGACTTGGATAATGTCACCTCTCATGCTGACCTAGGGCAGGACACCAGGCATCTCAGTCCCCAGTCCTCTTTCTGCTCTGAGCCCGTGAAGATGCCACTCTGTGCCTGGCTGGGGTCGAGTGCTGTGATCACCCACTTGTTCTTTCCACAAACATCAGTCCTTGATGCCTTGTCGGTGCCAGGCCTGCGCTGGGCTCTGGGTGCAGAGAAGAGCAGGACTCACCCCCTGCCCCTGGGAAGTCATGTCTGTCAGCACTCACAGCTTGGGGGGACCGGTCAGGGCAGGACAGAGGTGCTCCCACCTCAGCCTGTTGGGAGAGGCTTCTTGGAGGACACTGGGGACTGGTCAGGGAGGGAAGGCATCCCTGCAAAGGAAGCGACAAGCGCAGAGTTTTCGAGGCCTCTTTCTGTCAAGGTGGCAGATGGTCCAGTCTGCGGAGGGTAGGGGAGCCCTGGGAGGCACTGGGTCGGGCATGAGGCTGAGGGCCAGCTGGGGATGGGGCTCTGCTGTTTCCCACCTGCTCCTGGTCTGTCTGCAGGTCTGTTGGCTGCCCACGTACACACACACACACACACACACACACGCGCGCGCGCGCGCGCTTGATCCCACTGACTCTAAATGCAGACATGACTACACACGAGCCCCCCTCTCTCTGTGAGCACTGCACACCTGCACACACCATGCCCCTCTGCCTGGTGGGCCCATGGGCTCGCCTATCCTTCCTCTTTGTACAGAGAGCCCTGTAAGAGCCCAGAGCTGAGCCTCTGAGATCCCTCCCCTCGAGGTTTTTGCAAAGACCCTTCCATGTTGCCCTTACCTCCGGTCTCCCCCTGAGCCTCAGCTTAGGGTTTCCCAAGACTGTGATATCCCAGGGTTTTCTGGACACCCAGGGAAACCTCCCACGCTAGCCCCGGAGGACCAGAGCCCTGCTGAGGAGCAGCGGCCCTGGCGTTAGCCCCAGACAGTCGGGATTGTCTGTGTGACCTTGGGTAACCTTCTGCTCTCTCAGCCTTGGTTTGGGGGAGCGGGGATATGGGCTCCACATTCTCCAGCATAGTTTCTCAAACTGGTTCCAGAGCCCTGGAGTGCAGAAAGGTGCCTGGGGGCTTTGGAGGCAGGGGGAACCAGATATGCCCCTTCCCTTCCCACCGCAGCACCAGCACGGCTGCTTAGATCTGCATTTTATATGAGGGTTCAGGCAGGACTTAAAAGAAAAACCCATTAACTCTTTATTGATTTTGTTTTTCTGATTACAAAAGAAAATCCAACAACACGCTTGTGGGTAAGAGCCCGTGGCAGCTCCTTCATCCCCTGCTAGGAGGTGTTCACTGTAACATCTGGGTATTGTCTTCCAGCCTGTTGGGCCATATACCAACAAATTGCTCTTTATAAAAATGGGCTCATTCTGAAATAGCATTGTACAGCTTGTTCTTTTCATATTGTTATACAGAGATGTGTCTCTTTCTGTCAAATGGCTGCAGAGTATTCCAGAGTTAGATGTGCTGTATTTTATATGAACGTTCCCTTATCGTTAAGCACTGAGAAAGAAATTTCCAATTTCTTTTTTATTCTCACCAGCGATACTGCTGTGAGCATCCTTGAGTGCTTATATGTGACTGTCTCTGGTATGGTTTCTGTAGGAGAAGCTCCTAGAAGCGGGATTACTAGTTGGTAGGGTATGTGGGTTTAAAGCATTCTCCGATATCACCAAATTACCCTTCTAAAGGTTGAGCCAATTCCCCCTCCCTCCAATGGTCTATGAGTGCTCATTTTCCTACATCCTTGCCAGCACTGGTTGTTATCAATCATTTTAATTTTTCCCAATCTGATGGGCAAAAAATGGTATCATGTCATTTTCATTTGCATTTCCCTGATAGCTAGTGAGATAGAACATCTTTTCATGCATTTATTGGCCAATTGAGTTCTTCCTCTGCGGATTTCTAATTCACTGCCAATTTTCTCTTCTTTTGTCTTTTTTCTTATTGATTTGTAGTGGCTCTTTGTATATTAGTGATGTTTTCTTCCAGTGTTTCACTTGCCTTTTAACTTGCTTATAGTGTCTTTTGCCATACAGATGTTTTACATATTTATGTACTTGGATTTATGAAATTTTCACTTTATGGCTTCTGGATTTAATGTCTGGCATAGGAAGCCTTCCCCCACTGCATAAGATTTCATTTCAAATAAGAATTTTATTGCTGAAAAATCTTTGCAAAGCTCCAGTTTGCAGGCTTCTCCTGGCAGCTGCAGCACCGGCTCTGGGGGAGGGAGGGATGGCCCGTCTGTCCTTTCTTTTCCGTCACTGCCTTTCCGTCTGTCTGTCTGGCTTTGGAGTCGTGGTGCTCGCCCCCTCCTTTCTGTGTCTCTACTGTGTTTCTTCCCCCAGCTGGTTTCCCGTGACCGCAGTAATTAGGGACGTGAGATGGCAGCCATCTCAGTCCTTGGTTGGGAGGCTGGTGGGAAACGTGTCCAGTCCCCTCCTAGCCTAGCCCCAAGTCTTGTGGGCTGGTGGGGCATGCCCTGGCCCAGTTTTCTTTTTCAGAGACACTCATTTCCTGCTGGGAACCTTAGGGCAGTCTCTGAGCCAATCTAAGTCCCTCTTCCACTGGGAAGCCTTCCTAGATAGCTCCTTCTTCCACTTCCGCGGTCCCAGACCTGGCCTCTCTTTGTCCTCACCCGTGGTTCCCCATCTTGCCTTCTCAGCGCTGAGCAACCTGGGGCCACCTCTCAGGAACTCGGTTTCCACCTGGGTAAAATAGGTCCTGGGGGTCTGTACCAGCTGCTAAGAGGGACGGCCCATGTAGGATACAGCCGAGCTCTGGGAGGTGTGCCCTCCTGCCTGCTCAGTATTAGCCCCCTGCCAAAAAACCCAAACACCACAGGAGAGAACTTTCCTGTTGCTAACAGAGAGATTGGGACTTAGTTCCACAGGGGCAGTGACCGATGGCTAGGGCTCCCTTGTTCTCTGCCCAGTGCAGGGCCCCAGGCCCAGGGCAAGGCTTGGCTCGAGGGAGGTACCAGGGAAAGCAGGAACAAGTCAGGAAGCTGCTGAGCCTGGGGCGGTTGGCGGGGTGGGGGTGGGGGCATGGCATTCTGGGAGCTCCTTCTGTGTAGCAAGGCACTATCCTCATGAGTCCTTATTCCTAGGGACTGGGGTTGCTCATGGGGAGCACCTCCGGGTGTTGAGGGCCCCAGGTGGGCTCAGTGTTGCCTCACCCTGGAGGCCTCTATATGGGGCCATCAGGAGGCTCTGGGCTGAGGAAGCAGCTGGGAGACGAGTCAGGGAGACCCAGAGTCTCTTTGAAGCATGGCTCAGAAGTGTGGCACTGAAGTGTCTGAGGAGACCTTCCCTGGGCTCCTGTGGCTCTCTGGACTTCTGTCCCAGCACCTTCCTTCTGCCCGTGATGGCCTGTCTCCTCTCTGAGCTCCTGGCAGGTAGGAGCGGTGTCTTTTACGTCTTTTTATTCCAGTCACCAAGCACAAAATAGGCCCTTACCAAGACTAGAATGAATGAATGACTAAATGAATAAATGAATGAACAAATGGATGGATGGATGGAAAGCTGGGGGTGTTGGGTAGAGGGTTCAGGTCTGCGGAAGAAGAGACATGGGTTCTGGGCTTGTCTTTTTGGCTGAGTTGCTGGGTGACTCTGCCCCTCAGTCTCCCCATCTGTTCAGTGGGTGTGGGTCTCTCAAGCCCTGTGGTCCTACGACTGTGTTGACCAGAGCAGGCACATACCTATGTCTCTCTGTCTCTCTCCATCTCCCCATCTCCCCCCGCCAGTACCGACCTCTCTGATGGTAGTGTTTGCTCAGCACCTGCTGGGTGCCACCCCACAGCACAGAACCCACTTGGGCGGCACCCTGGAGTGGCAGTTTCTGCGGAAGTCTCACCTCTGCAGGGCATGTGGCAGTTCTGTTGAACACACAGGCCTCTGGTTCCTGCAGCTCCCAGAGCTCCACTGAATGGGCAAGGGGCCTCAGGAGGGCAGGTGGGAAGGCCCCGACCTCTGTGGTGGTCTCCTTCCCCCTCTTGGCTGTGAGGCCAGCAGCTGGGATTTCATGTCCTTTGTGGAACTCGGCACACAAGCAGGCCCCGGGCCAAGGAGAGCCCCTGGCTCCCACTGCTTCTCCCTGCCCCAAATCAGTGCCACGCTCTGCCTGTGGTCCCATTTCCATAGCAACTCCTTTTGATGCCACTGAGGAGAGTGGGAGCTTCAGGAAGGTTTGGGGAAGAGGGAGCGGGAGGCCCATTCATTATCTTGGAATATGGCAGCTGGGGGGCTTGGGGTGGTGCTGAGGGAATGGCTTGCCCTGCCAAGCTCAGGTGGCACTGGGCTCAGGGCTACCAGCCAGGTGGTCTGGAGGCCTGCCAGGAACAGGGCTGCTCGGGTTGGCCTGGGCCTGGCTGGCTTGTGCCAGGCTACCTGGTGCCAGCTTGTGTGGCCACTCGGGGCACCCCTGCCTGGCTAGGCCTGGCTTGGAGGACCCAGGCCTGAGGGACTGCTCAGGCTGTGGTTACCCATCTGTCCTAGGCTGGCACCACTCTGTCTTGTTTTGTCCTTTAGGAACAGCAACTTTTGGAAGGCACCGCCGGGGCTTGCTGGCCGCAAGGGGGCGGAGTTTGGGGCTGGCTAACTGTGGGGCTAGGCGGGTCCCCTGTTACGGGATCTACCTTGTGCATAGCTCTGTTGTCAGGTCAGGAAAGCCACGGTGGGCCCAGAAACCTGCTCAGTGCCCATCTCTCTGCCTCATTCTTTGAGAGGTTGGGATCCCATGAAACAAGAAGTCTCTTGCCTCCAAAGAGTCCCTCCATCTTAACCTACCATGTAGGTGAGAAATTCCACCATTCACATCTTAGACTTGACGGAATATTGATC
This sequence comes from Eumetopias jubatus, assembly GCF_037043125.1. NCBI lineage: Eukaryota > Metazoa > Chordata > Mammalia > Carnivora > Otariidae > Eumetopias > Eumetopias jubatus. The sequence goes on from NW_028274813.1 coordinate 114,450,668, forward strand.
TTGGGAAGGACCCAGAGGCCTTTGCTGTCTTCTGCCCACACGACGGCAACACCTCCGCACCCCATCCACCCATGATTCCTTCCATTTGTTCCATCTGGCAGGCCTCAGGAGTCCTCTTGGGGACCTAGGCCTGTGCCAGACGGTGCCATGTGGGGAACCAAGAGGGAAAGGAGGGGCCAACCTGGCCCTCGAGGGAGAAAGGGAGCTGCTGACTCTTGTGAGGGCTACTGGGAGCCAGGCCCGGTGAGAGGCCAGCTCTCTGCCTCTCCCTCCCTTTGTCGTGGGCTTGAGCCACCGCTGGAGGCCACTTGTGCTCTTGTTTTCTGAATCCTCGTCTTCATGTTGACTCACATTTGAAGGTGTGGGTTCCCCCCTCTCTCACAGTGCTCCCTAAGCCACACATCCGTGATGTCACGGCTATGGTGTGCTGCTCACACTGTTATTTTTGATACACGGAAGAATAAACACATACCTATGAAAATAAAAGCATCTGTCTGCGTACCACCTAGACTCCCCTTGTGCCTGCACACACTTTGAGGAGCGCCGATCAGCTGGGCACCTCTTGGCAACAGCTCAGGAAGGGATTTGGGGCTTCATCCGAGAGGTGGAGAAAACCAGGGCTCAGGAGGGAGCTCAGCCCAGGCTACACAGCTGGCACACATGAGTGCTGCCTCCTTGGACTTCCAGCCCGAGGCCTTGCCAAGGAGACTGAGCCCCCTAGTACCCTTCCCCACTCATGGAAGTTGCCCTTGGAGAATATTTGGTGAAGGAATAAATCAGGAGAGGTGGAAAAGGAAAGGATGGGTGGGTGGGTCCTTGGGAACCAGGAGGCCGAGGCTCAGGCTGCAGGAGAGGCCCCCTGGTGCTCTGCCTGTACCCCTCTCTAGGGCCAGCCCCCAGGCCTGCCTCCTGGGCCAGGTGCTGGCTGGATACCACTGAGCACCAGGCCGGGTGCCCCTTCTCTCTGTTTATCTTCCCAGTGGACCAGGCAGGAGCACCCGTATCCCCATTTTATGGACAAGGGAAGTGAGGTTCAGAGATTTGATTGTCCCAAGATTACAGAGCCAGTGGGTGGGGAAGCATATGCAGAGCCCCACCCCCAACTTGGGGCCAGAAACCCCACCATTCCCAGGGCCCCACCTGCTGCAGCTGGTGGCACGTGAGTGTGTGTGTGTGTGTGTGTGAGGGTGCATGTGTGTAAATGCCAGTGTGTGAGTGATGTGTCAATGTGTCAGTAAGTGTAGTAAGTGTATGTATGTATTTGTGTGAGACCATATGTGTGTATAAGCGAGTGGGAGCATGCCAATGAGTGAGAGCACATGCGTGTATGTGTCAACAAGAGGGAGAGAGTGTGTGTGTGTGTATGTGTGTGTGTGTGATGTATGTTTATCGCCCAGCCAGGTGCGATCAGACCCACTTGTGTGTTGTGTGCATAATCTACCCCCTCCCTGCCCCCGCTCCCTGGAATTTCCCCCTGTGGCCTGGCCCTGGCTGACAGCTCATCTCCTCTTTCTCCCACAGCCTCCTGTGCCCACAGGCCCTGAGGCTCCGGTGCCTACAGGCAAACAGGGCGACTGAGTCACACCCAGGCTGACCCCAACCCACTTGCCTTTCCCCAACGCCTGCCTGACCTGAGGTAAGAGGCCACCGTGTTCCGCAGGGCAGAGTGGGGGCGGCAGGGGCCATGGAGGCAGGTGTGGGGTCCCCAAGGGAGAGGCTGTAGGGAGGCCATGGAAGAGCAGTCTTTTTGTGGGTTCCCCCCTCTCTTATGCCCCACGGGAAGCCCAGTCTGGGCGGTTGGTGTGGCAGTGCCACCTTCTGCTGGCCCTTGCGAAGGCAGGGCTCTGAGAGCCAGATCCCCAGCCTGGGATGTTTGGAGTGACATGGTTTCATGGATGCGCCGGCTAACGGGTTCCCGTGTGGTGTGGGAGGGCACCGATGGTGAGCCGGAGGGATCTGTCCTTGGTTCGGTCACATTGTTGGCCAGGTATATGCATGACTTCAGGAGGGAGAGGAAATGTGTGGATTGAGACTGTCAGGGCCCAAGAAACCGTCAAGAGACACTAGCACAGACCCCAGCGTGTGGAGTTTACCAGAGTTCCCAGCCAGAGTCAGCACACAGATCTGGATGCCTTCAGGGCAGGAGGAGGCTCAGTCCCAGGTGTGTGCATGTGACAAGTACTGGCAGCCAGGTGACCTTGGCTCTGTGTGAGCAGAGTGGATGGCTTGGACTGTATCACGAGGAATGGGATATTCAGAATGTGGGAGGTGACGGGCCCTCCCACTGTGTCCCATGTGAGGCAAGTCCTGAAGAAGTGGTAGATGGGAAAGGAAGGGGACCTGGGGTGCTGCCTGACTTGACTCCTGGCTTGCTTTGACCTTGGACAAGTGACTTCTACCCTTTATCTGGGCCAATCCGCTGTTTTTTACAGGCTTCTGGGACCCATGAGAAGGCTGCAGAGGGGCTTTGCTAACTAGAAGGAATGCTAGGGGAAGGCTGGGGGCAGCAGGCTGGACTGCAATGTTATGCCCATTTTCAGAGGAAGAAGACCCAGAGGCTCAGCAGAGCAGTGGGCCTTGAACCCCTTCTCCTGAAGGATTAGGTGACAGTGATGGTGTGGCCGAGGCTCAGCCAGTGCTGGCTTCCCGCCCAGGAAGCTAGTGGGGTGTGGCAGGGAGCTGACGGTTGGATTTCCTTCCGGACTCTAGGCCTCGCTTTGAAGTCCAGTTATCTCTATTGAAATATTCCTGCCAATCAGTCAGTTCTGGGTGGATTGAGCAGCTAATTAGCCCCTCTGGTTTAACCTGTAATTGCTGCTGGGAGATGGGGAGAGGATGTGGTCAGGGTTATTTGCAAGGCCACCAAGGGCGATGGGAGGGCTGTGGGCAGGGGCATCAGGGAGGCAGGGAGGCCGGGCCCTGCTCCCAGCCTCATCAGGGGCCACAAGCATCCTCCCCGCTGCCCAGGGGGACAGCCTCAGGCAGCAGGAAGCTCAGCGGGCAGAGACAGACTGGGGAACTAATGTGGGGTGCAAGCTGCTCCCTCAGCGGGGCTGTGGGGCTTGGAGGAGGGGATGTCTGGGCTGAGCCATGAAGGCTAACGGATTCTTTGAAAATGTTCTATTTTTCTCATTATTTAAAAAAAAAGTAACAACAGCATGCATTCTCTATAGAAAACATGAGCATTTGAGTGTTTTGCCTGTCAGTCTTTTACCAAATATGTATTTATGACATAATTGGGATCAGACTGTACTTACTGTGTTCTAACCTGCCTTTTGTTCTTCATACTATACCAAGATCATTTTCCCATCATGAAATACTCTTCTGTAATGTGATTTTTAATGGCAGCGTAATGTTCCAGCCTGTGTGTGCTGTAGCATGTGTAACAATTCTCCTTTACGTATTTTGATTGTTTCCAGCCGTGTGTCATTATGAATAGTGCTTGCTCCAGCAGGAAGACCTATGCAGGGTTTTGACGGTTTGGGGGAGGGGAGGATGTAGCGGCAGGGACTTTGTTGGAGGGTTTGAAGAGTGCCGTGCCTAGGAGGGCGCAAGGCTGGTCCCGGGGAGTTTCTGAGGGGTGCCGGGGGGCTGAGACCTGACCCAGCAAAGCTCTGGAGGGTTTGCCTTGCTGCCTCCCGCCTCCCGTGCCCTCCCCACTGCCCACTCCTCTGGTGCTCCTGTGGTTGGAAGGGAGGGGGCAGGATGGCAGGGTGGGGGAAGGACAGGCAGGGCTGAGGGTCCCAGGTGCTGCAGCCCTTGACTTCTCGCTCACTGGTGGGCTCAGGGGCATTTAAATCAAGCCCCTTGATCTCTGGCAAGCCCCGCTTGGCTCTCTGCCTTGCAGGAAGGATGCACACACAAGCTCTGAACATTTACTGACTCCTGAATCAGAGAAGCCTTCCTTCATCCCCTCGCTGGGAAGTGGAAGGTGGCCCCTGATCCCGAAGAGCCAGGGAGGAAGGCTGGGCATGTGATGTCACTTTCAGGAGGCTTCTCTGAGCTCCGGGCTCATCCCCAGTACTCCAGACTAGACAGAAAAAAACCCAGATTAAGTAAATTCATTGTATAAGGTTAGGGAGTAATAAGTGCCATGGAGAAAAATAAGGTAGGAAAAGGAAGTGGACGAGCAGGGGAAGCCATTCTCTGCAGGGTGGTCAGGAAAAGGCATCTCAGGTGAGGTGCCCTTTGAGCAGAGACCTGAGGGGAGTGGACAGGCCCTGAGCTGGGAGCAGCCGGTGGGGAAGAGGGGCTGAGAAATAGGGCCGTGCAGCGCCTTGAGTTAGGATGGATGGAGGTGATTTGTGGCTCAGAGGCTACCACTCACTGCCTCATAGGGAAAGGGCTGTGGGGGGGAGGGGCAAGAGCAGAGGCTGGTTGGTGATTAGGAGGCCCCAGCATCCGTCCAGAGAGAGATGGCAGGCCAGGCCTAGGTGGGGAGACTTGGCTGCTTGCGGCAGGCTGAGGGTGGGCTGCAGGCGAGGGGAGATCAGAGCCCGAGAACAAGGTGGGTGTTGCAGGCTTTGACTGAGCTAAGCAACGGGGGGCTGAGCAAGGGCAATGAAGAGTCCTGCTTGGAGGCAGCTCCCACTATGTTCAGACCATGGTCGCAGCCCTCTGTGCATCTCTGCACTTGAGAAGTCAGCATCCACATGGCTGCGCAGGCCGTGGGTCTGTGAGGCTGCAGCTGAGGCAGAGGCTGGGGCTGGGTGTGTGAGGGAGGGAGTCGGGGGCATCTGGCACACGGTGTTTTAAAGCTTCTGAGGCTGGACCAGGTCTTGAACCTGGGTGATCCAGCCCATGGGGTCTCCCTGCCTGGGGGGGTGCCTGTTACTCTAGGCTTGCGATGAGCTCTCTGGAATGACCAGCCCAGAGGGACTGCCGCCAGCTCCCCTCCCAGCTGCTCCTCCCAAATGGCCTCACGGTTGGCACTGTCATTTTGTAACATTCTTCAGGGCTGCTGTGGGCAGGGAGTGGGGTGCGGATACTGAGCCCAAGCTTCTCACACTGTCCCCGCAGGGGAGCCTCAGCCGGGGAGTCTGGAGCAGCCCAGGCCCCCCTGAGCCCTCCTGGTGGTTACTACTACAGGCCTGCCTTCATGCCATGCTCCTCCTCAACAGCACCCCCCCCCCCCGGGGTTCCTTGCTGTCTGAGGTTGAGCTCCAGACTCCTCCTTCTGGGTATTCAGGGCCTGTTGTGATTTGGTTCAAGGCTGCCCTTCCTAGCCTTCTTTCCCACAAGGGACTCTTTGTCCTCCACCCCGCGCAGGCTCCATCTCACCTTCCATTACTTCCATCCCGAGAGCCTTTCTCCCCACCAGCCAAATCCCACCCCTTCCAGAACGTCTCCCCCACTCTCCTGCCCACTTTGGCCCCTTTGAATGGCTGTTGGTACCTTTTATCTAGGGCGCTACCCTGTCATTTTGCTGTCATCACCCTCACCTGGTCTTTATCTTTGCCCTGCTCACCCTCTCCTGCATCAGTCCCCTGCCTGAGTGCTGCCCCCGCCCCCTGCTCCATTATCAAAGCTCTTCCCAAATGGAATCGTGCTCAACCCCTGGAGCTCAACCCCTGGAGCCTGGCTTTGCATCAGGGGCCCATCAGGACCTTCTGATCCAGAGTCACCAGGGGAACCCAGGAATCTGGATGGCTAACGAGCTCCACAGTCACTTCTGATGATCGGCCGGGTTGGGCTGTGCTGGCCCAACCCAGACTCGCGCTGCGGGAGGGCTGGTGTTCCTGGGAGCGTGGCCTCTGACCTTTCCTTGCACTCTGGCCAGGGTGGGGACCTCGCTCTCTCCAGGCCAGCCCAGGCCCCGGCGGCAGCTCTGCTGTGGACACAGCTCCACCTTGTGCTGGCTGAAATGAACGCGCCTCCCTGAAGCCTCTGTGGGTGGGTCTAGGCTCCACATGGGGCGGGGGCTGCTTTTGGCACCTGGAAGCTCTCCTTTCCTACTCACGGAGGGTGGGGGGCAGTGAGGGGGCTTGGCAAAGCATGGGGACTTGGGTGATGTCTGTGGCTTGATGGAGGACTCACCTCCGGCCACGTCCGCCTGCCTGGAGCAGCTCCCCCTATGTTCAGACCATGGTCGCAGCCACACGCCTGGCCCTCTGTGCGTCTCTGCTGACTTAGCCGGCCTGAGGGTGTTCGAGACTTGGGCCCATTCCTCCTCTCCTCCTTATCTCAGCCGAGTGGAAGGTGGATGCTGGGATCCCGTCCGTTCTCACAGGCGCTCACCGGGGGCCTGCTGTGTGCCGAGCGCTGTGCCGGGGCGGATGGGAACGAGCCAGGGGTAGAGAAGGTGGGGTGTGTGTAGAGGGACTCAGCTGCCGCAGACCTGAGTCAGCATGAAAAGCTGGGTGTGTGGGTGTCGCAGTTTGCTGGGTCTGGTGTACAAGGCCCCAGACGTGGGGAGCTTACACAGAAATGTGTTGGCTCCCAGCTCCGGAGGCTGGAAGTCAGGAAGCCCCGTGTCGACGGGGCTGTGAGGAAAGGGCCTGTCGGTGGCTTATAGATGCCCGTCTTTCTCGTGTCTGGCCATATCGTCTTCCTTCTGTGTGCGTCTTGTCCAAATCTCCCTTTCTTTTAAGGGCACAAAGCCATATGAGATTAGAGGTCCACCCTACTCCGCTATGAGCTCACCATAATTAATTAATTACACCTGCAATGACCCAGTTTCCAGATAAGCTCACATTCTGAGGCCCTGGGGTTTAGAAGTTCAACATCTCCATTTTGCGGGGGGGGGACACATTTCAATTCATACCAGTGTGCGAGTAGCCTGGGATTTCCACGGCAATGACCGCAGTGGATCAGGCCGCCTTGGTGGTGGTGAGCATCTCATGCCATGGGGTATGCAAGGGGAGTGTCAAGGCTGCTCCAAGCCATTGGGGATAGAGAGGGGAGATTCCTATATGAGGACTGGGACCAGGGCTCCTCGGAGGAGGTTTGCTTCAGCTCGGGGTGTTAACGGGGAACCAGTACCTGTACACTCTGGGTGGAAGGCAGATGCACACAGTTGGAGCTGGGAGGAAGTCCCCGGCCTCTGCACCCCCTGGCTGGGTGGGCGGCTGCTTTCCCCGGGGGGGTCTCAGTCTACCTGCCTGTTTTTGTCACCAGCCTCTGGTGAGGCTCGAAGGAGAGAATAAATAGGAAGGTGCTTTGCTTTTGTTCATTTTCATTTGTTCATTTCATTTGTTGACTCTGTAGATGTTTTATTACATGCGGCTCTTTGCTAGGCCCTGTGCTGTCCCAGGGACACAGAGATGAGAGGGTCACGATCCTGGCCCTCGAGGAGCTCACAGGCCGTGGATGGGGCAGGTGGGTGAAGGTTATGCCCCCTCTGGAGTCAGCTGGACTGGGATCCAGTTCAAGCTTTGCCTCCTGCTAAAGGTATGAATTCAGGCTGTTTACTTAAGCTTTCTGGGCCTTAGTGTTTTCATCGGCAAATTGGGAATAATAACAGCACTCACCCTGTGTGGATTAAGTAGTTTGGTGCACATAAGAGCTTAGAGCAGGGTCTGGCATGTAGTAAATACTCAGTAAACGTCATTCTAAGTCATCAGCTACAAGACAGCGTGATCGAGGGTAGTAGAGGGGCTTATGAGGGGTTATGCAGAGAGCGTTGGGCTCTGGGAACTCAGCAGACGGGGTCCCTGCCCTGTGTGGATGCCCTGTCATCCAGCTAACTCTATGCTCTGCATGGGGGTGCTGAGAGGGACGTGGGGCAGGTGGACCCAAAAGGAGAGGTTCAAGGCCTTCTGACAGTCATGGGTGGGGGGGGCCTGGGGGTCTGTGTGGGTGGGTGGGGCGGCCGCTGCCACCCCTGCCTCTGCCTCTGGGGTGCTCTGCGGTCGTGGAAAGGGTGCTGAGGTGCTGGGCCTTTGTTAGCCTTTGTGTTTAGTCCACAGGTTTCGGCGAGAGAAGATGGTGGGGAAGCCAAATTAAAATTCCTCTTTGAGAAGTGAACAACTTCCCAATTAAAGGATTCTTATTTGTGAGATGCCTTGGAGGCCTTTTCAATCAAGAGGCTCTTCTGAGTAAGAAAAGGACTTGAGCTGGGTTTGGAGAGGCGGGGTGGAGCCTGAGCTGCAACCGAGAAGCGGGGGGGATGCTGAAGACACCCCAGCCTTGGGAACAGTGGCTCTGTGGGGTGGGCTGGGGTGAAGCTGTAGCTCCTTTCTGCTCAGCAGTGGGGGTGGGGGTTGGCGTAGGGAGGGCAGAGACAGGGAGCTGTCTCCACTCGAATCTGCTCAGCCCTTAAGCCCCCTCTGGCCCCAGGCTGAGCTGTATGCACCAGGGCCCTCTGCCAGCACCCCCTGTCTTCCTCAGCAGACCCTGTGCTCTTGCCATCAAGCCCAATGGAGCTGGGAGGAGGCTGGGGTGGGCGTCTGGCTGTCTGGAATGGTGGATGTGGCCTGGACCTCGTGCTCAGGGGCAGCCAGATGGGGGGCAGTGTCCTCTTGGCTTCTGAGACTGCAGGTTCCCTGCTGCCCCTGCCACATCTGCTACCTCGAGCCAGGCTCTCCTGGTGACATCCTGGGTGTGGCTCTGTCGCTGTTTGGTGGATGTGTCCACCTGCCTTTCGGCCTGGCACCTCCACCCTCCACCCTCCACCCGACTCTCCCCAGCTGGCTTCCTGGGAGCCCAGATCTGCCGTGGGGGGGTGCTGAGTATCTGCGGGGTGTCCCGGGAGGGGAGCATCCTCAGATCCTGCCGGAGTCAGGCAGCCTCGCTTCCCTGAGCGCCTCGGATGTTTGAGGCAGCAACTGCCTGAACCCTACTTACAGATGAGGAAGCAGAGGCTCAGTCAAGTGAGGTGACCCCTCGACACGGAGAGGAGTTCTTGCCAAAAGGAGCTTGTCGTCCCATGACCCCCGAGGCCTTCCAGGTCACTGAGCCGAAAGGAGCTGGAGGGGACATTGGCCAAAGCCCTCCCCTCAGTGGGCAGGCCGGGCCTTTACCCCGAGCCCCAGTCGGTCTACCCCCAGGAGTTGAGGAGGCCTGCCACGGATGGCTCTGCCGTCCAGGTGGTGTGGAGGGTGGTGGGAGCGCTTTCAGCCCACACCTGCCACCCCCTCCCCCAGCATGTCCTACTTTCTGGGAGCCACTGCAGCGAGGCTGTCTGGGTACATACCCAGCACCGTGAGAGCTGGGCCCCTTGGAAAGGTCAGCCGACCATGTAGGCGCTCCCTGGAGCCCTGGGGCTGGGCCAGTGATTGGGAGAGCATGATGTACTGGTTGGGGACAGGGAGGGGTTGTCCAGCAGCCAGGGAGAGGGTGGGTCACCGGGGAGACCTCATGTGGGTTGTCCCGGTCGGGTGCGCTGACCAGGCTGCCTGTGTGTTCTTGAGCAAGTAACAGGCCTCTCTGGACCTCCGTTTCCTCCTGGGTGGCACCGAAACAGTGGAGCCTAGACGGTGAGGGTCACCAAGGATAGTGTGTGTGAAGTGGAGGGCTGGTGGGCCACATACGTGGAGTGTGGATTTGTGGACCTTGTGTTCACATCGCAGCCCCGCTGCTTGGGCAGGTGCTTCACTTCTCTTAACCGCTGCATAATAGGCAGAACGATACCTTTCTCACAGGGGTGTGTACTCCATCTGTAGGAATCCTCTGTGCCCTTCCCCCTGAATCATTTAATGAGCCCATTCTTCCTGAGGACCCAGTGGGCTTTGCCTGGACTTGGTGGTCACAAAGTGAGTAGGTGACATGGTCCCTGCTTTTAGGTAGTAACGAGTAGTTAGAGTGCCTGAGGAGATAGGCTGTGAGCCCCGGGAAAGGGAGACAGGAGCTGAAGAAGTCAGGGAGGGCTTCATGGAGGAGGCCAGACCTTAATGTTCAGGAGGATTTGGGAAGCAGGAGTATAGAGAGGCACACCTGGTTGGGGATAGTGTGAGCAAAGACCAAGCAGGAGGAGCAAGCACAGGGTAGGTTGTGAGCTCCTGAGAGCAGGCAGTGGGAGGGTGGGGAAGGAGAGGGCATATAGGTCAAAGCTCAGAGAGGTCCCAGTCCTGGAGCCCTGGGGGGGGGGTAGGGGAGTTGGGAATGGGATAGCTGTCTCCTGACATAGGGGGACAGCAAACATGCAGCCTAGATCCCAGCACAGAGCTTGGCATGGGGCTGTGGGGAGCCGTGGGGAGTCAGTGTAGGGTCCATGCACAGGCAGGGCTCCCCGGGCTGCAGGGCCTCAGGTAGGAGGTATGGAGGCCTGATGCGAGCCTGGGAGGGGGCTGGTGGCAGCTGTAGGAGGGGCCTGTGGGGAAGCTCTGACAAAGGGAGGTGGGGGTCAGCCTGAGGGCAGTGTGGGGCCAAGGTTAAGGAACCAGGTGGTTTGGCTTCTCAAGGCCAAGAGACTAAGAGCTGGAGAAGTGGGAGGGGTCTCTGGCAGGATGGGAGGGCTGGGAGACTCCCCCTTATTGAGCACCCACTATGTGCCAGGCTGAGTCAGACTTGCTCTGAACTTGGGCTTACACAACAGCCCAGCGCGGGGGGCTGACACTTAGCCTCATCCTAGGGCCCATGGAAACTAGGCTCAGAGAAGCTAGTGACTCACCCGCCCTGGTTCACATTTCAAATCTGAGCTCCAAACTTTGTGCCTTTTCAGTGGCCCCATGCTGTGGTTTTTAGAGGTGATGATAGACTTTCCTGGGTGAGCTTGGTTAAAGGGACACCCTGGTTTTGTCTCTCTTGGGGAGGCTCAGAGTTGAGGGCATGTCCCAGTGTCACACAGCCCTGGGATCTGCAGTCCCTGGCTCCTTGGAGAGGATATGAGTGTGCTCCTATCCTCCATGGAGTCCGGTGACCCCTGCTGGGCCCCACCAGGTCTGTGGATAGAGGGAGTCTTCCAGCCACAGGCCTACTCCGGTCTCTTCTGAGGGAGGCTTTAAAATCTCAGCCCCAAATTAAAACCTATGAGTGCTTCAAAACAATGAAAAATTTCCCTAATAAAAGAGGAGGCACACTCAGGCATGTCCTAAATGAATGGAGTGACTTCCGGGATTAATCCAGGATGTATGGGAGGGCGCCCGGCCCGGGGAAAAGCGTGCGATGGAGATTGTAACAAATTGTTTGCTCGCAATTCTTAATGTGCACCGGCTGCAAGTGGAAGGCACCTTGGCCACTGGCAGCCGTGATCCCTCATTAGCTGGCCCGGGGCAGGGTCTCTGCTAGGGCAGCCTTGCCTCTAGGCCTCTGGACTTTCAGTGAGGACCTTCCATCCCCATAAGCCAGTTGAGTGGGACTGAGTGGGCCCCAAATCTGTCCTTAGGGCACCTACCCCAGGGCCTTTAGAGTGCTGTTGCTCCCCCTGCTCTGTGCCCTTGGCCAGGTGGGAGGGGCGGTGCTTGCTAAATAGTAGCTCCTCCTCCTCCTTAGGTGGTCCTGCTCTTACTCTGGGCTTCCCGCACCTCCAGGGACTCAGGCTGGCCTGTTCCTCCGACACGGCTCACTCTGGGAGTCCCCAAACAGACCTGTCTCAGTTTACCTGTCAGCTTGGGCAGGTGCTGGCTCCCCAGCTCCCTTGCCTCAGGCACGGGAAGGAGTGGGGGCAGGGCTGTCCTCCCCGGGCCTGCTCTCCGGGCCTCCTCACTTTGTGCCGAACCTGGGGAAGGGACGCTAAGCCATTTCACGCACTGGAACACCACCTCTAAGGTGCGGGCGATGGAGAAAGACCTCCCAGGTTCCGTTTCCCACTCCCAGCCGGGGTGCGGGCCGCACAGAGACCAGAGCGCCCCGGTCTGAGGCAGGCAAGCCTGCACTGGGGCCCTGGCACCCAGACCACTCCTGCAGTCTTTCCCAGCTTCCTCACCTGTGAGAGAGAGGGCTCTTCTTATCGTCACCCTCGCCTCCCATTTCTGAGAGCACAATCTCGTTCCCCCACGCTGCCGTCCGAGGAGGCGGGTCCTGTATTAGCCTGTTAGGCAGCTGAGGGCACAGGCTCAGAGAGGTCAGGTGAGTCTCGAGGACTGGTTGGGTCAGGATGCACACCTGCTCTTGCCGTCCCTGTAACTGCTTCGTCAAGTTGTTTAGAGGAAGGGGCCCGGATCACGGGTGCCACTCCGCAGAGCTCGCCTCCCCCGGCTCCCTCTCCTCAGCTGAAGAGGCTGGGCACAGAGCGCCCTGGCCCCTTCTCACCAGCCGCTCTGGCTTAGAGCCGACTGTCCATTCATTCATTCATTCATTCACTTACTCACTCCCTCATTCCCTTCCCAAGCATTGATGAAACCCCTCCTAAATGCCGGGTGCTGCTCTAGTCCTGCCTGGGGAAGCAGCACCTAGAAGGGTACACACGCTGCGTCTGCGCTCGGGTGGTTTCTGTTCCTGTGGGAGTGACGGTGAGCCAGGCCACAAATAATGTGAAATTGGGAGGGGAGCAGCCAGGACCATGAGATGGGGAGTGGCTGGTGTCGGCTGCATGGTTTTAGAGCAGGAGGCATCCAGGCAGGCCTCTCTGGAGAGGTGGCACTGAAGCCGAGACCTCACGTCTGAGAGGAAATGGCATTCCAGGTGGGACTGAACAGTTAGGCAAGGGCCGAGTGGTGGGAAGGAGCCGGTGTGTTTAAAAACCAGGAGGAAGACAGCATGGCTGGCGGTCGGGGAATGAGGGAGGGAGGGAGGGAGGAGTGGGGGGGGAATGGTGAGGGGGTACTCAGAGACCCCACAGAGGAGCAGGTTTTATTCAGAGTGCAGTGGGAAGCTCCGGAGAGCGCTAAGCAGGAGAGTGACAGGATATGATCTGTGCTTTTCAAATCTGGCCACCCTGGGGAGAGAATGGATTAGAGTCGGTGGCAGGGAGAGCAGGGAGCCCGCTGGGGAGGCTGGTGCCAGGTCTGGAGGAGAGCCGTGGGTCATGGTGGGGGGTGGTGGCTGGTGGATGGTGAGAGATGGATGGGAGGGGGAGATGTGGAGTTGGTCCTGGGGTGGGAAGGCTGAGAGACAGGGTCGGGGGCAGTCCGTTTGGCCTGAGTGACAGGCTTGGTGGTGGCCACCAGTTTCGGAGATGGGAATCTGGGCCAGGTGGGAGCGTGATGACTTATCTGTATTTGGACTTGTTCCGTGTGAGGTGCCAAGGAACCCCTCAGTGGAGCATCACTCCCTCGGCCAGTATTGGAACCTTCTGCATGTCTGTAGATGCTCTCAAAAGAGCTTCTCACGTCTCGTCACGCTTCTTCCAAGGTCAAAGGCTTTGCTCTAATACGTTGTGTCATCTCATTGCCAAGTCCATTTTTCAGATGAGGGAATCGAGAGGCTCACCTCAGCCCACCCAGGGCCTTCCTGTAGACATGATACTTGATAGAAGGGTGGCAGGAAACCTCGGGGAGCCCAACACCATCTCCTGCTGATGCCTGGTGTGTGTGCGTACATGCACGTGCGCGCCCACGAGCATGCGCGTGTGTCGGGCCCATTAACAAACAGAGAAATAAATTAACAAGTATTCAACCCACCAAATGTTCCTTCTGTTCTGTATAATAGAGCATGGGAACATAATTTTCCCCTGGAGCAAATTGCTACAGCTGAACCTGCTCCTCATTTTCCTCCAAAAACTGCTTAAAATTCTGGAATGCTTGTTGATTTCGGGTCCTTTCCTTTTCTGCCTCCTGTCCCCAACCCCCAGTCTGTTTCCCTCCGCCTTCCCCGTGCAGGGCCTCAGAGGAGCCAGACTGCCATGGAGGAAGAGGCCCCACCCTGCTGACCAGAGGAACGGGGCAGGCCCGCGGGGCGGGGGTGGGGGGGAAGCAGCTCAGGCCAGGGGCACAGAGGCTGAGGGACTTTGGGTGTGCTGAACGTGAATGAAATGCCCAGGGCTGGCAGAAGGACCAGTAGCTTCCTCCCAAGCCCTGCCACAGGCATGCTGTGCCATTTTGGGCACACCGTTGCGCTTTCTGGGCTTTAGTTTCTCCCTGGAAAGTGGGTCTGAACACACCTGCCATCCCCAGTGAACACACCTGTGGTGTAGAGTGTGCTGTGTAAATGTGAACCACCTCCTTCTGAGGACACCACCTGTGTTCAGGGAATGGCATGCCCCCCTCCCGCACCCTATTCCCACGCCCTTCAGCGGTGCCTTTAGATTCGGGGACTCTTGCCCTGCTTCTGCAATTCTCTAGGGTACTTCTCGTTTTCTTAAAGCAAATTAATTTTAAGCCACTTTAATTAAATGTGTCTTATAAAAATGTATATTTATTTATAGACCTTCTCTCTGCATATCCTAATCATTTCTATCACTCAGAGCCCAGCGCTGGTCTCCATTTGCAGGTAGCCCCCTTAGGGGTGAGAGTGTGGGGTTGGGGGCGATCCCTGCATGCTGACCCCTGGCTGGCTTGGGCCAGACCGAGTTACCTTTCATGGGGGCGGCAAGGGAAGCTGGGATCCTGGGCTCAGGAGCCATAGAATTCCAACCTGCTACCCCTGTCTCTGAGGGTCGGGCTGTGTGGAAGACGCAGAGTTCCCTCAGCCCCACACCTGTCTCTGTGTTCCCCCGCAGAGGAATTAAACTCCAAAGGAACTGCTGAGGCTTTTCAGGTCTGGTGAAGGCTAAGCTTTGGCTGGGGTCCAGTGTGTGGCCACAGTTCCAGCTGGCCAGAATCTGGCCTGTCTCTGAGCCATAGGACAGCCCCAAATCTCGTCTCCTCCAGGAAGTTGCCCTCGACTTTGCCCCTGTCTTAGCCTGCTTGGCTGCTACAACTAAGTACCATAGACTGGGTGGCTTAAACAACAGATGGTAATTTCCTTGCAGCTCTGGAGGCTGGAGGTCTGAGATGAGGGCGCCAGCATGGTTAGGTTCTGGTGAGCCCTCTTATTGGCTTGCAGGTGGCTGCCTTCTTATGTGCTCACATGACAGAGAAAGACAGGGATGAAGGGATATTTCTGCTGTCTCGTCTTTATAAGGATGCTAATCCTATCATATTAGGACTTGATGCTTATGACCTCATTTAACTTTGATTATTTCCTTACTCCAAATATAGTCCTATTGGGGGGTTACCCATTCAGCATATAAACTTTGGGGGACACAATTCAGTCCACAGGGGGCCATCCCCGCTCTCTTGGCCCCTGGCTACGGTAAAGTGGCACGGTCTGCCATTTGTTGCACATCGTTGGCTTTGATGTCCCCCAAGGTCTCCTCCCTTGGAGCGCAGTCCTCGGCATGCCGGGGGGCTCCATAATGACACGGTGCTTGAGCTGCTTCCTGGCTGGGGCCACAGTTTGGGGGAATTTCCAACTCCTTCCCCTGGCACATGGTGGGTGGTACTGAACCCCAGCCTCTCCCCACCTCTAGGCTGCCTGTTGGTCGTCTGAGGTAGGGGAGTCTCCAGACATCCTCACCTGCCGCATCCTTGGCTTCAGTGGCCTACCATTGCTCCCAGGGAAAAGTTCAAACCCTCTGGCCTGCTCTCCTAGGCCCTTTGACCCTGGCCCCTGCTCCACCCTTGTGGACCCTCCTTTCCTGTCCTCTCCCTTGTCCCCAAATAGGTCTTACTATTTTGTTTCCTGTCTCTGTACCTGCTCTTCTCTTGCCAGGTATAAACTCTCTTCTCATCCAGTCAGTAAACTCCTACTTATCCTGCAGAGCCCTCCCAAGCACAGCCCTTCCCCAATCCCCTGGGCTGAGTTGGTCCCTCCCTACTCTGACCTCCCATGACACTCTGGGCTTCCCTGCCACTGTGCTTAACACCCTGGATGGGCCTTGTCAGGGGCTGTGTCTGGTTTACCGCAGGGTCCCAGTGCCTCCTCAGTGCCTGACCCGTCATTATCTATGGAGTGAATGAAGGGATGAATATTTGAGTACCTAGTAGTCCTGGGAGACTAGACCTGGGAAGCTTGTCATCATGGAGCTTACATTCAACAAGGGGCACAAGCAATGTATGTATTGTGTTGGTGATGAAGTCAAGTAGAAGACCAACAGGGAAACGGGGAAAGAAATGTGAGGGGTGAGGGTGCTCCACTGAGAAGGGGACTTTTAGGTGAAGACCTGGAGGAGGCAAGGGAGCCACGTGGCTACCTGGGGAGAGCGTTCAAGGCTGAGGGAGCAAGGACCCCCAGGTGGGAGACTGCCTGGCCTGTGTGCAGAGCAGGGAGGAGGCTGTAGTGGCAGGAGAAAGGGGAAGGGGAGAGAGGGGTGGGAATTGATATTGGAAAGCAAATGGGGTCAGAACTTGCAGAGCCTTCGTAAGGACTCTGGTGTTAGCTCTGAGTGACATGGGAGTCACTGCGGGGTTTTGACGGAGCGACATCTGTGACTTCGGTTTTCAGGGTCCCTCTGGCTGGTGTGTTGAGGCCACTGTGGGAGGCAGGTACCCAAGGAGGAGGCTGTGGCAGTAATCGGGAGGGAGGGCTGGGGGCTTGCAGCACGGTGGTGGCTGTGGGGGTGGTAAGAGGTGCTCAGATTCTGGATAGATTTTGAAGGTAAACCTAACAAGACTTGCTGGTGGTGGGTCAGCTGTGGGGGTGAGAGAAAGAGGGAACTAGGTGCTGACCCCATGGTTTTGGGGCTGGGTAACTGGGGATTCCACTACCTGAAATCCTGAAATGGGAAGCCAGCAGGAGGGGCTTGGTGTAAAATGAGGCACTCAGCTGTGATCATGGCAGGGCAGGGCACCTCTAAGTTGTCCAGGAGGGGTGTCAAGTAGGTAGTTGGTGACTGTGGTAGGCTAAATTATGCCTCCCAAACATGTCCGTGTCCTAATCCCCCAAACCTGTGCAAGTTACCTCATATGGAAGTCTCTGCAGATGTGATAAAGTTAAGGATCTTGAGATGGGAAGATAGTCCTGGATGGTCCGCAATCACTCGTGTACTTAGAAGGGGAGGCAGAAGGAGACTAACTACAGAGAAGGCCATGGGACCACCGAGGCCGAAATTGGCGTGATGCTGCCACAAGCCAAGGAGTCCTGACAGTCAGGATACTGGAAGAAGCAAGGATCGGATTCTCCTCTGGTGCCTCCAGAGGGGACCAGCCCTGCTGACATGGTGATCTGGACCCATCAAAACCAGTTTCGGAGTGGCGGCCTCCAGAACTGTGGGAGGAAAAGTCCCTGCATTGTAAATCACCTGGCCTGTGGTGATTGTTACAGCAGCCCTAGGAAGCCGGTGTGGTTGTAAGTGGCCTGGAGAGAGTGGGAGAGGAGTGCCCCCTGTGTTCTGGCCCAGGGAGAGAGGGGTGCATGCCTGCCTGCAGGCTGTGGGGTCAGAATGCCCACACGAGTGGGATCCAACTTGCGTGAGGGTAGCGATGTTGGTGGTCCCAATGCTTCTGCCAACAGCCTGCCCGCCCTGCACTGGTGCTGACTGAATCCTGGGGGCCTGGGGGGGTGGGGGAGGAATGCGGGGTGGGAATGCTTGCAGTATGTCCAGACCTGGGTTTCTTGCCTCTAATGTTATCTCAGTGGTGGTGGTGGCGGGGGGAACGTATCTGCAGGGAGGGCTCTGAGGAAGAGCCCGAGTCTCCCTAGGGTGGTGGGCATGCCTCACCTGGCCAGGCTAGAAGGCTGCTTGGAGCAGAGCCCTTACAAGCTGGGCTCTGAGACCAGCCTGCCCGGCTTTGAATCCTGGCTTCCCCACCTGCAAGCTGGGTGGCCTTGGCTGTGCCTGAAGTGTCCTGTCTGGAAATTGGGTGTATTAGTGGTGCTGGCCTCTGGGCCCACTGTGAGGCTTACATTGGTACACAGAAACACATAAAAACGCTTAGAACACCCTCAGGCCTTGGGGAAGCCAGGACTGTGGCAAGGAGCGTTACAGTCTGTGGTTTTGGGTTCAAATCCCTGCTCCCTCACAGACCAGCTGTGTGACCTTAGAGGCTCTGTTTTTTCTTCTTCACGCTGGCTGCCTGCAGGGCTGTTGGGAGAAGGGCTTGGTGGCTGATACAGAAGGGGCCTGTAATGTTGGGGCCCCCAAGCTGGGGACTCAGCCAGGGTCAGCTCCCTTCTCTCTTTCCCATCAAAGCTCTGGGCAAGTGCCCATCCCCCAGCCCGCCTCTACTGGGAGCAGATTCTCTCTTAGGGCTTGTTGGGCAGCAGGGGGCGGTGCATGGCCGGGGACTCTACAGTGGCCCTGGGTGTGTTGGGGGTGGGGGGGGTGGGGGAGGGCCCGGGGCAGCCACAGTGAAGCCTTCATGGATGCATTAACTTGCTGCGGCTGCATGTGCAGTTCAGCGGCCTCAGCGGCAGCAATGCATTCAGGCCCCATTAGAATCTGCAGGGAAGACATGTGGTGATATTTACAGCCCAAATCTCTGTCCTCATCAAGGGAGGCGGTAGGAGGGGGAGGGAGGGGGAGGGAGGGGGAGGGAGGGGCCGGACTTTCTGATAATGTCATAAACGGAGTCTGTCTCCCTGGAAACGGTGGTGGCGGTGGCGGCCACAGGCTGACAGATGTGCACGCGGTAATATGGGCCCATAGTGGCAGTGGCGGGGACATTGGGAGGGATGATGGGCTGTAACTCACCAGGCCTGGGGCTCGGGGACAGTCGGCTACAATGAAGGCATGGTGGGGATGCTGAGGGAGGGATGGGGGCTTGGAACCGGGTATCTGGAGGGGGACAGTGGGGTGCCTGCTGCTGGTCAAGGTCTGGGGGAGATCCTCCAGCTGCTGGCCTCTGGCCCAAGGCCAACCTCAGAGAGAAGCCAAGCTGTCAGGGAGACATTATCAGAGTTACAGGCCTTCCCTAACTCTCTTGTGATGGGCACGTGGGACCCACCCGCAAAATATTGTTCTAGGCCTAGAGAGGCACATACATCAGTTGGAGTACTGGAGAGCCCTGATCCAGGCTGGGGGAGGCTGTATCACAAGGAGCAGTGAATCCAGTGTGAAGGAGTTGATGACTAGAAAGGCTCAGACATACCTGGAATGTGCCACTCTGCACGGCTGAGTGTGGTCGGGCCACATGGCCAGAGCCTCTGGGGCCAGGGCTTTAGCCAAGTTGTCTCATTTCAGAAAGCAGGAGGAGCTAGCCTTCAGCTACCCAGCCAGTCAGTGGTCCAGCCTGGAGCCCACCTGGGCCCACAGGGACACTTACAGGAAGGGGAAGGCAAGGAGGGACTGGGACCTGTGAGATGGAAATGGCAGGCTCGGGGGCAGCACTTGCTGTCCAGAAATCTCTGAGGGGCCAGAACCCTGCCCCCAAAGCCTGGTCTGCAATGGGGACCAGCTGCCCCAGAGCAGGGCCCAGTCCAGGGAGGGGGATTCTGATTAGAGTTACAGATGGACAGCCTGCTTTGGGTGGTGGTTAGCTTGCTGTCATCAGAAGTATGCAAGCAGGAGCTTAATGGGCAGGGCCAAGGAGATTGGGGAGGAAATTCCCAAGGAGGAAATGGAGAGAGGGGCAGGTTTGGGCCCGAGTCCCTGCCATCCTGAGTTCTAGGCGATAAGCAGGCCCATGACCTGAGCATCGGGCCTGTGGCTCTGCTCCACCCACTGTATGCATCACGCCTGAGCCCCAGGTCCAGGGAGGGGATTCCAGTTAGAGTTGCAGATGGACGGGTGGCTTATGGTCTGTGTTCCAGTGCCAGTGTGGCCCGACTTGCTGTGTGACTTTAGCTGGGGCCCTTGGCCTCTCTGGGGCAGGAACAGGGAGCACTGGGCCTCTGGGCTGGGAGCTGCTGTGGGGGAACCTTAGGGCCTGATACTGGGCACTGACTGCGGACCCTCTTGGCCACTTCGCTCTATAGACCATTGGAGCCAAGTGAAGGGTGAGGCCAGAACTCCAGGAGTGCGGATGGATGATCTCTGCGAGCGGGATCAGGGCTCCGCCTGGGGTTAGCAAGCTTCTTTTCATCTGCTGCCGCCGAGGAGCAGTCTGCTCCCTGACCTACTGCCATGCTGCTCTCATTACTGACATGACTGGCCTGAGCTGGGGGGGGGGGGGGGGGGCTGTGGGCCGTGTGTGTGGTGGGCACTCATGCTCTGCTCGGGGGCAGGCACCGGGATTGTGTTTGTGAGTGTTTGTGTGCATGTGTGTGCACTGAGTGTTGGGGGCTGGAGCCACGTGACCTCTGGCATCCAGGTGTGTGTGAGTGGAATCTAAACTGGAAGGGGCTTAGCATACACTGTTATATTAGTGTCAGCTGTTCAATATAGCGATTCAACCCTTCTGTACATTCCTCCGTGCTCATCATGATAAATGTACCCTTAATCCCGTTCACCTTTTTCACCCATCCACCTACTCACTCCCCTCTGGTAATTAAAATAAAAAAACTCAAAAACAAAACCCTAGAAGGTGCTTGAGGGGCAGTGGGCCCTGAGTGAGGCGGGCAGGGGGCTGGAGGGCTTGGCTGGGGCCCGAGTAGGCAGCAGGCAGGGGAGAAGCCCGGTCAGGCATGGCGAGGGCAGCCAGCACCCGCCCCGTGTTTCATGGGAGTGAGGGCCCATGCTCTCCTGCTCACTTGAGGAGCCAAGAGAACTTTCTGGAAAATCAAGGCACCCTCTCTGCACACTCTCACCATCCCAGACGATCCCACCATGGCCTCTAGCCCCCCTTCCCTTTTCTTCCCAGAGAGGGCCCAGGCTGGCCTACAGCCCTCCAGAGGGTCTGGCTGGGCAGGGATCAGAGTGTGAGCCTCTTGCCTTGGGAGCTGCTGAGGAGGGCAGCAGGCTGGGGTGGGCTCCCCATTTGGGGTCGTGTAGCTGCTGCTCAGTGGTCAGAGCTCAGGAGGGGTTATGGGCCCACCCAGAACTCATGACTTGGTGACCCCTTTGGAGGGAGCCATGGGTTTATGGGATTGAGGAGGATATTGCTTATGAGGGCTGGAAGGAGCCTGAATGGTGCTCTCAAGATTTAAGGGAGGGGCAGGTGGCATGGGGTGGGGCTTGGCTCCCGAGTACACCAGATGGGGGGCTGGAGGTGGGATTCTAAGCACAGGGAGAGTAGCTGCTTCTTGGGCAGGTTCTTAGGGTGAAGACATTGAGGAGCTCTGCTCTGGGCAGGGCCTCAGGAGGGGGACTGGCTGGCCCCAAGTGAGGTCCCAGGGCTGTGAAGTGGGGTCAAGAGCCCTATTCTTAAACTCCTCATTCTCTTGGGCTGTGTGACTCCTAGTGAGTACCTTTGTCCCTGTGTATTACTGTATCATGATAGTTCCTGTCTCATAGGGCCCCTTGTATTGGAAGGTGCTGAGAGTGGGGGAATCATTGTTCCTTCCTGTGTGGAGCTAGAGTCAGGGGCTGGGGTGCCTGGGCTTCCAGGGTGGGTGGGTGGGAGTGGGGCTCAATCTGGCTGCCTTTGTGCAGATTTCACCCCTTAGCTACCACTAACTTGGCCGAGACTAGCCTCCTTATCTGTTAAGAACCTTGGGAGGGACAGCCTCGAGGGGCTCTGGTGCCAAGATGGAATGAGTTCATTGGGTTAAGCCCTGCACACAGTAGGTGCTCATTAAATATTGGTCATTGTTGTTATAATATCAGAATTGAAAGTACTTGGAGCTCCAGGCAACCCCCGGCCCCCGTCAGCCTGCTTCGTCTGTGCTCTCTTCTGTCTGTGCCAAAGCCTCCCAGGAACAGAGTATCCACGGCTCCGTGGGGCCCAGGAGTCACGTAGGCTGGCCTCCATAGCTCAGATGTGGAGACCGAGGCCTCAAGGGAGAGGGCCACCACCGGGACCTGGGCCCTGTGAACAAATGCTCGAGAACCAGGTGAGGCTGAGTTGTAGAAGGCTGGGGAATGGTAGGAGGGGAGGGAGAGACCGAAGCCCGCTCCCGGGGCCCCCCAACTCCCATGGCCAAGCTGGTTCCTGCTAATTAGCGCCTTAACGAACCATGCTAAGGCACTCTCCCCAAGCCTGCTCCCAGACAGATAATTACAATGATTTTTTGGCTTCTGGGAGGGCAGCTGGAGGTGGTAGGGGAGAGGGCTTTTCTGGCTTTTTTACTGCCCACAGGGATTTTCAAACCTACCCACTCTCACCTCATTTGGAGCAGGAAAAAAAGTGTTAATGGACTTTTTTCTGCAGCTGAGAGGGACAATTTATGATAGGGGTGACAAACTTCATTTTAATGAGAGGCAAGTTCCACTTTACTTTAAACTATAGATCCCCTTTCCCCCCATCCCCTGCCCCACGTCTGTGGATTTGGGGCATCAAAAGCAGAAGCCAAGGGGCGCCTGGGTGGCTCAGTCGTTAAGCGTCGGCCTTCGGCTCAGGTCATGGTCTCAGGGTCCTGGGATCAAGCCCTGCATCGGGCTCCCTGCTCTGCGGGAAGCCTGCTTCTCCCTCTCCCTCTCCCCCTGCTTGTGTTCCCTCTCTCGCTGTGTCTCTCTCTGTCGAATAAATAAATACAATCTTTAAAAAAAAAGGAAAGAAAGCAGAAGCCGAGGTGTCAGGCTGGGAGGACCGGGATGGGGGTTGGGGGGGCAGGCCGACTGCGCAAGGAGGCCTGAGCAGAGGTCCCCTCCTGGGTCTCATGTTTTGCCTGCTCACACAGGTTCCTTCCTTTTAGGGGAGTGCTTATGGCCTCCATTTATGGAAGAGGAGAACTAGGTCTAGGGAAGGTCAAAGACTTGCCCTACACTGCTTCAGAATTTTAGGGGTTGGTGTGTGACATTCGAATCTGGGCTGACACCAAGCTCTGACCTCTTAGTCGTCTGTCTTCCTGCCTGACCCAGGGCATGTGGGAGTCCAGCCAGGTCACTCCCAGGGGTGGGGACAGGGAGCACAGGTTAGGGAAGGCCGGCAGTCTCCTGGCCCCAAAGCATCTGTGGTCACACCGACCCCAAGGAGGGCCTCAGGGTTCCTCTTTCCACATGGAGGATGCTGCTTGAAAGGCGTTTGGAGGTGGGGTTCATAGTGGAGGTGGGCACCCCATCTGTCTGTGCCTCTGAGTGGGAGGGTGGCCAGTCTGAGGATTGTAACACCAGACCCGAAAGCCCAGCTGGAGGGGCATGACCCCGTGCACACTGAACAGAGAGAAACTCAAGGTCAAAGAGGTGGGTGGCCTGCCCAGTTCCCCACAGCGTCTCAGGGCCAGAGCTGGGATGAGAGCAGGTGCCTTGTACCCAGGATGTGGAGTGAGGTCTGGATTCTTCCTTCCTGAGTTACTGCATCTGTGGAATGGGCCCAGTCACACCGTGTTCACAAGTAGGCCATGGGCTGGCAGTAGCTCCTGGAGTCAGTCCAGTGCCCTGTACCTCTTGGGCCCCACCCCAGGCTCTTGGCCCAGCTTTCCGGACCCAGAGGTCAAGCCTCACTTGCTCCTCCTCGGGGGTCTCGGTGAGCAACTAGGAGCTCTTGTCTGTAGAGCTTAGAGAAGGTCTTGGGAGGCAGGGCCAGGGTGGGGGCTTTTTTCCTACCCTGTGAGAACTCTCTGTGGAGAATCCTAGGACTTTGAAATAATGGCTCTCAGACCCTGGATTTTCTGGGTCAAAGGAATCAAAGGACCCCTGCCCCTCCCTCCCCTCCCCTACCTGGGGCACTGTAAAACATGAGGACACGCGGGCTGGGAGCTCAGCGCACAGCAGCCCCGGTCCGGGCATGAGTGAGACCCTGGCTGGCCTGTCATCCCTGGGGCCTTGGGCAGATCTCTGTTCCCTAGGAGAAAATTGGGTTAAAACCCGCCTCCTGCTGGGGTGCTGGAGGGTGTAAATAGGATGCTGTGTGATGTTGGTAGCGGATATGAAATTTCCAGAGGCTTGAGATTTTAGCATCACAGACCTTTGGAGGTCCAGGGTCCTCAAACATCAAGGAGTTTGGAAGGAACCCTCTGAGCCCCTGGCTCAGCCCCAACTCTAGAAGGGGGCTTGCTCCTCCCCTCGGGCTGTGGTGCTGTCAGTGCCCCTCTGGGTGTCCTCTCTGACCTGTCTCACCCACCCAGGTCCTTGTGGGCAAAGAGGTGTTATGTCGGGGGAGGGGGTAGGGTTCAGCTTTCTGGGTGACTTGAGCGCAGGGAAGGGTTGCGGTCCTCACTTCCGGGGCCTGAGGATGGGGGCCAGTCCACTCCTTTGGGGCCCATCCTTCTGACTGTTCTGGGCAGGGATAGAAGGTGGTGGGTATCTAGGTGCTCCCTCTGGGCCAGGCCGGGAGGGCCGGCCTCCTGGGTCCCTGACTCTGACTGGCTAAGCCCTAGTCAGTCCAAGTTGGGGGTCTGCCTGCCGAGGGGAGGAGGTTGAGTCCTTCCCAGGGAAGGGCCCCTGGGTGTGGAGTCAGGCTTGGGTCTGAGTCTCTCTTTCCTAGTGTATTATCTGACGGAGTCCCTTAGCCCCCCAGAGCCTCAGTTTCCCCATCTGTGAGTGCAGCAATGATTGGATCCTCTGGGCAGTCATGATGATTCATCCAATATCCAGCAATTAGTAGGTTTTCTCCCTGGGAGGAAGGCATTGGTTTCAGGGCCTACCTGTCTGGGGTGAGCCTGGGAAGAGGTGCCATGGAGTCTTCCACTCCAGCTGAAAGCACCAAGGGTTATATTTGCTTCCTAGGATTCAGGCCCCAGAACGTATGTCCATCCCCCCCACATCCCCACACCCCGAATCCTGAGGACCTACATCTCAGGCAGCCCCTGAGAACCAAGCTCTCTAGGCTGGCATATTGGAGCCCAGATCCCAGCCCCACCTCTTCCCACAGTGTGACTATGGGCAATTCCCCAAACCTCTCTAGGCCTCAGTTTTTCCATCTGGAAAATGGGGCCGAGCAGTGTCTCAGAATTAAGTGCATGTGTGTGGCACATCTAGCACAGAGCAAGCCTGTAAGGAAAAGAAGGTCTTACATGGGGTGCTGTGAAGCCTGCAGCAGACCGCCGCTGACGGTGGTCTTTCAGACTCCCCCTGCCCCTCCTCCCTGTGCTGTCTCTGATCCTGGTGTGGGCTGGGGTGACGGGGCCCAAGGTGAGTGAGCAGATGACTGCTGTCAGGTATGGGTGCTGTCCACCAGTGGGGGTGCTGAGGAGCTGGCGCCCTTCCCTTACCTGTCAGCACAGTAATCCTCCTGCCTCCATCCTTGTCCCTAGTTGGTTTTGACATTGCTTAGCCCAATATCGGGGTATGGCTGGGTGGGGGGAGGAATGTACCCTCCTCTCCCCCTTGCTGACCCTGGTCACTGCTGGCCAACAGATCGCCCAGAGTAGCCACTATGTGATGGGGGCGGAAAGAAAAAGGCCCAAGTCGGGGCCCCTGGGTGGCTCAGTCAGTTAAGCATCTGACTTTGGCTTGGGTCACGATCCCAGGGTTCTGGGATCGAGCTGCACGTTGGGCACCCTGCTCAGTGGGGAGCCTGCTTCTCCCTCTCCTCCCTGCTCATGCTCTCTCTCGCTATCTCTTGTCTCTCAAATTAAAAAAAAAAAAGAAAAGAAAAAGGCCCAAGTCATGGGGGAGACTGTGAGAGGTCATGGAAGGCTGGTTGAAGAGTGACCTCAGGAGGACTTGGAGTAGGTTAATGGGGCCGGAGAAATGAGGACCCCTTAGGCAGGTGGCCCAGCAAGAGCAAAGTCCTGGAGGTGAGAACAGGCCAGGTGGGGTTTCCTTCCTTTCTGTGAGCTCTTGGCAGATTTCCACTCATCCCCAGGCCAACTTCAGCGTGGAGCCTCTGGAGGCTTTTGCTGACTTTGTGGCAGCTGGTAGAGGCTTCCCTCTCTGGGCTCTGCCCTGCCACGGCTAGCCTCCTCTGTTCGGGCCAGGATGCTGCTAAGTGGTCACTAGCCCCTGATTCAGCTCTGTGGCCATAGGCCTGGCCAGGACTACATGGCAGGACCCATAGATTGTTCCTGAGAGCAGTGGGAGCCATGGAAGAATCCTGAGCAGGGGAGACCTGAGTGAAAGCCAAGCTTAGGAGGAAGGACAGGGCAGGAAGACACCTGTGGTAACCAGCTGCTGCAGGCAGAGAGGACTCCCCGACCGAGGGAACCTGCACCCACACCCTGCTGCCTGCTCTCCCCTCATGGCAGCAGTGCCTCATCTGACCTGAGTGAGGAGTGAATCGAGGCTGTAGTTCACCCTGGTGAGGGGGGCATCAATTTCTGTTAAGAGATTGGGCCGTGATTTCTCTCTCCTGCTGTCCTCTGACAAGCCTGGCTCTGGACTTGGCTGGGGTGATGGGTGGGGAGCCAAAGTGGGGAGGCAAAACAGAGCTCGGGGCTGGGGTGCAGACTCTCCTGTCCCCCTCCCTACCACCTGTTCCCTTCCTCCCTTCTCTAAGCCCTGACGTCATGTCCCTGTCACTGTCCCAGGTAGCCCGTCAGGGTCACTGTTTCTGAAGAAATCCTCGTTCTCCTTCCGCAAACCTGGTTCTCTTCCCTCATGGTTCTTCCTTCAGTTTGTGTTTATTGCTTTATTTGCTTCATGCACAGCTGCCTTGTTCCCAGCCCCATCCCCGGTGCCTGGGACAGAGGAGGTGCTCAGGAACTATTTGTTAAATGAGAGATAGAAAAACTCAGTAGGCTGCTGGCTTGGGCAGACCCCCCCCCTCAGGAAGCAGACCCCCAGGCAGGGAGCAGAGGAGGAGGAAGAGGAAGGCCCCCCTGTCTGACCCTCTGAGGAAGGGCTTGGGGCCCAGGTGTTGAAACCCGGCAGGGGTGGAGGCAGGGGCTGAGCAGGAGGGTGGGATGCTGGCGGGTGGGGGTGCTCAGGACAATGAACACTCACAGGAGGGGAGGGCAGGGGGATGTTTAGGGCCAGACATGGCCCCACGGAGGTGGAAGGAGGACAGTTACATTGCTTTGTGGCAGAGCTTACAGTCCTCTGCCCTTCCGTGGACCATCTGCCACTTCTCTGGAGCAAGCTTTCAGTTCTTTATGTGGATTGTTTGTGTGTTTACTTTCCTCATTCTGAGTAACTGACATATGGCTGTTCCTTGGTTTTCCAGTTTCAGGCATTACTGACTGACTTTTACAATGGAAGCTGAGGATTTAGCTCCATTTGACCACCTCCTTCCCCCCGACCCCACCACATTTGAGCTCCCCAGCTGAGCCGTGTAGAATACTCTGATTACTTTTCCTCTCTCGATTGGCTGTTTTCCCTGGCATTAATAATTGTCTTTTTCTTGGGGTGGGGAAGGGGGCTTAGTTCTTGTTTTTCATGCTTATCACTAGTTCAATTGCCCACTCTCCCCCAGTTGGGTAAATATGAAGTACTCAACATAAGTAAACACATAAAGTACTCTATCAGCTTTATCGTGGAGCATCTCTCCCTGAGCCTTCTGACCTGCTCCCATTCAGTTTATTTGGACGGTGGTTATGCCGCAGGCACAGGGGATGGCCCACCTCCATTGCTCAGGGGTCCGTTCCTCAGCTCTCGGGGCTGGGACCTCTTGCTTCCTGGGTCCCACGTCTTCCCCTTCTTAGTTTACACTTTTCCTTTGGCAGAACCCGCCCTCCAACACCTTCCAGAGAAGGTGTGTGGGAGGGCTGTTGGGAGCCTGGCTGTCTGAAGACTCTGGTGCCGCCTCCCACCAGTGACAGTCGGGCTGGGTATAGAACTCCAGAGGGAGCTCTCTTCCCCAGAATGTTAATGGGGGCCCTCCCTTTGAAGTCGTCACTTTGCTGTTGCTTCCAGGGCTGGTGTGGGGGGCTCCACAGCTGGTGGGGCATCGATTCTGTGCCCGCCACCTGGGATATGTCTTTCCGGAAGCCTGTAGGACCTGCTCTCTCTCCATGAGCAGATAATCCACCCTGCTGTGCCTTGCTGAGGGCCTACCCTTTCAAATCGGAAATTCATGTTCTCCAGCTCTGGGAAGGTTTTTGATTTACTCCTTTAAGATTTCCTGACCTCCATTTTGTCTGTTCTCTCTTTCTGGAACCCCAGTTAACGAGACGTGGTTCTTCCCAGAGGGACCCCTGACTTGCTGGTCCCTCCTTTGTCACATCTCTGTGCCTTCCTGCGCCTGTTTCGAGGAGGTCTCCTCTCTGTTAACCATTCTACCCTTCTCATAGAGTGTTTGCTGTATACATGTTAAATCTCAAGGATTCCTTTCCATTTGCTGAATGTTCTCTTTAAAACATGCTGTACCCCGTTCTTGTTGCAAGGATACTATATTTGATTTCTGTGCATATAGTAATAGCTTTCCCGTTTTTCTGTTTAGGCTTCCTTCTGTCTGCATGGCCTGTTCCCTTGCTGGCTGGCTTGTTTGGGACTCTGTCTTTCCTATTAGAGCTTTCCTCAGTTACTTCACTTGGCAGACTTACGGAGCACCTGCTTTGCGCCAGCCGCATCCCACAGCCTTGACCAAAATGGTCTGAAGTCCCTGAGCTGGTCTGGCAGATGTCTGGGAATGCTCAGTTGGTAGCTCCTAGTTAGGAGTGGGCACCAAAGGCTGATTGGCGTCCCTTGTGTGTGAGTAGGCTCGACAACTGTGCTTCCCTGTGGTTGGCCTACCTGGGCTGGGGAACCCTGATGGCAGAGCCTCTTGGAGCTGAATGGGAAAGGGAGGCTGGGGCGGAGCCCTGGAATCAGCATATGCACTGTCAGTGTTCTGCATGGGCCCCTCCCTCCGCCTGGCCTGGTCCCTCCAGCCTTCCCTGGGTGGAGCTGAGGACGGAAGCTCTTGGGGTCTACCTGCTTCTTATGTAGCCTTCCAACCAGTCCTTCATTCCTCTCTCCAGGGCTATCTGGTACCACCAGTGTCTGAGCCTCTGGTGGGTTCTGCCAGGTAATAGGACCCGGACTTGGGACACTGCTGTCTCAGCTTTGCCAAACCAATTACCACTCACTGATTTGCTTTCCAACTTCCAAAATTATGTTGCTGTTTCCTCTTCTATTCTTTGTCCTTGCGGATTTATGTACAGAAAAGATCCTTTATTGTTGTAATGGGGTTTTGGAAAGGAGTGAAGGCAAATGCATGTGCTCAGGCTGCTGCTGGGAATATGTACGCCCCCCCCCCGCCCCCACCCTCACCTGTCCTGGTTGATCTGTTGTCCTGCTGGGGAACATTCAGAGCCTTTCCCCTTTTCACCCTTACAAACAAGGCTGCTGTGAGCATTGTCCATCCTCCTTGCGTGCGGTGTGGGAGTTTCTCTTGGACTGGAATTGCTTCATGGTAGGCTGTATGCATCTTCAGCTCTACAAGATAAGGCCAAATTGTTTCTCCAAATGCTTGCAGCCACTTCCACAGTCCCCAGCAACGCATGAGAGGTCCTGGTGCTCCACAGCCCCAGCAACCATGCAGCACTGTGCCTTCTTAGATCCCCACCAACTTAGTGGTGCAGATCGTATCTCGTAGTTTTACTTGGCATTTCCAGGAACTCTTTTGTGCAGAGGCAAGTCTTGTCATGTTTGTTGGCCCTTTGGGTCTCCTCATCCACCAAGTTTCTACTTCTGCTCATCGCCTTTTACAAAAAGTGGGCGATTTGTCTTTTTATTGATTTGCTGAGTTTTTTACGTAGCCTGGAAAATTTTTTGTCAGCTGTATGTACTGCAGGTATATTCTTCTGGTCTGTCTATGGCTTGTCTTTTCCCTTTGTGATGTCTTTTGTCGCCCAGATGATTTAAGTTGTAACAAAGTCAAATTTCTCACCTTTATGGCTTAGGCTTTTTGTAGCTTGTTGGGAATGAGTATTTTTCAGGCTCTTGATATATATTGCTACGTGAGGAAAGTTGTCCTAATTTGCCCTTGGGATGGGCAGAGAGTTAACGGGCATCCCAGGTGCACAAATGGTGGGCAGGACTGCAGTGGGAGCAGGGATCAAGGAGTAAGATAATTAATGAGCGATTGCTCAAGGCTTCAAAGTGCTTTAGATGGAAATGCTTTACTTGACCCTTGACACCATCCTAAAAGGTCCCTTTCTTTTTCTCCTTTGGAGAACCGAGGCCTCTGCAGTGGCCTGGGCACAGGTGACTCTGATTCCAGCTGTGGTGGCTGGGCTGGGAGTTGAGGGGCGCCTGGGGAGGGTGGTTAATTAGTGTTCAGGGGAGGTGACAGGGAGCAGCCTGCCTTTTCCCATGGCCGGGGCCATGTGTGTTGTTGCTGCAGTGGAGTGTTGATGCCTCCAGAATCTTGCTCTCTGGGCAAGCGGAAGGGGCTTTGGGGTCACCAAGCCTGGGGTTCTGCCACTTACCAGCTCTGTGATCTTGGGCACAGTCTGGGCCTCTCGGAGCCTCCCCTCCTGGGTAGAAAGGGAATGGTGCTAACACAGCCCTCAGGGAGCTGGGAGGGCTGAGTGAGACTCTGTAGGTAGAAGTACCTGAAGCTGAAAAGATTTTTTAGGTGGAAGGTCTCTTCCCAGCAGAGAGCCGGAGAGCATGGAGGCTGGGGGGTGTGGGTGGGATCCAGCAGCGTGGTGGAGGAGTGGTCTGCGTGAGGAAACACTCAGAGTTTGGTCAGTGGGGCAGGAAAAGCCTGGGGTGGTGGGACCAGCAACCTTCCTTTCCTTGTAAAAGGGCCTTTTTGAGGAGCTCTGACTTAGGCCCAGTGAGTGGGCAGAGGTGTGAGGGGAGGGGTGAACTGTCTACTCAGGCAGGCAGGGGCTGGGGAGGTGGGGCCAGGGAGGTGCTATTAGCAGCCCCCAGCCTCTGCTGCCTGGTGTCACCACCCTGCCCCTCCTCCTCCCCAGGCCTTACCCAGCCCGCTGCCTCCTGGCCCGCCGGGCCTGAAGGGTTAATTTTGCCGCCTGAGCGAGCTTGGTGTGGCGGTATGCAAATCCATACACTTTCATAAACTGCTTAATTAGGCGAATGTTAATGAGACGTTAATTACTGTTGTGCCCGCAGATCCCACGGAAACGGAGATTATGTTTCTCTTCAAACATCCCGTCTTAATTATAACTTGTGCCGAATTCTGCAGCTTTTGCCAACCAGGCAAGGGCGGGGTGGGGCGGGGCACGCCTGCCTGGGTGGGGGGGCAGGAGCCCGTGGGCACCTCCCTTTCTGGGCCATTCTCCCGTGCTTCCTCACCTCTGGTCCTCCATTCCTCCCTTAGACATTTGTTAAGTACCTACTCTGTGCCAGGCACAGTCCTGGAGCTGGTACTGGGGTGACAGCAGTCAGACCCAGTGCCTCCATCAGGGAGCTCCCAGCCCTGTGGGGAAGCAGCTCTGTAAGCAGATGTTGCAGTGAAGACCGCTGGGGCTGCTTGGCCAGAGGGTGGTCCAGCAGAGGAAGTGGTATGTCTCTTGGGGTGGTGGGTCAGGGAAGGCTTCGTGGAAGAGGGGGCCTAGGAATGAGTGCTAGAAGTAGAAAGGTGCTCACCAGGTAGATGGGAGACCTGGGTTTGGATGGGGGTCGCTGCTGGGGCAAAGACCTCGTGGTTGATGTCTTGACTACTGTGTACCTTCTCCAAAATGCTTTCCTGCTCTGGTTTTGCTTTCTCAGCCTCCAATCCAGATTTCCTAGCCGGAAGCGCAGGAGGTTTGGAGACTCCATATCTTGGGCAGGTATCTACTCCTCTCATGGCCTCACTTCCTCCATCTTACTTACCCTGAGGGCTTGTGGGGAGTGGGGTCCCCGCCCAGGGAGGAAGGTGGTCAGGATAGGCTTCTTAGAGGAGGCTTGCCCCAGGCCTGCTTCTCTGGAGCTATGAGACTCTATCTTGCCTTTGCACTTGAGTCTTTGAGCCTAAGATGTGCTTGGTATGTGCCATCCAGTCTTGACCACCACCCCACAAGGGGCCTGAAACACTGGCCTGCACTCCCTCTCCTCATGTGACTGCCTCTACCCAACCCCTCAGCCCACTCTGCCTTCACCTAGCAAGGCCACCCAGCGCTGCCTTGGCCCTCTCCTTGTTCCCTTTCATCCCCAGGTACCAGGAAGCCTCAGGCTGTTGTGGCCACTGCCAAGCATGTCCAGGTGACTTCAGGGCTGGATCATCAAGTTCTAGGGCTCAAAAGACAGATGAGGGCATGAAGTCAGAGTGGGTCAGGGCCCAGCCTGGGGTCACACGGCATAGCCTAGAACAGGGTCTCAGGCGGCCTATGGGCCTTTTCTGGGGGGGAATGAGGTAAATGGAAGCAGAAGCCTACTCCCTGGTCACTGCTGCCCAGGCAGATCTCACTCCATCACTCATGCTCACCTTGCAGATGGGAAACCTGAGGCTCAAAGAGGCCATGTGTTGCAAATGAAAGCTCTAGGGGCTGGGCATGTGGCAGGGCCTCAGTGAAGCTCCTTCTGGTCATTTCCTCTGACACCACTGTCCTGGGGGGAGTTCTTGGGCAAAGAGCTACAGGCAGCTAGTTGGGGGACTTGGTTCCGTGCCCTGAGGCCAGGAAACTGCCTGGGCTCCCCCAGCCATTAGTGCCCTTCCTTCTGAGAACCCCTGTCGGAATCTCTCTCTCTAGCACTTAATTACAGTGGAAGATTATTTACCTCCAGTGTCTTATACCTGACCTGGGCCAGATTAATGGTATTTCTAGAGTGTAGATATCTGAACCAGAAAGAGCA